>NC_086378.1:15793577-16393577 GCF_036588685.1 Mytilus trossulus | reverse complement strand
TTTTAGATAATTATAGGAAATAATATCGGTATTATTGTCAATAAGACAACTCTTTACAAGAGACCAAATGAAACCAACTAAAGATCTTACAACAAAATGAGCGAAAATCAAATATGTAGCACACGACATACGACAACAACCGAATTACAAACTCCTGCCTTGCGACAGTCTTGCATGCGTAAATTCTGTTAAGCTAGCTGACAAATTTTGGTTTTGAACGGATATGTCTACCAGTTATAGTTTCTAAGTTATGAATGCACTACGACAAAAAGGAACAATTCGATATTTATGGACAATAATTTCGGTAAAGAGTCGACAAAAGATCCCTGCTATGTCGGCTTCTTTGTTGATCTTTTCGAGGTGGCTCATAAGTCTTGCTTTATATAGTTTATAATTTATGTTTCAAGCTAAAAGGCAAATACAAACAATAAAATGGGAAAGTTTTGTCATATTAGGGAAATTACTTCTATGAGAAGTTGATTGACAGTCTTGATATAAATGACTAATTGGAAGGTTTCAGTATTTCAATCGGTACTGACATGATTTAACAAACTTTTCTTAAATTATCCGTTCATAAATTTTGAAATTCTTGAAAACTTAGGTTTCAACTCCCTCAGGCAAAGTTTACTCGAGATGAATTTGGCTATTTTATCTTATGTATTTGTTGTCATAAAGATTCCAACGGGCTCGGTACTTATACATCTTCGGATTTTAAATGTTTGTATTTAAGTATAACTGATGAAGGTAAATCCAGAAAACCGCTTTGGACACATGAATTTTTAAACGTGTTGTGTTTCATTTTATACATCACTCGGTCGTTACCTCTGCTGGTGGACTATCAGTCCCCGAGGGTATCTTCAGCTCAGTAGTCAGTGCTTCGGTACTGACATGATTTAACTAACTTTTCTAAAATTATCCGTTAATAAATTTTTAAATTATTAAGAAACGTAGGTATCAACTCCCTCAGGCAAAGCTGACCTTGGATGAATTTGGATTTTTATTGTAGGTTATGTTTTTGTCATATACATGTAGCTCTTCAACGGGTTCGGTACTTATACATCTTCGGATTTCAAATGTTTGGCTTTGAGCGTTCCGGATGATAGATTACGGTTGGATATCATCTCTATGTTCTTTTTCTAGCAATGCCGACCATGTTAACGTTGGTAGGCATGCAAGTTCATCGCAGACATTTGTTAATTAAGATGCCTTACTAAAGTTTTGGCTTAGTTTGGTCTACCGTTGCCTAGTAAACAAAGTTTTAGACGGGATGTTTTTTTTATATAAAAGAAAACAGACATCGATGTTGGATCCCTCTTTGAGGCTAGCTAGGTGTGATTTAAAATAAACGGGTTGTGATTTAAAAAAAAAACTAGACGGTATCTGCATGAAAATTGTACCTGGCTGGAATGTCGCGATTCATTGTCGTATGTAATGTTGACCTGTGTTTTTTTTATGTTTAGAATAATTGGTTGATGGCAAATATCCATTTTTTTTAATATATATTTAGATTTTGCACCATTAATTTCTCCAAATATTGTTCAGCCACCAGTCTGTTATGTCTTGTTAGTTAATTATTTGGTAAAATTGACTTCTTTTATTTAGAAATAATTGATGCAAGCTACACTTTATTGTAGTTTTTAAATTGGTTGGCATTATATTCGTGTTATGTTAGTCCTCACTATGCTTATATGCAAGAAAAACTTTACTGTAGTTTTAACATGAATAAGCATTATATTTGTGATAACTTTTTGCCCGAACGATAGTGAGGACTAACATAACACAAATATAATGCCTACCCATTTTAAAACTACAATATAGTATAGCTTGCATCAGTTATTTCGATTATGCATAGTACAATTAGCAAAGGTAATTTCTATGTCAGATTAGTATAAGTGTAAAAGCGTTTTTGTAGGCTCTTTCATGGACCTCACTTTTTTATTTGTAAACAAGCAAACGACTGGCACTGTGATTTGTCAGAGGGAGTAGTTTGAACAGCCAGCTATGTCTTTGTCAAATATCTCAATTTCGGAATTTAACACATTACAGTCATTATAAATGAATTAGTAACATCATCTGCATAATTTTTAAAACAGTTTGAAAGTGTTTTAAAGTTAAGGAAATATATTAAGTGCATTATAATTTGATTAAGTTCATTATTCTGAAGTAGTCAATATACGCATGTGCAATCAACTTTTATTCGATTTAGAGCATCGGTTAGTTCACAAAGCAAAAGAAGCGCGTCATATCAGAATTATATGTACTTACTATATACCTACTTATAACAATAGTTATGATTATTAATGAAGTTTGCAAGTACATGTACACTGTGAGGTTCGACTGTACATCACAGTGTCACAATGACCCACTTAACAAGATTCAAATCAAGGGATATAATGTTGTTTACTTTTATATAAATTCAAAGGAAAGAGAAAAATCAAGATCTTTCAATAATCTTTCAATAATATTTTCATGATAATTTCATGTTTACATAATAACAACATAATTGATTTATTATGTTATTTGACGTAAAAATTGTGATTTTACAGTTGAATGCATAACTTTACAGTTGAATGCATACGAAAATTGCTGATATATTCTTTTAATCAACAGTCAGTTCGACCTCCAAACCCATGTCTAAGAATTGTTCTGTCATATTTCAGTCTCTCAACAAGCGAAGTAGTCAGCACTTTTTGTGCTGACATTAATTGTCATTGATATGGTTATATTTATAAATTTACTGTTTACAAATTTTGTGATGTTTTTGAAATACTTAGACTTTTCTACCTCAGGCATAGATTACCTAAGCTGGATTTAGCAAAAAATTTAGGAATTTTGGTCCTCAATGCTCTTCAACTTCGTACTTTATTTGACATTTTTAATTATTTTGGGTTTTGAGCGTCACTGATGAGTCTTTTGTAGACGAAACGAGCGTCTGGCGTATATACTAAATTTAGTCCTGGGATCTATGATGAGTTTGTTTATCGTAAACCTCCAATACAGTTTTCTACGATTTATCATAAGAAATCCCTTATTCTGTTTGAGTATAGTTTGTGTTCTTTTATTGTTATTAAAATCTGAGACATGGTTTAAAGTATAATTATTCAAGAAACGAAATGTGATAAAATCAGGGATAGTGCATCCATCAATATTAAATAAAAAAGGATTTTCCGTTTTGAACCTCATTAACTTCAATATAATTCATACATTTACAATAGAGATTCTTCAAGACTGGCCTTTTAATCATAAATCAATGAGGTTTGACGAATAAGAAAACTCGTTTTCAGCAGTATAAGGAACATTTAAGCTGCAACAAAAATCTGATCTTCCGTGGGAATGTTAATCATGTACTCAGTTTAAACATATTTATCTATAGTGGATTTGGGAAACAATTAAAACTAATTTCCCAATTGATGTTAAAAGAGGAAATTATTCAAATTTAACTTGGTGACGGTTCCCTCAAATAAAAACTAGTTTATGTAGAAATTTGTAATGTAACTTAACATAAGTTTGATCACTACTCCAGATGAGATTTGGAAGTTCCTGTACATTGAATATTAATATTAGATTGTTTTAACATGGTCAAACGGACGTTATAATATTTTAAACATTTCATACTCAAAACATGTTAAAGTTTTTGGGGGTGTTTTGTTTTTGTTTTAACTTATCGATACTGACCAGTTCATGCACGTACAGTTAAGATACAAATTATTGTCCGAATAACATCATTTAAATGACTTTTTAACATTTTCTAAAAAATGTTTTGCACCCTTCTGGATATAATATGACAAATATATTTCAAATAACATCTCAGAATATACAGGTGGCATGAGGGTCAGGTGACAATTAAGTTTTTTTTAAGAAACCATTCAATTCACGAAATGAAAAACACAATAAACACGATATCATTTTATTATTTCAGATGGACCTAGCAATGTTACCATCTCCCCACAAACACCAACTTACACAGTTAATGAGTCAACTGGTAGTGTTGGAGCAGTAACTTGTCAAGCCCATGACTGCAAACCTGAATGCGAAGTTAGATGGATTGGACCAACATTTACTGGTGATACCTCTCTGACCTATTCTGTATTAAACCTACGAAACATTTTAAGGAACCAAACAGGAAACTATTGTTGCAGGGCAGCAAATCAGGCCTGGAATAAGACATCTGTTTACATTAGTGTTATTGTCAATTGTAAGCACATTATGCACATACAATTTCTGTTTATTTTATCCAATTAAGCTGAGCGCATATATACTTTTTAAAACTTGACCTATAGGTTGGTATTATATTTACCTGTGACATAATAATAAACGGTCAAACATATAAACATAAAAAGAAAAATATAACGTATTTTTTAGCAACTGATACATATGATCAATTAAGATGAGGGAATACTAGTATCAAAATACACAAGACAACCAAGCGTCAACCAGGGGAATTCCATTAGTACTGTTACATATTCGTTTTTAACTTAGTTTCTACATTATTGTGAATGTAATTAAAAATAAAACCCCCGCTGTGTCTGAAATCACCGCCGTAGGTTAATGAGGTTCGTGTTGCTCAGTCTTTACTTTCCTATTGTGTTTTGTATACTGTTGCTTGTCTTCCTATCTTTTCCATTCATTGGAATGTTTTTGTTCGTTTGTTTTTCATTATTGAGATTGGATATCCCTTTGCTATATTTCGCCTTTCTTTTTAGATTAAAGGAGGGGTGGGAGGGAGATTCTTTTTTGAAATGAATACACAAAATAAACATAGGTTAGAATGAAAAATGTGTTACCTCTAAGTGGACAACAATGTTACGAAATAGAACATGAACAATGAAAAGTATAAATAAAAAAGTCTTTCGTGCTTATAGATCGTCCAACCAAGGTCACCATAACCCCACCAAGTCAGGTTTACACTGTTCGTGAGACCACCGATAGCGTTGGACCAATTAATTGTACAGCCGATTGTAAACCTGAATGTACAATGACATGGAATAGACCTAATATTCATGATGGTACCACATCTGTATTGAATTTACAGAACATCGAGAGAAACCAGGCAGGAGACTACCAGTGTATGGCTACAAACATTATTGGCAGTGAGATGTCTGTTATAGTGGATATAACGGTTATGTGTAAGTATAATTCTAGTACATGCCATAATACATAACATGATCGTGATTTATAATCTGTTTTTATGAACATTGTTGTTTTTACATTTATTTATGAAAAATCAATTCTGACCATTTTATATATTTTTGATCATGTATGTTTCATAACTGACCAACTAGTATGGTTTGTTTACGCACTCTTTTTCGAATATCTTACCCCATGTATAAGTCTTAAGGGAAATTTGTTCACAGATCACTATATCAAAATATATCGTATATTTATTACCTTTTATTAATTTTGTTTATGACATGAAAAGTTTTGTGTGAAACGAAAAGAACACATATGAACAGGCTTTTTAAAACTGACAATACACGCTAAGACGGGTTTATGGAAATTGTCACAGAGATTCATTTAAATAAACGCTGTAATGTATTAATGTTCGGCCGAGTATAACAGAATCGTGGTTAATATTTAGGCGTATTAGTAATTTATCTATAGGGCATTCTTATAAACAGTGGTATTCGTGTTTTTAACGTACTGAATACATGGTGTATCACATCATTTGTAAGTACATCATATTTTGACTTTGATTAACTCTGGTTCCCTTACATACAAGTTATTTTTAGTTACAATTGGTCACCTTCTGAAGAAGGTAACCTCTGGTCACTTCACTCATATACTGACGTTGGTTAATTGAGATCACCTTAAACATCGGTTTAATTTGTTCTCTGTGTTCTTTTAAAATGTACACATGTATTATGTCCACAGACTTTGGTCATCTTTGATCACATTACTTTACGATGGTACATACTCTTGTAATCCATTTTGAACTGATATAAAAAAATAATTTAGATAGTTGAAATGTATATATACATTCAAATGCTTCATTCTTAAAAGATTTTGTTTTTACTTTTATTTGAAGACTTACTCACTCAAATTATAACCGTGTTCGTGATTATATCAGCTGCTTCAAAACGACATCATTATATAGACAAGCAACTAATACAGTGACAGTAAACTTCGTTATAAGTGAATAAAGATCAAACAAAGTTTTGCATTACCCACAAAATGAAATAAAACATAAAAAATTGTAAAAAGGCATAGTGACTAAATAATATAGCTCCAAGAAATGTAATGTTGTTATTTCAGACGGACCAAAACAGGTTAACATAGAGCCAAACACACTTATATACACGGTAACAGAGACATCAGGAGCAATTGGTCCTATCACATGCACAGCTGAATGTAATCCGAACTGTTCAGTGTCATGGACAGGACCAAATATTCGTAGTGGATCTTTATCAGTACTTCATCTACAGAACATTGATCGTAATCAAGCAGGGAGTTATATGTGTACGGCGACAAATAATTACGGGAGTAAGACATCTTCAACTGTCAGTGTTATTGTTGAGTGTGAGTATTAAATGTATTATTGTTTGATTCAATGTAACTTTCTTTAAGATGTTTGTTGTGGTTAGTGACAAAGTCGTTTAATGACTTTTCCATATTATACTTTTTCATATCAGGTCTATAAGATGGTAAGTTTACATATTGTAGTTGATCGGGTAACTTAGTTAAAACATGTAGTTTTGCCAATTATACTGCCACAAGATTGTAATATGCTTCGTATATATACATACAATATTTGGCCAGACAGAATGATTTGAACATTTGAATGATGGAGTCGTTGTTTTAAAGCAAAACAATATATATATATATATATATATATATATTTATTGTCGAAATCCGGATATGTTGTACTAAAGAAATATTGACACCGAATGTTTGTGGCACAACATCCTGTCCACAAGTTAACAACTTTTTTTTCTGTGACGTATTAAATTTATTTAGATCCAGTTTGTTACATCTTGTGATCAATTTTATTTGGCAATCGTCAATGGCAGTCAGCAGGGTTAAAGAACATCAGTTGTTCGACCTGTTAGTCAAATGCGTTTTGTTTAAATATACTTTTTCACTCTTTTGGTCCTACGAAATTTGTTTGACATGCACACGTATAAAAACTGCGGTTTTTATCCAACGCAGTCATAGGTTTGAACGTAGTTTTCAATTTAGACTCGTTTATATATATATATATATATACGAGTCTAAATTGAAAACTACGTTCAAACCTATGACTGCGTTGGATAAAAACCGCAGTTTTTATACGTGTGCATGTCAAACAAATTTCGTTGTAGAAGGGTCTAAAAACAGCACAAACAACATTTTCCAAAAGACCAAAAGAGTGAAAAAGTATATTTAAACAACGCATTTGACTAACAGGTCGAACAACTGATGTTCTTTAACCCTGCTGACTGCCATTGACGAATGCCAAATATATCCGGATTTCGACAATAAATGTCTCTTCAGTGATGTTAGGGATCGAAACGGTATTTGGAAGGCCATATAATATATATATATATATATATATATCACCATCATTGTTGTAGAGTTGTCACTGATTCAGACGTACTTATGAATATAATTATTTTCTGTGACTGTATCTTACATTAATTTGTAGGATCCTTTACTATAGATAATTAAGCTGATCTGTAATAATAACATCTTCATGCCTTATATATCATGTACTGTAGTACTCCGCTAGATTAAAACTGACGTGGAAAGGTAACACATTGCCTGCGAAAGCTCTATTTTTGTAGAGCCCGTGTGGTCGTGTGGTCTAGTGGGACGGCTGCAGTGCAGGCGATTTGGTGTCACGATATCACAGAAGCATGGGTTCGAATCCCGGCGAGGGAAGAACCAAAAATTTGCGAAAGCAAATTTACAGATCTAACATTGTTGGGTTGATGTTTAGACGAGTTGTATATACATTATGTACACAGCCATGTATCACCATCATTGATGGCGATCCGATGGATACATCATCTGTTGTAGGGTTGTCACTGACTCAGACGTACTTATGAATATAATTATTTTCTGTGACTGTATCTTACATTAATTTGTAGGATCCTTTACTATAGATAATTTAGCTGATCTGTAACAATAACATCTTCATGCCTTATATATCATGTACTGTAGTACGCCGCTAGATTAAAACTGACGTGGAAAGGTAACATATGGCCACCGTGAGCTCTTTATTTGAGAGTCCAGGTGGTCGTGTGGTCTAGCGGGACGGCTGCAGTGCAGGCGATTTGGTGTCACGATATCACAGAAGCATGGGTTCGAATCCCGGTGAGGGAAGAACCAAAAATTTGCGAAAGCAAATTTACAGATCTAACATTGTTGGGTTGATGTTTAGACGAGTTGTATATATATATATAACAAGTCTAAAAGAATACAACATCACCAAAAACATAATAAAACGAACAATATGTTAGATATTTCGGATAACAGATATTCTTCTTCGGTAATTGCACGATGAAAAATGAATCATGTCAATTCAAATTAAGACTCTATCAAAATCTTGATTTATACAATTTAAGCGAACGCTGGAACAATTTTAAAATTTTTTTCAAACACACCGCAAAGACTACAAAAATATGCCAAAAATAAAAAAAGTGATTTACGATGTGAACTGGTACAACTCTAAATTCCCAAAGGTGTGGACAGTTGAGATGTTAAACAACTGCGTGGAAATACAGTCCCAATAAACAGTCCTGACCGATCTAAACTGGTATGATATTTAAAATGTGACAACGGTAGGGCAGTTGCATCAGAGACTGCGTATTTAAACATCTAAAAAATATAGTAATTTGATTATAAGAAAATTGAGTAATAAATGTTTACTAAGGTTAAGTAATAGAACGTGGCTGCGTACTTACACATATACGAGTCTAAATATATAACAAGTCAAAAAGGGTACAACATCACCATTAAACAACTATAAAATATACAAATACTAGATATTTCCGATAACAGATATCCTTCTTCGGTAATTGCACAATGACAAATGAATCATGTCAATTCAAATTGAGACTCTATCAAAATCTTGATTTATACAATTTAAGCGAACACTGGAACAATTTTAAAATTTCCAAACACACCGCGAAGACTACAGAAATCAGAAATATGCAAAAAATAAAAACAGTTATTTACGTTTCAAAACATGTTTCCTGAAATTCGAGTAAAAGTTAACAAAATGTGTGAAAACCTTTTTTTTTTCTTTCTGGTGCAACTGCTAATCACTTTAAACTAAGAAATACCCTGTAATGACTATCAAAGAGGTTTTTGACATCATGAAATTTCCTAAAAGTATGCTTACTTCTAATCAAACAGCAAATCATAACAACTCATACAGTTGCCCAAAATACCGCCATCTGCGAAAACGCTGCTTTTAAGAATTTCTTCCTATTCAAACAGTGTATGTGGTCAATATAAGATTTAATAAACTAATTCTTAAGAATCTGAAAAATTTAGAGTAAAAAAATATGTGCGCGAATCATCTTATTGCTTGAAATAAAGGGGAAAACGAAGAGATTGCAATCTGCATTGTAACTACCAGTCTGAAATAAACATATTTTGACTTTTTTAATTGTTTGATTTGTAGCTTCATTATCAATATTGATGTAGTAAAAAGACCTTTTTATTTTTTTTATGTGAATTGAAAATTTAGACCAAAATAAATAAAAATAAATTGATGAAAATTGAAATTTTAAAGAATTTAAAAAAAACGAGTAAACACATTATAAAACTTGATTTCTTGATTGCTTGACTTGCGTTGTTCATTGTTTACATGTATTAATTCATTAAATAAGAATAATTTCGAAGAAAAAATATCCATTTATACGCAAAGATTCTAGTTACAACTAGACTTCCTGAATAGCTTGAATAACTAGTTCATTTTTCATACAAGGATGACTTCATGCAAGAGTTTCTGATGACGACTGAAAAGAAGCTATCATTATCTTGAAACTTCACTTTCCACTATATAGATGTCATCTCACTAAAGAGTGCAAAATTTGTAACAATGATGGACTCGTATTTTCCATTGAAATTGGAAATAAAAGACTCTACAGATATAGTTTACTCCATCACGTATCTTGAAATCGATGATGAGGTTTAGTTGAGAAAAAGTTTTACGACAAGAGAAATGTGCATAAAACAACCAATCAAACCATCCCTTACTACAAAATTATACACTTCTCATTTCCATCTAACAACATTATAGCAACGCCTGCATATCTATACTACTAAAAGAGGAGACCGATTTATTGAGCCGCAACTCATCTGAAATAAAGGCAACTATAGTATACCGCTATTCAATAGTGATCAATCGATTTACTATAGTAACTGAAATAAATCCAGGTCACAAAGCAAAAACTAGGGAAACGCATCAACTTTAAGAGGAACACAACGGTATAACAGAACACTGAGCTGCTACAAAAAAACGCACGCAAACATTCAAAGAAACAGATTATTCGATACCAACTGTCATATGCCTGACTTGGTACAGGACATTTGAAGAAAAATGGTGGTTTAAACATGGTTCTAAACCAGAGTTCAAATGCAAAGTTGAAATCAGCCCTTTGAAAATTTCATGGACGCCACTGCGAGTTAGTTGACAATTATGAGATATTTGTTTCGCCAGATTACGACTGATTAGTTCCATCGACGTAACCAAATTGCCGTCATCTCTGCTGTGAATGACACCAACCGAATAAGGCTTGGCACCGAGTTATGAAATACATAAGCCACAAGACGGGTAAAAGAGAGCAGTGGTGTAGTGGATAGTGCATCGAACTACTAATACAAAGGTGCATGGTTCGATTCCCGTTCCGTGATGAAAATTTCAGGGACTGAATTTTCGGCTCTACTAGACACCATTTGTGAGTATGGTTTTAATTAAACAATGAGAGTCCGTCGGAAGGGGACGATAAATGGCTGACCCGTGTAAAGAGAGCGCCATATATCTTGCGCGTTAAACACACGTTTGTAGATTTCGAATAAGAGCAGACTAATGCCGCTACAAGGCAGCACTTGCTCACGCAAAGTGGAAAGAGATTAATTTAAGTTGCAAAACTTGTTTTCCAATCCACTATAAATAAATATTTTTAAACTAAGACGGTTGTCACAAGTGGAACATAATCTGCCTATCCTTTGGAAGCCCCTGAGTTCACTCAAAGTGTTTTGGGGAGATTGTGTTACTCAATCTGTAGCTTTATATGTTGTGTTTTGTATACTGTTGCTTGTCTTGTTCGTTTGTTGCCCGGCTTTGTCAGTTCGTTTTTAATCAGGAGTTTGATGTCCCTATAGTATATTTCGTCACTATTCAAGTAGTAAAAGGTTTTAAAATGATAGATCAGTGTAGCTAAATGTATCATGATAACGATTTGGTTCTATATATATATCACCGTGAGCAAATTAAGTTACTTAGTATTTTCGCAGATATTTGTCTTATTGCGTTTATCTTCTTCACTTTACTTTGAGGTGATTTTTGGCCGATTTTCATTACTGCAACTTAATGTCTTTAAAGTAAAAAAAAATACCACAGGGACAATCAACATCTAAAACCATGAATCAAATAAAGTTCAGTAAAACCATGAACAAAATAAAAATTAAAGTCCAAGAGACGAACAACAGTCCACAAAACACAGCATACCATGATCACAACGATCACTCCTAAAACAGCGAATGATCTTATAAGGTAAAGAAGGGTATTCAACTTTGTCATTTTGTTATTATACACTGCTTATAGTTTTTACATCCACAATGACATGCTTTTGTATTTCAAAAGCTTATGTAGAAATTTCTCAAAGCATCTTTTATTCAAATGATTAAAGCGATTAAACTTCTAAAGACATCTAATTTGATTTAATATAACACGATTTTAAACTTAATAAGAAACAGCCGCATTTTATTTAGTTCGTTAACATCCCGCTCTAGACAACCAAGTGTTTCTAACCATTGTTACTTATTTCAATGTTGCCTACGATTTAGTAGCAAAGCCACGTTTGCATTTAAACATAATTACAAAAAGTAAAAAAGTTTGACTTAGTAAAAAACAGTTTAACCTCAATTACCTCGCATATATTATGTTCTAACTTTAAAAATCCCTTCTTTTATTATGAAATCTCATTCTCCTCCCTGATATACACAATTAGCGATGTGCTTTTTTAACATAAATTAACAAAATGATTGCTATTTGAAGATGGTTGATTTTTGGGCAACTGCAAACACTTCAATAGAATAGATATAGGAAGATGTGGTGTGAGTGCCAATGAGACAACTCTCCATCCAAATAACAATTTAAAAATTAAACCATTATAGGTTAAAGTACGGCCTTCAACACGGAGCCTTGGCTCACACCGAACAACAAGCTATAAAGGGCCCCAAAATTACTAGTGTAAAACCATTCAAACGGGAAAACCAACGGTCTAATCTATATAAACAAAACGAGAAACGAGAAACACGTATATATTACATAAACAAACGACAACTACTGTACATCAGATTCCTGACTTAGGACAGGTGCAAACATTTGCAGCGGGATTAAACGTTTTAATGGGCCCAAACCTTCTCCCTTTTTCTAAAACAATAGCATAACATCACAACATATAAAAACATACGATAAACTATCAATTAGCAGACTTAACTCAATCAAAAAATAGAAGGCTGTTCCATGAACAAAAATAAATAAGAACATCTTAAAATTACAAAACAAATATTCCTTGACCTAAAATATATACATTTATCTATTTTTTAGCATACAAATATCGATTTCCCAAAATATATTTTGCTTTTTGAAAAAAAATCATTGTTTTAGGATTTGTGATAAATTTCAATTTTCGGGAAATTTGGCGCATTGAATTTAGAATTTTTGTTTGATTTGAAAATAATGTATCATGTTCCATAAAGTTCATATGATCTTTTGAAAAATTTTAGGGTACAAGAATTAGAAAATAGCGTTTTATTTAATAATCGCAAAAATTGGAAATTTTGTTCATGACCTTTGATCTTGATTTAATAGTCCAGCAGCTAAGTCCAATATTTTGGGACAATTGATCACTTTATGGTAAAAGCATGAAACTTTGCACAGTGTTAGTTATGATGCTTATAAACATTTTTGGATATGGAGCCATAAAAAAAAAATCCACAATGTCTGCCAATTTCAAAATGGCCGCCAACAGTTATGAAGCAGAGTCCAAAAATATAGTATAATTTATCATTTGAAAATAAAAGCACACAACTTTGCATATTGCTAGTTCTGATGATTATTGATCTTTTCTGAATATGGAACAATAAAAAAAAATCCATAATGGCCGCCAATTTTAAAAATGGCCGCCAGCAGTCATGAAGCAGAGTCCAAAAATATGGTATAATTTATCATTTGAAAATAAAAGCATAACACTTTGCATATTACTAGTTACGGTGCTTATTAATCTTTAATGAATATGGAACAATCAAAAATAATTCCATGATGGCCGACAAATTCAAAATGGCCGCCAACAGTTATGAGGCAGAGTAAAAAAAAATGGTACAATTGATCATTTGAAAATAAAAACATAAAACTTTGCATTTTGCTAGTTATGATGCTAATTAATCTTTTCTAATATTGAAAATCAAAAATAATTCCTTAATGGCCTATTATCAGAAACTATGTCGGGTATATCTAGAAAGCTATTAGCGTCACTGATATGTCATTTGTAGACGTAACGTCGCATCTGGCATACAGAAATTATCCACAAGGAATATATAAATCAATTTATGATCATAGTTTTTACAACATGGCTACTGAAAAGACATTCAGGGTATCAAGTGTAGAATATGACAAACCGACTAAATCAAATAATATTGATTGGGCAAATTGTATCCTATGCCAAGACAGTATAGAGGAAAAACTTATATGCCCATTTGATTCTAAACGTCTAAATGTTGGGGCTGGTTATCAATCTTTAGCTGACAATATTAAGAAGTTTCATAAATTACGATAGATGCCTGAAGGCCTTAATGTGTGCATTGAAAATTTAGATGAGGGATCTGGAATAGCACAGTCTTTCATTGACCAAAAGGCATGTTGGCACAAATCTTGCAACTTAAAACTGAACAAAGTTGAATAGAGCAGAAAAACGAACCTCACATGAGAGGATATATAATAAAGCAACCACATCTGAAAGAAAACTATACATAGCTTTTCCTTTCAGTCCACCAGTAACCCGTCTGTGTGCTATTTCCATAATGAAAATAGCCAAGAAGCCCTTGATGAGTCCTCAACATTTGGATAAGATACACGTGTGAGAGAATGTGCAGTAAAATTAAATGACACATCGTTTCTTGCAAATTTCAGAACTGTTGATCTAATTGCACAGGAAGCAAAGTACCACTCGGAATGTTTAGTTTGCTTATATAATCGTGCATCTCGAATTGAAACGAAAAATGATAATGTCGAATATAAGAAGGAAAGTCAAATCCATGGTATTGCATTTTCAGAAATAGTCTCTTATATAAATGAAACAAGATCGTGCGATGAGACCATACGTGTTTACAAGTTGTCAGATCTATGTAAACTTTATTCGGAAAAAATAACATGTCTAGGTGCAGATGTTTCATCTCGAGTTAATAGTACACGACTAAAACACAGAATTGTATCTAATTTCCATAACTTAGATGCTTACAAACAAGGCCTTGAAAACATTCTTGCTTTCAAAGATGACATTGGTCCTGCATTGAAGAGAATCTGATTAGAAGGCTTTGATAATGAGTTTGTCAACATATCAAAAGCAGCTAGGTTTGTTCGTAATGATATTTTCGCATCAAATTTAGAATTTAAAGGAACCTTCCCAAATGGATGTCAGGAAGTTTCTGTACCCCAGTCATTGCTTTCTTTGGTCCGTCTGATTCAATTTCGACCTAACATTTAGGATCGTTCATATTCTGAGTCGACATAAACAATAACACAGCCTCTAATGTAAAGTTGTACAAAGAAACTATCCAACCGTCACATGAAAGATAATGAACTACCTCCAGTTTGTGCTTATTTGGGAATCATGATCTACTGTCATGACTGTAAGACTAGAAAACGTGATCTAGTAGATACTTTCTTCAAACTTAGACTGTCTGTCATCTACAACCAAGTGTTAGAAATTTCTACTTCCATGGCCAATGATGCTTGTCGTCGTTATGTCCAAGAAGGTATTGTTTGCCCTACCAATCTACAACGAAATGCGTTTACCTCATCTGCTGTAGACAACATTGGTCACAATCCAAGCAGTATCTCGTTAAAAGACATTCCATGGTACAGGTATATCTTTATTCAAGCATATTTCAGAGGTTGGTCAAGGCGTTGTTTAAACATTTGACCAATCTGAACCTATTTGCAAATGCCAATCAAAGAGAGTGCCTCTTTTACCAAAGAGTTATTCAAATCTTCCACCAGCTGTACTAAGATTCAGCGAACCAGATATCCCATTAAATGAAGGAGAACTTTCAATTGACATGTCCTTAGTTCCAGCTGTATTAAAAGGGGAAGTCAAATGGCTGAACAGCTGTGGATAGGATTTGACACTGGAAAGAACTCCCGACATATTTCAATCCATGGATTGTGCCTTGCTCTAGGACCATTGAAATTGAAAGTATTTCCACTGTTCCATTCATTTGCCAGTTGTAACACAGTCTCAGCTTTTTTTTTGGGAAAGGTAAGAAATCAGCTTGGGACATATGGTTCGTATATGAGGAGTTGTCAGAGGCATTTCTGCAGGTTATCGAGAATTCAAATGAAGTGGAAATTTTAAAAGTGTTAAAAGTAATAGAACGATATATTGTGCTTTTGTATGACCGATCTAGTACAGCTAATGTGGTGAATGAGTAAAGAAAACAGTTATTCACGCAGAAGACAAGAACAATTGACAATATTCTTCCAACACTGCACTTCTTCATCAAACATACGAAACGTGCAGCTTACCAAGGTAGTGTTATTTTGGGCAATTGTTTAGTTGCAAATCCAAGTATGACCTCACCAGATTTATTTGGTTGGCAAAAACTCTATGGTATCATTCTGATCTGTGCTTGCTGAAGCTTCAATGACATGCATGTAAATTCTTGAAAGCAGCATTTAAATGCACAGCATTATGAAACTGCTCACCGGACTGTGAAAGAGAAACTGATTAAGACTGTGCTTTCTTTTGATTTTCCTACATTTGTATCATATTTTAATTATAATTTTGATCTGTTGTTATGTTGAATAGTAACTTGTGAGGTTTTTTTTTATTTCATTTCTTAAAAAAGAAATACTCTTTGCACTGATTCAATACTGCATATGTTGGATATTTTTTTCATTTCAGGAAAATTGTGAAATTTTCTTAGGTCATTACCTGTAGCTGTGAAAAATAAGAACTCATCAAAAACGCCATGTTGAGTTATATCGGCCATTTTTATTTCATAGTTAATGTCACCTGTTACATTAAATAATAATATGCTTGTTTATTCGTTCTTGTATTGAAATAATTGATCCATTATTTTTTGATTATTTTTATACCATATTTAAAAACAAACATCAAATTTTCATATGTTAAACGGCGCCATTTTGAATATTGCCGCCATTTTGAAAATATTATCTATGCACCCAAGTATTTATGATACATTGTAGGCCTTTGTCGATATCAAATTATCCAGTTTTACGAATTTGGTAAATTTATAACACACAATGATGGTGTATACATACGAATACTGTCAAACTTATACATTTTGACGCGCCATTTTGAATTGGGACGCCATTTTGATGATTTTTGTATTATAAGGTTTAAAAAAATAATAATTGACATATCTTAATTGTATTTCCTTAAGTTTGTGACATCTTCTGAACTCATTAAAATTGGAAGACTTCATCAAGTGAATTATGTTATACTTATGTCGGCCATCTTGAATTTTGCGGCCATATTGGATTTTTTTTTCGTGGCTCCATATCTAAATTTTGTCTATACCCCTTAATCTTTCACTATGCCAAGTTCCATGCTTTTACCATAAAGTGATCAATTATTCTGATATCCGCTGGACTATAACAGAAAATGCACCGTACGATTTTTTAACGACCAGGCAAAACAGAAAGTACAGATTATCAGCTTTCGAATGATATATAATACAGCCGTGTGTTAAGGTGGGTGCATTAAAGTCGTTAACTAAGCGTCTTTTTGAAAAAAGTCACTCGCCTAAATACATTGTGTACCGTAACGTTCCCGATTTTGGTTCTGTTGTTAGGGATTTAGCTGTGACGTTCTTTAAGTTATGGCGTCATATTCAATGTAAACAAAAGAAACGCTTCCATCAGGTAACGTTTTTTTTTTTTAAATCAAACCATTATCAAAAAAGAAATTGTATTCCAATCTTATATCTTACTAGACTGATAAATATATATTTTTTTAAAAGTCTCATGCAAACAAGACAGATTTCTGCGCAAATGCGAGGGAAACCGGAACAGGAACTAGATCTGAAATTTTTTTTTAACGATTTTGAGTTGATTAGTAGAATGAAAAATTCGGGAATTTTTTTTTTTTATTGATTTTTCTACCGTTATTGGGGACTTGGTCCCCATATAAACTGAATGGAAGGCGGTCTTGTATAGTACATATATTGTACATACATTGACGTTTGGTTTGTGAAAATGTCATAAAGTTCTAGCCGAATCGTTTCTACAATGACAGCATAGCCAATCACATTTTGACCAACATTGACAACACGTACAACTGATTTATTATTCATAGGTTACTAAGTGTGTTTTTTTGTTGTTGGTGCGAAAACTAACTTAATGTCCCTGAAAAAAATCCTTTATTCAGACACATTATTTAAAGTTCATATTTTCTTGGTATTTTATGTATTGTGCAGTTTTGAAATTATCTAAATATGTGGGACAGTATAGCCCTGAAATTGGAATATCCCGTTTTACACATGACTTTTACGTGACAAAAATTTCCAGTTGAATATTTCACCGTTGCAACAATTAATTTGTTTATGAATTCATAGGCTACCCCAGATTCAGGGCCCCCCTTTTTGTTTGAAAATTTGGTAGATTATAGGGGGAATAACAAAAGCATGACTTGATTGAGCAACGTCTTAGTCAGTCATTGAACTCGCTCCGGTGGGGTTTATTCCTATATTATTAGTGACGCAAAACAGGGTCGCTTTGTAATGCCCTGTTGTTTAGAACAGGGTCCCGTTTTCATGTCCTGCTGGTTGGAATAGGGTCTTTTTTAAAAGTATTTGTATAGAATGGAATCGCTAATTAAACTGTTAAAGATAATCTAAAACCAGGGTCTAGAACAGCATCTATTATTTACGGTCTAAAACAAGATCATTTCCGGTGCATATTTTAACAACTGTCATCTTCAACAATTCAACAATATGGCAAACCATCGTTTTTGACTTGAAGATATTAAAAAAATAATTCAATCGATCGCTTTTCTGCTTCAGACAAAACAAAAATACTGAAACTATTTTGGCAGTGTTTCTATGTCTAGCAAAAGACGTTAATCTACTATATCTCGAACTGCTTTTCTAAAATAATCAAACAAATACAAATTTGCTTTAACTTGAGTCTTCGATACGTTGGTAAACATCACAATTGGCTGACACACCAGATGGTATTTATTCCAAATACATCTTCAGATGTACAACAACAAAACACGGTGATACTTCAGGGATCCATTTTAGGAGCTGTGTGTTTTTGATTTTTATAAATGATCTTCCTTTATCTTTTCCATATCATAACGCAGATTTATTTAAGATGGATATCACCATATCAGTCATTGGACAAAACTAAAGTTGCATCATTCAAAAATTTAATATAAGTTCACCTGATATTGTTCGCTTGTGTACATATGCTGACAATTAAATGACTGTAGATGCATTTAAAAAGCTGTATGTATTTGCTCAAAACACAAACTTCCTGTGCTGTCAGAATTGAGGCCTCTCGAAAATTGAGAATAAATAAAATTTAAGATATGTAATTATTTAGTGTTTGTTATATCTTATGTAGTAATGTCGAGTACAAGTTCAGATTGTTAAAAATGCTATACGATGCCGTACACTATACACTCGGACTTCACCCTCAGGGAGAAAAATATATCATAAAGTAAGGAAGCCGCCAACTTTTAAATTTGTTTGCCACTCATACGAAATTAGTTAAAACAAATTCTTCAGAACCGCCATATCATGACAAACAAAATAATTGAACTCCAAAGGTATCATTTATATTCCGGTAGTCTTGTTATCACGTCTAATTGTTGAATTTGATTTTTGTTAACTTTTGCGATTATCATCATTGGTAAAAATAATAGAAAACTGAGCTGCTAATAGCTTTTTCAATGAGGAGCAATATCGATACTGTAATATCGTTGCATAAGTGTAACTTGTTGCCAGATTGAAGATTTCTGGTTTCAGACGGTCCACGAAAAGTTAACATAATGCCTTTAAAACAGAATTTCACAGCTATAGAAACATTTGGAAATATTGGTCCTATTAACTGTACAGCTGATTGTAAACCTGAATGTACTATGATATGGAATGGACCTTATCTTCAAGAAGGCATTACATCTGTACTGCACCTGCAGAAAATCAACAAAAACCAAGCCGGAAAGTATTCGTGCATTGCTTCAAATAGTGTTAGTAGTCTGGTATCTGTTCATATCAATGTTATCGTTTACTGTGAGTATAAAGTACTTAACTGATAGATTATTTGTTTTATATTCTTGATATAGTATGCATATGCGACGAAAATAAGAGTGTAATATGTTGTTGTTATTTGATGTCTCAGTTTCAGGTCTTAAAATGCAACGTACACACAACACATGCCATGACACACATAAAACACAGCTGGTATTGTCACAAATAGGGAAGTCTGATCACATAAATAAAAATGAATCCGGATGTATTCGTCATTCATCATTTATCCTTGTCATTTCGAAAAACTCGAAGTAGATTAAAAGTTTCATACTGAATAATAAGAAAAGTAAAAATAGGGTTTAAATTTTACCTCTAAAACACATTTATTAAGAACTTTACACCTTATTAAAGCGCTTCTTGTGTGTCATGTCTTTAATTTTAACAAAAAATATTTAAATGTTATTGAAATGATTTATAACCATGTGATTAGTGTAACTTTGGGACACATTTCACTGTATGATAACTTTACTCCACTAAAACCATAAATCGATACTATGCTTAAGTTAATAGTTAAAAGTGTACAGTAATCATATAATATATCTGAAACGTTCAAAATATTTTTAATAACATTGAAAATATTAGTAACAATTCAGTATTTAGATTGTTGGATCAGCTTATTTTATTTTTGTTTTAAAAGAAGGACGATGCCAGAGGGACAGTCAAACTCATAAATTGAAAATAAACAGACTAAAACTAACAAAAAAACTAGGGGTGATCGCAGGTGCTCCTGAAGGGTAAGTAGATCTTGCTCCACATGTGGCACCCGTCGAGAGCCGTGGTGTAGTGGTTAGTGCATCGGACTACTAACACAAATGTGCCTGATTAGATTCCTGTTCCGGGATGAAAATTTCAGGAACAAAAATTTCGAGCATGGTCTCAGGGAAACGATGAGAGTCGGAAGAGGACGACAAATGGCTGACCCGTGTTAAGAGAGACCCATAACTCTTGCACGTTAGAGACACCCTTGTAGATTTCGAAAAAGAGCAGGCTAAGGCCGCTACAAGTTGCAAAAATTGTTTCCCAAACCACGATAAATAAATATGTTTGAACTTAAAACCCGTCGTATTGCTCATGTTAATAGTATAACAAATCTGGTATATAGTCTAATTCGGTAGGTCACATTCATAAAAGGGAAGGGGATTGTAGTTACGACGTATAAGGAACATATTCGAAATTCTTAAAGTAAACATATACAATGTACATATAAGTGTGGATACCTATGGTGTTGAAGTTATAATTATTATGTCCATTGTGAAATTTCGGTTTCAACGCTATATTGATTTTTTTTAATTCAAATTGTTGTTCAAAGTTCTAGCCAGGGAAAATAGCTGTTGTTAAAAACAGTTCCTAAATTGATGAACTTCAACAGATAGATTCAAATTTTCGAGTACTGATCAAGTAAAGGTCGAGTACAAGTTCAGATTGTTAAAAATGCTACTGTCCAGTATTATCAAAAAATGTCTTACCGATTCAGATTGGTCGAGTAAAAGTCAGTACAGTCGAGTGCAAATATAGGCCATTTCAGACTATAACATTTTTAAAGTGATTGCCAGCCTTAATCTGTTTCCACGTCTTTTACGTTTGAATATTTATCCTGACATAACATAATTAATTAAGAGATACTGAACTGCACAGTTTTCTAATTTTAAAGTTTGACACCTCTGACATATTTAAATTGTATTAATTAATTTTGTAAAACATTAAGTTATTGATTAAGATATTTACCACGGTCATCATGAATATAAAAAAAGAAGATTTGATATTATTACCAATGAGACCAACTCTCCACAGGAGACCAAATGACACAGAAATTAACAACTTTAGTTCACCGTACGGCAGGCAACAATGAAGAAATTAAAGCCCAAACTGCATAGACGGATATAAAAGGCCTTGAAATGAAATGTAAAACAATTCAATGAGAAAAATAACCACTTAATATTTGTATAAAAAAAAAACGAACAACAAATATAACACACCAACAAACGACAATCACTGAATTTCACGCTCCTGAATTGGGACAGACATACACGTACAATGGCTGGGTAAGACATGTTAGCGAAATCTGAATCTCAATCCAACCCTTCTTTACCTGGGACTGTGGTGTAACAGTAAAACATAAGAGCGAACTATAAAAAGGTTTAACTCATCAGATGGATACACATAGAAATACATCTAACAAACACTCAGAGTGAACGACAACCTGATATCACTAAGCGATAGTAATTCTTACCCTACATCTTGCAACACTCTTTCTCTACTTCATATACAAAAGTATTCGATTTTGAATCTGATTTCAACTGGAAGTTACAGATATAGACAAATCAAGAAAAACAGAAAAAAACAATAACATTGTTTTATTGTAACAAATTATATAAACGAAGCCGCAAAATTTAAGCTTTCAAAAGTAAAAAATACGATATTTTGAGTAAACATTTCCGGCAGTTAAACGCTTGCCGAAGTGGGGCGTCCGTTTGGCTGTGCGGGATGTATCAAGTTCGAAGTCACATCCGGTCAGAAGGGGAACGTTAAATCCGATGTCTCGTGTAAAGAGAGTGCCACGCTCTTTGCACGTTAAGAACCCTTGCAAAAACTCTTTGAGGGGTCCGTAGGTGGCCTGTTGCAAGGCAAAATTTCTATCTCTATCCAGTATACCCTCATTTTCCAGTGGCAGTCCAAATTCCCCCGACCATCATCCTCTATTATAACAACCTACCTATTGTATTTATTGTTAACTTGTTCTCGTCCTGAATATGCATGAAATATTTGCCACTGGACGTTAAGCAACCAACAATCAATCAATGAGTAAACATTTCACAAAGAAATCATGCAAAGCAGAAACAAACAAAGCAAACACATGAAATTAATCAAAACAAAATCAGGAAATATGACAAATTCTTATTTGTTTATAATTTTTCAATGAATAGCAAGCAAATAGTATTATTAAGTCGCAGAATAAGATTTTAACACTAGTTCTTGTATGTGGAAGAAAGAGGGGAAAAGACCCATTTGTGTCTAGCAGTATAATTGATGTCCATATAATCATGTTTGCTGATAAAATGTAGTTTATGCTTTAAATGCAAATGTAGCTTTCCTTGTTTTTAAATAACATATTATACAAATTAATATTGACCTCATATATAGGCTACACTTATTTTATTATTAATTTCCGATCATATTTTTATCAAAATCGTCATTGCATTTTTGTTGAAATGTTATACAGATTTAAACATGGCCTTTTCCATATCGGCCAGGGTATCATCCAAAGTCCCCCATATCAGCCGAGGTGCTGATATGGGTCAAGGGATGATATCCGGACCGATATGAAAAAAGGTCATGTATTAATCACTTCATCAAATACTTCCGACAATTGATATATTTATGGCAAATTAAAATATAAAATAACTAAAACAGTCAAAAACTTTATAAAACTGTTTAATTAAGAATCCAACAAATACACTTTAATTGCTCAACAAAAACATCATAACCTCCATATTTATTTATGTTACTATTTCCTAGAGAGGCATTTTGAAACATTGAACAATGGAAAGAGTTTTATGATCATTATTGTTCCAGGTTTGTTGTGAGCAAATACTAGCCTATTCCATCAAAATTTCCCGTAAATTATGTCGTCATAAAAAAGGACGTCACAATGGAAAAGTAAACAACCGATACCGGAAATACCGGAAGTTACTTGCACGAGAGGCACTATTATGGGTTTTGTGCACGAGATGCCTCTGATATGGGTTATCAGCCCGGGTGGGAAATTATGGCTTGTGTACTTCCGCTCATTACAAATATGCAAAAGATATCATATCAATGCTAAGTATATGATAAATGTAGATTTCACATTGTCTCCTAGACCATTACAACATTATTATGTGATTAGTTTTTTTTTATCACTTTTATTTTTTTACATCTTGTATTTTTGAAAACAATGTCTTCGTCAATTAATCGATGATACATATCTTTTTTTTATAAAACGTTAAACAATCCTCATGAATAAATAAAGGCAACAGTAGTATACCGCTGTTCAAAACCCATAAATCCATGGACAAAAAACAAAATCGAGGTAACAAACTAAAACCGAGGGAAAAGCATTAAATATAAGAGGAAAACAACGACACAACACTAAAATGTAACACACACAGAAACGGACCAAACATCAGACAAAAGCCCGCGAGAATAACAAATATAACATCAAAACCAAATACATGAACTTGTGATAGACCAGTACCGTGACACGTCTTATCGCAATGTGAATTTACTCTAAAAAAATAAGAGATGAAATTCATTATATGACGTTACAAAGTATATTGTTTTTTTAGATATTTAAAAAATAACTGTGCAATATGCTTTTTGCTTTGCAATTTGCTTTTTGCTATCCCCCGTTTTCTGTCTTCTTTCGAAAATATAGTTTAGCATGTGACTATTCATTAGCGAATCAAATTAGTTAAAATATACGAATTAATAATATTGTAGGTTATCAGCCTGGGTGTGAATTTATTGCTAGTTTACGTCCTCTCGTTACTCATTTGCAACAACTATTTTGCTAAGTATAGGGTAAACTGTAATAAAAGCCATGCTACCAAATAGTATATAATTTAAATATAACATCATGATAGATACTCTTCATTCCTTTGTCATCTAGATGGCCCTGCAGTTGTTGATATTTCACCTCAAAAACAGTTTCACAGAGTAAACGAAACTGAAAGCGTGACAAATATAACATGCACAGCAGATTGTAACCCCAGATGTATATTGACATGGACAGGACCTAATTTGCCTGACAAACTTTCTGGTATTGCTTCATCTATGCTGAATATTCCCAAAATTGCCAGGAACCAATCAGGAACGTACAAATGTAATGCTTCGAATACTGTTGGTAGCAAGATTTCATTACATATAAATATTATTGTAAACTGTAAGTAAATCGTACGTCCAAATACAGAAATTAACTGTTTTTTTCGTTAGTTACTATGACTGCATGATGGTAATTAGGTGTTTCAAGCTATTACAATGTTGTGATGTCGGAGGATAAATGTTAGCTTGTGTATCTGAATAGATATACGAAGATGTGGTATGAATGCCGATGAAGCATTGTTTCTTTTTTTTTGAATATATAGACGATATGTGTCTATTTATATACATATCTTGATGATCAATATTAAAACTCTTTAAATATTAAATCTAAATTAAGATATGAGTATAATACTTTGCTGTTCGAATATACTATGCGTTATGACGTCACACATCACAAGAATTGCAGCAGTCGTGAAATTATATATAATTTAACATCGTATTTGTTCTAAACAGAGCCAAATGAACTTTGTAGATTTTTTTAATATGAAACAAGTTTAATTTATTTACTCAAATCTTCAATGGCATGTAAAAAATTTAGCAAAATACCATTTAAAACACAGAAATAACAATCAATTTAAAACCAAAAAATAATCTAATATAATTTAATTACATATGTTATATCAACATTTACGACTTTCACTGAATCAATACGTTATATTAGACCTGTTAGATAATATTGAAACTCGTACTTCGTCCTTGGTAAATAAAATCTTGGCATAGCCATATATATTGTTTTGGCCTGGTTAACAGTCCTTAATTGAAAATATTGTTCCTACAGTATAAGTTATTCGTTGTCTCAAGTTCCATGCAAACCACATTAATGAACCAATATGAACATGACTGCAAAATATCAAAATATACGATGAATGACATAATAAATGACACAATTACTTTCCTAGTCCTACCAGCAGTGAATACTATTTTTGGAAACAGATCATTTCATGAAAACGACACTGCTGTATTTTCATGCAATGTGGAGAGTGTACCATCTTCGAACATAACATGGTTATTTGCGGAACAGATCCTTGGAAAAACTCACATAAATTTTATTCACGATATACGGGAACAAAACATCAATGTCCAAGTTAGTACACTGACTATCAGACCAGTTGGATGCTTATCAATGGGAAAATATACCTGTGCTGCTAACAACATTATCGGTGAAGATACGAAAAAAATTGACATCGACGTAAGATGTAAGTTAAGTAAACGCTTTAGTTAGCTTATGAATCAAACAACCTCATATACACCATTTTGTACACGCAATACAAGTATTTATTTTTTTCTCAGTAAGTAAATAGATTTGACTGTATATCCATGTCAGTGGTTAAGGTACATTAAAATCATCTGTTCGCAAGCCCGACTTTTATCAAAATATTTCATAATAGGTCGCAAAGGTACGCAAATTATAAAAGTGTTGGGGATTATGTAAAACGAATCAAATGTTTTAGTATCTAGTAAATCCACATTTAACTTACCTGTATTGAATTTGAAAGCGCTTTACTAGTATATCAAAAATAGGACATATAACTTCATTTTATTAAGATATAGGATTTAAAATTTTATCAATTCCTCGATCTTTTCCTGGCTTCTGTTATTCGTTCTTCTCGACCCATTTCCTTTCTTCTATCCCCTTGGTCTAGCAGTCGTCCAATATTGAAGAAATATTATGTAGTTGAATATATGTATTCGTCACTGAATATAGAATATCATATTATAATATTTCCAAACTAAAGTCTGCTTAGGGAAACAAATATGCATTGGGGGAATTTAAACACAGCATTCAACTGCTACACATGTTACCTAAATTGTTAAATCCCTTTTGTGTTTCAAACACATTTAAACTTAAACTATAACTGTCAAACGCAGCGTCAGTAAATATCATTTCGTAATACAGCTATTGATATTAAACTTTGATACTACATCAATACAACGACGAACTTATTAATGTGTACCTGATAATCATTCAAGTATGATAAATCGATTTCAAGAACTCCTATTAGCAGCATTTGACTATATACTTGAGAAGGACATTCACGAGGTACACAGCGATGATGGATTTAAATAACAGTGGAGTATATAAGAAATTAAAGACTGATAAGAATGTATTTTAATTTTGATAACTTTTGATAACGTTTTATCCAATGTTTTACCAACAATTTAATTTGCAAACAAATAGAAGAGAATGTTTTGAAAAGAGAATCTTAACTATAATAAAATAATATAGTTACTATCTTGCTGTAAGTACATGTGACATTTAAATGTGTCAACTTATATTTTTTCTTGTCTGTTTTAGGTTCTCCAAGAGTAAATTCAATAGAGTATAATGTTACAAAATTGATTGCAGTCAAAGACCAAGAGCCTTTAAATATAACGGTCCCAATTATTGCATACCCTGCACCTTATATTTATTGGACTTTAATAAATAATAAAACGTCTGTTAATGTAACACTACAAACTTCAAACAGTGTTATCAACAATAGAGTATTTTCTAGTCTGTATCTAGAAAATGTAATCGAGAAAGATTTTGGTCATTATTACATTCATGCCGGCAATGGAATGGGTAGTAGAGAAGATTATATATATTCCGTCGAAGTAATTCCTAAAAGTAAGTTTTTGAATTAAAGAAAATTTTCTTCAACATTAAAAAAAGAATAATAAATCACTGGATATCAAATACACACCACTAATCAACAATATTGAAAGCATACGTAATATCGCAAAACGGGTACATTACTGATGTGTGTTTGCATTAAGTTTAGTTTCTTTATCACTAAGAACAACGGATGCATTTAGTTTTATCAAACTTGGTCTAGATAGAGAGTAAAAGATGTGGTATGAATGTCAATAAAACAAATCTCCATTCAAGTCACAATTTGTAAATGTAAACCATTATAGGTCAAAGTACGATCGTCATCACGGAGCCTTAGCTCACACATAAATGAGGACAATTAAGTGCCCCAAAAATGAATAGTGTAAAATATCGGTCTTATCTATATAAAACAACAATAAAAAAAACAAGCTTATGAGTCACATCAACAATCGACAACCAATAATCATCAGGTTCCTGACTTAGGACATTTACAAACAAATGCAGCGGACTTAAACGTTTCAGGTTCCAGCATTTACCCTTACATGACACAATAGGTAAGGTAACATCACAACATATAAAGATACACTAGAAAATATCAATTGACCTAACTCAATCAAAAGACATATTAACACAAAGAAGTGGACATACACTGAACGAATACATTTGATCTATGACACAATGTATACACAAAATCAATAAAACAAGGGGCGCAAAGTAACGCGGAATTCAGTAATGCAATACGGAAATATTTTTTAAGAAATAAATATTTTTTTAGTTCATCGTACGGGAACAGAAGGGAATACTTATAGTCATGCTTATTACAGCTGGTGTATATCAAAAATAGAGAAACTAGCTATAACATTAACTAGGTAAACAATGAATAACAAAAAAAGCATAACAAATTGTAGTAACAGGTCATATTAACACGAAAATACGATTTGTTAGTACTTGCAGCTTCTGGTAGCTACTTGAAAGACCATACAAATAATTATAAACCAATATTAATTAGAGATAAAAATCAACTAAAACACATACATGTACCAGGAATTAAGTATTTCACGTTATGAACAGTAAAAACAGACATGCCTAAAAATAAATGTATCGACAGTCAGTAGAATAGTTAAATATCTTTACATTTGTTTAAATAGGTATTATGAACAACACATATAGAGTAATTGCTTGCATGTTTGAAAAGAGTACAAACGTTGTTGTGATATCTAAACTTATTTTGATTTTTAAAATTTGAAGCATGGAATTTACAGTAATCGGAAAATCATGTAATAAAAAAATCAAAGTAATCAATTACACATAAACCCTTCATGTAACCGATTTGATCACATTTGTTAGTAATCGGGCCCATCCCTCGATTTTGAGGGCGGATTTAATAGTTGTTACTAACACAACATAGAAAAACACGCGAGTAATCTTTGTTTAAAATCTTTTTTATAAAGTCTGCGCATTTTGAACAAAATTTTGGTTTTATTTGCCTAAAAATACCCTTTGTCTATGAAATGTAATTTATCAATAAATTATAATGCTTTGCATGAAGTCTACTCTTGGTATATGTCCAACAGGGCCCATTTCTATTATCCTTATTTTTGCTGTTTGTATATTTTTGCAGTTTACACAAAAATGTAATCCACATATCTAAATAATAGTACTAGTATTTATTGTTTTGAAGTGTGTTAAAAAATATAAAGAGGTTTTAGATAAAATACATGCAGCTTTTGATGGTCCTTTTTATTCTGTTGTCAGGTATAATTTGTTTATACGCTGCACTTCCACACAATCTTATCAAGAACAAGTTTTCATATTTAATTAAATGGTCTTTTGAAAAGTCTCATTGCAAAGATATCTGCTGTAAATCGTTTTCAGCATTTTTCTGTAACGAAACAGGAAAGTACACTAACTGAACATGTTCTGGTTATCATATTTTGATTGAAGATTTAAAGGTTCTCTTTGACAACAAGCATGTACGTTTAAGCGATAAAGTGTATCGACAAGTAGTGGGTACTCATATGGGCAGTAACTGCGCCCCTTCAATAAAAGATTTATTCCTGTATTGCTATGAATCTCGGGTTATGACTAAACCAAAATAGAAAATTTGTAATTTGAACAATTGGAACAAAATGTTAGTATTATATTTTCTCTGATATTAGTTTAGCTTTATGAACCAACCCTTACTATAAAACAGTGCATTCGTTATTCTAGTCATAGACATAGTGGTATTTTGTTAGTTCTCCTTGCTGGCAGTAATTGCGAGTACTTTCAGTTCTCTATATTGTGTCTTTTTTTATGCTAGGATGAGGAATGAATGGTTATCCTGCTAAGTCCAGCCCGAGGTTTGTGTGATGAGATAAGCTTATTCTCAACTGATGTCATTGTTTTTTTTGTTTGTTGTGCTGTTACATCCCTGTCCCATGTTATATGTAGGGTTAAGCGTTTACAAACATATGTAATCCCGCCATATGCTGTATGTGCCTGTCACTTGTCATGCGCATTTCAATTTTCATGTCTGTCATATTTGTTTGATACAGTTTCTTTTATGTCGGCCCCTTTAATAGCCGACTATATGGTTTGCGTTTTCTTATTGTTTAAGGCAGTACGGCTGCTTATAATTTCTAACATCCACTTCATTTCATTGTTGCCTCATTTGCATTCATTCAACATCTCTTTATTCATATATTGATATACTGATGTTGAGGTGACATAATTTAGTAGGCTGTTTAAAGTACAAATGAGACGATATTTGAATGTCAAAAAGTACCTTGAAGTCATTGTCTTTATGAAATACAGATACAAACAATCATAATGGTATAATGAAGGTTGGTTGCTGTTTCAGAATGTTGCCCCAATCCTCTCTAGTTTTCTTATGTTCGATTAATGAGGTAGTAAGTATTTTGTTCAAGTTGCACATCTATTGTTAATTAAAAGAATAGTCACCTAAACCTAACATTGCAAAGAAGTTTTGTATTATATTGTCGATAAGCTTAGATAATCTACGAATGAGAAACTATAATTTGTCATCTGTAAGAATCGGTTTAAAAACAGAAAAGGAACCTTATAAGAATTGTGCGATAGACTTCGGAATAAAGAAAAAGATAATAGATAATTCCATCAAGTCTTTCGTTACAGTTGCAAACTTTTTTAAGATATGAACAATTCGTCAAAACGGTTTCAAAACTTTATGTTAGGAATAACAACCAATCATCATATTCCATGATTAATTGCGGAATGTAACTTTTTATACTGGTTCAAAGTGTCTGGTTTGAAAACGATAAGAGTTAACAACAGGTATGATAAACAAGTATTCATAAACTAATACCAATAATCGAAAACTTGCAGATACTATTTTTTTTTTGAACAAGTAGAATTGTGAACATTGTGATTTGTAACCATACAAATAATGAACGACATATCTAATTTTGAAGGGGAGCCCATGTCACCCTTTTTATATATCGTTTGCAAGTCCACAACAGCCACAATAATATGGAAACCTGGGTTCAATGGAGACAGTGCTGACAGATTTTATGTAATGTATTCCGAAAAAGGACAGAAAGTTATAACAAAACAGGTAGATCTAAATGAATGGGAAGAATCCTCAGTATCTACAGTAACTGAATTAAAACCAGCTATGGAATACACCTTCGCTATAGTTGCTGAAAATCAGTTTGGACAGTCCAGCTCTCGCACAGAATTATGCATAACTGATGCTGGTAAGGTATAACATGTATAAATATTTATGTCGAAATATTTACAAATTTATACTCACAATTTTAAAAAAGCTGTAATACAAGTAAGCAATTTAGATAGGCATGTACCTAGACTCAATACATAATTTTCATCAATTATATTTTTAATATTCCTTTTAGTTTGTTTTTTTTTTTGCTGTATTGTTTCTTTGGCTAATTTATGTCATTAATGAATTCTGCACTTACTGTATTTTTCATTCACTTGACAATTTTAATGTTTTAATCCAGTTTTTTTAAACTTCCAGACTACAAAGTCGTAAAAATCGTAAAATGAATCTGACCTTATGTTGTATAAGGTTTTATTTATACAAACCATATTCAGTCATCTGAGACGACAACTTAGTTAACCCCTTATATATGCTAGTATGGCTTTTGGTATACATTAATGATTCTAATATGACGTGCTTCTTTCGCTTTGTAAACAACATTGTGCTAAAATTCTCGATATATCTATACTAAGCGCAGAGTCAGAAATATACATAATAATGCCTGTTACAATATTCTTCCCACATAATTCTACATGTATTGGAACTTATTTGCAGACCCTTTGCCGTTTTTATTGTTTTAAAAAGTGCAATTTAAAAAAACACAAAATAACTGTTATTCTTATTCGGGTGCATAATAAATGGAAGTAATGCACAAGGGCTCAGAGAAATCAACAAAATAGAAATACAATGCAATTCCTCGAAAGTCTATTATTTATTTTGGCGCATTTAAGTTATTTCAAGACATGACGTCATACAAAAGAAACTCTAAAGTTTAATGTTTCGTGAACCATTTAAATTCGTATGACATTGTATTAAAACTGATTTTTGAGGTAGGTTTTGTTTTATTTTCTACTCTATTGCATTATTTGCATATTAACTAATTTCAGCAAGTCAACATGGCTGCTTCTTAGTTACGAAATGTCAACTTTGGATTTGACAGAAGCGAGAAAATCATGTAAATTAAAAATGGCAAGTTTTAGAAAACTAAATATTTTTTTCTAGCGGTTATTCACGAAATAACCCATGCAAGCTACTGATTTATTAATATATTTGAGCTTTATCTAACAGTGAGTCAAACAGATCAGCCACACAAACACACGAAACCAAGCCTCGCCTCAGTATGTTTTGGTAAACAACATTAACTTTTTTTTTACTGAACTATTGCGTAATTTGACAAAAACAATAATTCGTTCGCTATGTTCGTTTTGGATTTCTTTGAATGCAATATATGTTAACCGGTTATTCATTTGTCAAAATTTCTATACCACAAATTAAGAGATAACTGTATTGTTTTTGAAGCTTTAAAGACGTCCATCGGTAGTTTTACTGTTGCAAATTTAGTTTTTATCTGGCGACGCCTGACGGAGACATGTAAACGTGTATTTGCGACAGTAAACTACCGATGGACGTCCAAAAAGCTTCAAATACATTACAGTTATCTCTATTCTAATGCAAAACAAGTTTTTAATTTAATTTCAATCATTATCTCAGTGTAAAATCCTCATTAAGGACAAATCCGCGAAAAGATGTTATCTTCGTTGGTCACAACACCGGGATTCTAGGGACAACATGTGGGTTTTATTGCTAATTTTTGTAGAAACTACATGTCAATAAATTCAGCAATTCAAATGTCGGCTACCTTAGTTACAGACGAGGAGATAGAGCATTTTACGCTAACTGTCATCCAATCAGAACCATTGATACAAACTAATTGCATTAGAATAGCTTGTACGAAATTCTTTCACATATTCAATATTGAAGGAAGGAAATTAGGCTGTACATCAGTTTGCGTTTATATATATTTGTTTTAACCCAACAGATCTGTATATGTGTATACATCAATATATTTAATGTAATAAATGTTTTGATACACATGCTTGTACAAAAATATTAAATAAAAATATGTTTAACTTGGATTACAAAATAAAACGTTAATACTACTCTTCGTGACGTTTTCGTAACTTTATAACCCGTTTATGTTATTCATTAATTTTGCAATAAAAGGACCGTGTAATTTGTCGCCATACATTCAATCGTACTTGTTTCGGTAGATCTCTACGTTCACATTTAAAACTAGATCGCTTTGCATTAAAAAGATTCACACTAAACTACTCCGCTTAGTGTTTTAGTTTAGTCCGAATAAAGATGGATTTCCCTTTGGACCTTTAATCGAACTAAAGTGAACCGTCTGAGTTTACATCCTCCTAAATTTCCAAGTGTTAGCGGCGTCTTATTTTTAAGTATTTAGAAGCACGTCTGATTCTTCTGTTAATCAATTGAACTTGCATCAAAAGTTAAAAAACTAATTAAAGCAGCTTGATTGCTAAAGATGTGAATTAAACTTTAATAAATGTGTTTCTTTTTATTTTGACACTTTTTTAAAACTTTACATGCAAAGTCAAACTAGTTATCAAGTCACATAACTGTCTTGTCCGGTTACACATTCAGATTTGTTCTGTACTTTCTTAAGCTTTACATTTTCGACCCCATTTTTAAGTCACTTTTTTAATACGGATGATTTTCCATGTTTTTTAAGGTGACTTTTCTCTTTTTGGTCTTAAAAGATCGTAAATAATAGACAGCATGCCAGTGTATGTGTAATTATTATCAATAGTATGTTTGTTTTGTAGCATGTCAACAGGAAAATGTGAGTGAATTTAAAAATAATGAAAATACCACCATGCTCGGTGCAGGCATTGGGACTTTAGTAGTTGCTTTACTGATACTAGCTGCAGCAACAGTTTTTGTCATTCGCAAAAGTAAGTAAACGACTAATAACTTTTATAAACTAGACCATGCGATAAAGAGCTTGATATTTTGTATAGATACACAACTTTGGTTTAATACTGTTAGTTGCACTCTAGAATTGTGTTATTACTAAAATGTGTCGTTGTGTTGTGTTGCTGTTGCATAGACGTTTCTCAATGCATTCTAATGCTTCTTTATGTTAATATCAAATAAATTGATATGCATAAAGTTCATGCGTTAGGACTTTACTTATAAAATGAAATATATATTCATTCATTAAACTTCGTCCATGAGTTTGTAAACCTTTAATCATGGTATTGCAACACGGAACGTTATCTTGAAGTCAGAAGTAATATATAACTATTATGTTTACGTTAGATACATTTCAATTCATATTCATATCAGATAATCCTTATTTGAGATTGTAATTGATACACTGCAGCAAAAATTGTTAAATTATGTAAACGATCTCGTTTTGAGATAATGTGTTAACATTCAATTTAGAAATTCAAAGATACAAAAGATTCGTCCAATCATATGTCGTAGATAACCCGTGTTGGCGGTTTCTTCTTCAATACAGGCTTTTTTAAATTCATTGCAGAGTTGAAGAACAAGAACACGAAACCAGGAAAGTAAGTTTATTTAAACCCGCTGTGACAAACGATGGCACATTAAATGTAATCAACTTTTATAATAGAACGAAATGTTGGAAGATAAAAATGCGAAATTATTTTAAATCGGTGCAATCCCGAAAAGAAGTAATAGTAGCTTTGAAAAAAAAAGATGATGTGATAAGGTTGCTACTGAGATCATATTCTCCTAGTAGCCACAAAACAAGTAACTAACCTGCATAGACTCAAACAATAAGCCTAGTTCATACTGCAAAGATAGCTTGTTTCGGGGACAGCTGAAGCACGACTTTGGGTGAGGGATTTAAACAAATTAGTGGATTTGGGTTGTGTTTAGCTCTTTGATCGGATTGTTGTCTCTTTGTCACATTTCTTCTTTCCATTCTTTTTTTCGACCTACGTAAAATAATTCAAACAAAAGAAATAACGTTCTAATCTGTATGAAAAATCAAAAAGCATATAAATGATATATATTTGCAACAAACAATATATCAGAGTTACTGGCTTCTTATTTTAGACAGACTTAGTCACACTGATACTGGGATAAACTAGGTTTCCTGACGCAAAATCTCTACAAAATCTAGGACTTTGTTGAAGTAATACAACATAGGACCATACTTAATCAACCAATAACTTTAAAAAAACACTATAGATTGCTCACTAAATACCAATCTCGTTTCAAAGTCGATACCTTTTTAAACATGTGGTTAAAATTTAGGGTACGAAATGTGATTTCCATTTCCTTGTAAATTGACATACTCCCTAAACTTCTTTCATGATGCGGCTCCTCGTAAGTTCTTTGAAGAACATTATATAGCTCCATAGTTTTAACACTCCTATTCTACTTTCCAAATTAACATGAATGGTTAATCTCAGTAACTTGTTAAAAAATAGAACAATATCCAATATCACTACACAATGTACACTGAGATGCTTTGTGTACACTCCTTATGTTGAGGCGCATTATGAATATTGACCCAACTGAGATATGTAAACAATATTCACGAATCAGAGGGTAAGTTACTGCCTATACATGGGGTATGGATAATTTTGGAATTTGAAATCAGTGTGAAGTCGTCTATCTACGTCAATATCGAGGGAAAGATCAAATTAAAGGAGTAGTCCTTCTTATATAAGTAGTATCCATAATTTCAAATTCACCATGATATATGCGATGAAAGTACTCACTGAAATATTGGTAATGCAGTGAAAGGACATAATCACTATATATATAAAAGTAAATTTGAGGAATTTTGCCACTAGTCATTGATACTTGTTTATACGAAAAATCTGGTGTTAATACATGATCTTCGGTTTTTTGGTACACACACTTAGACAATGAATGATTGTATGACGCAAAATATTAGATTGCAACAAGTTCAATTTAAAAAATAATGGATCTTGCAAATATCATAACATGCTTTTTAAGAGTGTATTCAATTCACCGTAGAACGGTGATTATTTAAGACTGTCAATTTTAATCTGCGAACACAGTTGGAGTTGAAGGCAATTTGAATGCACAACTCTTATGGGAAATTTGGTGGTATTATACAGAACCATTGCAAATACATGCAAATGAAATACATGCACATGTCTGACTGTAGTAGCAAATCATCACTTACGTCAGGGAAATATGTATAAAAATGTTTCATATCTATAACAAAGCTAGACTCTTCTGTGAAAAATTGATGGTCTGGAAAGAGTTCATTGTGAAAACTTTACCTGGACCCAGAAAGATTTCAAACACTTGTTTTGTTCTGCACTTCATGAATCGAACATAGCAGATGCATTGTTGTTGTTTTTTTTAAATGTAAGCGACGTAATTTAAATAGGAGATAACTTGTGTAAAAATCAAGAGGCTCACATTTTTCCCCGTTACACAAGATAATTCATTGCACATTATCAATTTTAAGAGATATGGTTTGAAGTTATGCTTATTGTTCATGTATAATACCAATTTAAAAAAAAATGAAAAGTAGAATAAAATTTAAGGGACAGATTTTAAACAGATATATCATGTTCAGGAGGGGTATTTGCGAAAATACTAGTCGTGAGAATGTTAAATTTCACGAGCCGTAGCTTTATGAACCAACCCTAAACTATAAAGAAAAAAGTACATTCGTTACTCATAGACATAGTGGTATTTTGTTAGTTCTCCTCGCTGGCAGTAATTGCGAGTACTTTCAGTTCTTTATAAAGTGTCTTTTTTTATGCTAGGATGAGGAATTAATTTTTATTCTGCAAAGTCCAGCCCGAGGTTTGTTTGATGAGATAAGCTTACTCTCAACTGATGTCATTGTTTTTGTTGTTGTCGGTCTGTTACATCCCTGTCCCATGTTATATGTAGGGTTATGCGTTTACAAACATCTGTAATCCCGCCATATGCTGTATATGCTGTATATGCCTGTCACATGTCAGGCGCATTTCAATGTTTGTCGTAGTTTCATGTCTGTCATATGTGTTTGATACAGTTTTTATGTCGGCCCCTTTAATAGCCGACTATATGGTTTGCGTTTTCTTATTGTTTAAGGCAGTACGGCTGCTTATAATTGCTAACATCCACTTCATTTCATTGTTGCCTCATTTGCACTCATTCTACATATATTGATATACTGATGTTGAGGTGACATAATATAGTAGGCTGTTTAAAGTACAAATGAGACGATATTTGAATGTCAAAAAGTACCTTGAAGTCATTGTCTTTATGAAATACAGATACAAACAATCATAATGGTATAATGAAGGTTTTAGTTTAAACATATTTATTTATAGTGGATTGGGAAACAACTTTTGCAACTTATATTAATCCCTTTCCACTTTGCGGGTGCGAGTTCTGCCTTGTAGCGGCATAAGCCTACTCTTTTTCGAAATCTACAAGGGTGTCTTTAACGTGCAAAATATATGGCTCTCTCTTAACACGGGTCAGCCATTTATCGTTTCCTCAAGACCATACTCGCAAATGAAGGTTGGTTGCTGTTTCAGAGTGTTTACCAGATCCTCTCAAGTGTTCTTATGTTCGATTAATGAGGTAGTAAGCATTTTGTTCAAGTTGTACATCTATTGTTTATTAAAAGAATAGTCACCTTAACCTAACATTGCAAAGAAGTTTTACGGCTCGTATTTTTAAGACTGGTATTTTTTAAAATACCCCTTCTTACAAAAAGAGGTACGAAAGATACCAAAGGGACAGTCAAACTCGTAAATCTAAAACAAACTGACAACGCCATGGCTAAAAATGAAAAAGAAAAACAGAAAAACAATAGTACACATGACACAACATAGAAAACTAAAGAATAAACAACACGAACCCCACCAAAAACTAGGGATGATCTCAGGTGCTCCGGAAGGGTAAGCAGATCCCGCTCCACATGCGGCACCCGTCGTGTTGCTTATGTGATTACAAATCCGGTAAATAGTCTAATTCGGTAGGTCAAATTCATGAAAGGGAAAGGGATTGTAGTTACGACGTAAGGAACATATCCGATATCATTTGTGAAACGTTTATTCCATAACGGTCAACCAACTCGTGATGGCGTCCGTAAAATTTACGAAGGGATGATTTCAACTTCACCATTTGGAACACTTGGTTTAATAGCTTCCTTGTAAGCAGTAACCCTCTATCAAGAAAATCATGATAGGAAATGACAGCACGGGAATATCGTATCAATTGGGAGATGTATACCCCGTATGCAGGTGCTGCTGGAATGTTGCTACTTAGAAATGGAAAGTTCACAATTGGAAAGCTGAAATCATCTCTTTTGTCGTAAAGTTTTGTCTTCAACCCACCCTCATTGTCAATTTCTAGATGTAAGTAAAGATATGAAGTCGACTTAATTGTATCTGTAGTATCCTTTATCTCCAATTCGATGGGATACATGCGATCCATATAGTCACCAAATTTTGAATTGTTTAGTGAAAGAACGTCATCTATATAGCGGAAAGTAGAGTTAAAGGATATTGCTAATTTCTTATTTTTCGTCCTAAGAAGTTCCTGCATGAAGTCAGCCTCATAATAATAAAGAAACAATTCAGCAAGTAGAGGGGCACAGTTTGTTCCCATTGGAATGCCGACAGACTGTTGAAAAACACGTCCTCCGAACGTAACATCAATCAAGAAATCAAGCATCTTGATAATATCGGTTTCAGAGATTTTTTTGTTTGAATCAGAATGATTCTTTACAAAGTAGGATTTATCCCTTCCTAAGACAAGATACTTGTATCTACGTTGGCCGTTCTTTTTTATGAGACAAAGTAATACCAACTCTTTTAATTTGTCTTTTAGTTTGGAATGTGGAATACTTGTGTAAAGAGTAGAAAAGTCAAATATTTTAATACTGTTACAAGATGAAAGTGAATTAGATTGTATGTACTCTAAAAGATCTTTAGAATTTTTAAGTATCCACATCTGATTCACGCCACCTCTAGAACAGGCAGTTTCACAATAACTTTGAAGCCCGTCTTTGATTGCTGATAAAATGGATGTTAATAATTAAGAAAGCGGTTTCGTGGAGCACTTGGAAGACCCAGCAATATACCGTTGTTTGAAAGGACACTTATGTAGTTTAGGTATCCAATACAGTGATGGAAGATCCAGATCTTCATCTTTGGTTGAAATACCAAAGGAACAAAGAACAGACCTATGATTATCCAGGATTTCGTCTTTGGTAAGTGTCGTGAGGGTATATGTTGGGTTTCCAAGTGAATTGTCTATACCTAAAACGTTTATCAAGCAATTAATGTAATGAATTTTACAGACAAAAACGATGTTATTTGGGGCTTTGTCTGCGGGGACAACAACATATTTATCATGGAGGTCAGATAGGTGTTTTGGATTTGGATCTTTGAAGATTGACGTAGTATGGACATTGATAGACCCATTCAGTTTCTTAATTCTGATTTGTATTAACGACCTCACTGCCTTAATCCATTCGGATAGAGTGTCTACGTCTTCCTTCTCGCGCTTAGCCCATTGCCTGGCATAATCTACGACTGAATCCATCAAAATTTTAAAGTTGTATTTCCAATTGATAGATTTAAACTCACGATATTTCGGACCTTTCGATAACACGTTTCGTAGAGACGTGTTATTAACAATGTTAAGGTCACCGGTAATAACGTGGCCAGCAGGATTATATATGAATTGGGAACTAGCACAAGTGCAATCAGGAGGTTTAGACTTGAAGTCGTCAATATCGAGATCCTGCAAAACGCGTTTGTAATTGAAAATTTTAGTTGCAATAGGTTTAGTATAGGTATAAGAAATTATTGGTACAGATTGGTCTTTGAAATAAGGAGGTATTTTCGATTGAACTAATGTATGATGAAGGATATTGCCTAGATTGACGCCATCGAGACCTTTATTGGCAAAGGAAATATTTAGAAAAGATCTTACCATGATATATCTGTCTAATTACACCAAATGTTAACGTTAAAAAACGCATTGATGATCGTGACGTTCTAGGCGTCCAGTCGGATAGAGTACTTTTTGGCAAATAACATGGCAGAGAGGGTAACAAAGGCATGTCCTTTTTGCATATATCCATGCGACGTTAAAAACGCACGATATTCATTTGGTAACAGTGAATTGGTAAAATATACACTGTCTATCAACTAATCGAAACCCAGGATTCTAACATAAGGTGTAATTATTTGGAAAATACCACGGCAGAGAGGGTATAAAAGGCACATCCTATTTGCATATACCCCGGTGGCGTTAAAAACGGAACGATATTCATTTGATAACAGTAAGTTGGTGAAACAAACACTGGCTATCAACCAATCAAAACACAGGATTATTTCATAAGGTTAAATTATAAAAAGAACGACCACTAATAGTTTATTTATTACGAAAAACAAATTCATAAGGGTTGAATTATATCACATAAATTATATTTTGAGTACATTTCCTTTTTAATATAAGATATAGTTCTTTGGTTTCACTTGGTACAAACAATAATGTATGATTTAATAATTTACCTTTAACAAAAGGTTATCAGTAAGTTAATAAAAAAGAAAGAAACAATTATTATACAACAAACAAGAAAATAATAAAAAAATAACAAAATGGATATTTAGCTGTAACACAGTTGAACTTATTAAAAACATTTTATACTTTTAATTGATACCAAGAATAAATCAGAAACACTATTTTAGATCTGATGAATACACGGATATACAGAGAACCAATCCAACATTTACGGATGAATACTCAATGATCCAGTCTGGAATTGGTATGTGTATAATTACAAAAAATATTGTATAACTATATTATTCAGATATGAAATATTAATTTCAACAGTCCATAATATTTAGATTTTGTTAATGTTGGTATTATTTTCAAATATTTTAACAGATAAATTAATGACGGCTTAGCAGTTTAAAGTCATGATATTTGTTAAAATATAATAAAACAAGTACGAGTACGAGTAACTTCGATTATAGAGTCATGTGGGGATAATACATGCACAAAAAAACGCTGTTTGGAAATCGTATCTTATTAATAGCCAAAGTTCAACAGATTTGTATGGAGTTGCTTTTACGATCTGATACTAGATCCTTCACAAAATCGCAATGCTTGCCCACCGTAACATATCCTTTCACAACCATTTATAGTGATACCGATTGTAAACAGTGAATATACCCTTTCCTACCGTACCTATATACTTGAATAAATAAGGGCAAAAGTAGTATACCGCTGTTCAAAACTCATAAATCCATGGACAAAACATGGAGTAACAAACTAAAACCGAGGGAAATGCATTAAATATTAATATAATATAAGAGAACAACGACACACCACTGAAATGTAACACACACATAAACGGACCAAGCATCAGACAAAATCCCAAGAGAATAACAAATATTACATCAAAACCAAATACATGAATTTGGGATAGACAAGTACCGTGCCACGTCTTATCGCAATGTGAATTTACACTCAAACATAAGAGAAAACAAACGACACAACGTTAAAATGTAACACACACAGAAACGAGTAATAATATAACAATGGCCATCTTCCTGACTTGGTACAGGACATTTGTAAAGGAAAAAAGGGTGGGTTGAACCTGGTTTTGTGGCATGCAAAACCGCGCACTTTAATGGCAATGTTAAATATAACATTGAAATGCCAACATAATATAACAGGACTACAATACAAAAAAATATGAGAACATATTAGACAAAGAAACACATGATTAATAGCTATAGATAACAAAAATCATCAGGTTTAAAATTCAATATGCAAAAAACGCGCCTCGTCCACACAATACTAGACGACACAAGACGTCCAGATATAAAATATCGAAAGTGAAAAAAAAAGTACAAAGTTGTACAGCACTGAAGATCAAAAGTTGAAAAAATGTTGTGTCAAATACGGCTATGTTTTTATGCTTGGGATAAGAACATCCTTATTATTTAGAACAATTAAAGCTATTGCAAACAGTAAATTTGATCAAATGAAAATAAAACATATATGAGACATTCCACAGTACAGTGTATATCTATTGTGAAAGATGTCCAAATTTTAGAGTGTAGCATATCTTTATTATTTTTGCACAGCCTGTAAGATTAACACTAACACTGTTATTTGACGGAAAATCGTAACGCTTGGGTTATCATCTAAATAAATCAAAGTTTTCCTAGAAAACACCACTAAAACAACTTTATGTTCATAATTTAAATAAAATATTGATTGCACTATGCTTTAAAACCATCAACTTGAACAGAAAATAGTATCATGAACCAAAACTTGTGCTGTGAAAATTTGACACTCTGTTGAATTTTGCATTTGTCCGTGATTTTTTCTCTCAAAATTTACAGTTTTAACTTCAAATCTTTTTTAATATAACTCCAATCACCATGAAATTTTAAGAACTATCTCTTTATTCATTTAGTTTCAATTCTGATATCTAACACTTTTATTTTTATGATTATAATTTGCTCTACACAGGTTATAATGAATGTCACTGTAAGTTCCACTGTAGCGTGGAATGGCTCATATACATAATGAAACTGAAGTATTAACTAATTACAGAAAACTAAACCCGAATACATAATGCTAAGACCAATACAGAATAGACACACCCTTACACAGTCCAGGCCTCAACGCAATATCATAAAAATGACGTCACATACGATGGCAAAAAGGCACAACAAATACGTCACATTTAGATTTATGAAATTTCCGAAACAGCGCAAAAATGACGTCACAGATGAAAAACAATAATTCCAAAGTAAGATGGAATTAGGAAACATTGACATCATTATTAAACAATTATTCTATCTGTAAATTTGTGTTGCATTTAGACACAGTCATAATTTTTTGATGTGTAAATGTGATTGGGGAAATGAAATAAGACATTACAAACAAACTTTTTTTTCAGATAAAAAGTGAGAACAAAAGTGTGTTTGTATTTAGAATAAGGGGAACATACTTACCATTGTTGTTCTGCAAATACACCCAAATCTTATTCCTGCGTGTACTTAAAAACAACACTTGTTTGATGTTAATTGTCCAAAAGTGCAAAACATTTCCCTGAAAAAATGAAATGTTAATATTTTTTGTTGTCAATCCAAGTTAATCAAAGTAATTCAACATTTTAAAATTATCAATCAAAGTAATATCAAAATAATTGTACGAAATCTAGAGGTTACGGAGTTTACTTACACGTATACAGTCATTGATTTATAAATAAATTCTGTCTACAGCTACTTATCTTTATTATCTGCTCTACACTTTCAATACAATAAATCCTGGAAAACTGTCATAGGCAATGCAAATCTGTGATTCTTTTGCATAAAGCATGGTACACATTTAGGCTATTTACCAGGTAGGAGGGGGGTTCACTTGCATTTTTTTTTTCATTTTACACCTGCTGACAGTGCTGATTACTTGCTATGCAAACTATTGCTTGCAAGAACCAGCACAAACTATCTTACGGTTATTACCAGTACGAAATAATTCATTTTTGTTTTTGTTGTTCCGCTACTCTAGCCTGCATAGCTCTCAAATTACTCTTTAGTATTAAATCGATTTTCCTAACGCAGCGATCAATTACCTTCGATTGAAAAATCATTATAGATTTTGTTTTCACTTTCCCTATAAAAATTTCTTAAAATATTGTTTTAAATATTGAAATCACCCAACACCCAAAATAAAAATAAATCAAATGAAAATAAGTTAATATAAATTGGTCTTCGTCTTACTGATAGGCTATTTAATAGAGACATTTTCAATTCAATTTTAACTTTTTGGGGATCGAGCGTCACTGATGAGTCTTTTGTAGACGAAACGCGCGTCTGGCGTATATTCAAAATTTAGTCCTGGTATCTTTGATCAGTTTATTTGAATGAATTGTCAATGACGTACTAACAAGTGTAAACAATTATCACGTAAAGGTATTTTAAACTGGTGTACAGACCAGAACAAAGTTTATGTCAAAACTATGTTAATTACTCATTGCTACATGCTTACAGTACTCGACATTTGGTGTGGGCAGGTAAAAACGGACTATTTTCAAGAGTATCCTTAAAATATTTTCGATGTTCGAATGATTAAATAGAGTGACTTTCATTGTCTCGGTTCAAGAGTTGAATTGATTTGCTGAATATAAACGAATCATGATTTTTTTTCAGAATCAAGACCGCTTCATGATCACAGGTATATATAATTATTTATTACATTGGTTGCAATGAATTACGTTGATTTCCCAGTTAGATAAAAACCGATAATTTCACATGTGAATTTTAAAAACGTGGTTATTTCACTCTCTGACGTCATACAACAATAGGCGTCGTCAAGACGTCGATAACGTCGAAACAAAACATGCGTAGGAAAAACATATAGTTCCTTACATTTTGTACATTGATTTCATAAAAAAAAGCAATTTGACAATGTAATAAAAAGTATAACTTATCGCCGTATTTGAATATAAAAAAATAAGACAACTTGTGACCGTACGCCACTATAGATTAAACTCGTGCTGCGCACTTGTTTAATCCATGCGTCGTTCGGTCATGCGTTGTATTATTTTTTTATATTCAAATTATACTATAAATACATGTAAAAATTAAAAAAAAATAAAATAAAAAAAATTGTACATTTCATTAATGATCTAGACCGATTGTCATCTGTTTTTTTTCCCAATCCAGGATGAGTAAGACACCCTATCTACTTTAATGTTGATTTTGTTTCCTACTCCTTATTCAAAGATTGGAAGAGCTTTGGTAATTTCCTTTCTGAATTTATTCACGCTTTACTGTCACTGATTAGTTATACTATAAATACATGTCAAAATTTAAAAAATTGGAAATATGTTCTAGTGAGCTTTTCTTATGACTTGGCATCCGGCGTCTGTCTTCTATCGTCAGTCGTCAGTCGTCGTCCGTCATCGTTAACATTTACAAAAATCTTCTTTTCTGAAATTATTCGGCCAAATTGATTCAAATTTAGCTGCAATCATCAATTGGGTATACAGTATTGACAATTAGTCTGATGACCCAGCCATCTAACCAAGCTGGCCACCATGGCTAAAACATAACATAAGGGTAAAATGACGCTTTTGGCTTATTTCTCTGAAATCAATGCATATAGAGCAATTGTTACTAAATAAAATGTATCATTAGGTCAAGATCTATCTACCCTGCAATTTGCAAATAATTAAGAAAATATTTTTATAGATACAGATAAACAGTAAACAGCAATAATGTTCAGCAAAGCAAGTTTTACAAATAACTCGAATCACCAAAACGATCAGTTAACCTAGTAAGGAGTTATAACCCTTTAAAGTCAATATGTACAATTATTCGATATTTTTTGTAAACTTTTTACAAAATTCCTCTCTTCTCAAACAAGTTGATAATATTGAACTAAAGTTGTTCACAATCAACATTAAGGTATTTAGTTTTAAAAATGTCTCCGATGACCCCGCCTGAGAACCAGGATGGCCGACATGGCTAAAAAAAGTACAAAAGGTTAAATGCAGCGTTGGCTCATATCTCTGAAACAAAGACATTTAGTGCAAATCTGGTGATTATATAACTGTTTCAGGTCAAGATTTATCTTAGAGTATAGACGCAGTGATTGCTGTAAGGCTATGATTCTGATAAATGAGTATTAATGTGAGAAAAGGTTCTTTTTTTATTGAGTTAAGTCTGCCAATTGATATTTTATCGTATGTTTTTCTTTGTTGTGATGTTATGCTATTGTTTCAGAAAAAGGGAGAAGGTTTGGATATATTAAAACGTTTAATCCCGCTGCAAATGTTTGCACCTGTCCTAAGTCAGAAATCTGATGTACAGTAGTTGTCGTTTGTTTATGTAATATATACGTGTTTCTCGTTTCTCGTTTTGTTTATATAGATTAGACCGTTGGTTTTCCCATTTGAATGGTTTTACACTAGAAATTTTTGGGCCTTTTATAGCTTGTTGTTCGGTGTGAGCCAAGTCTCCGTGTTGAAGGCCGTAATTTAACCTATAATGGTTTACTTTTTAAATTGTTATTTGGACGGAGAGTTGTCTCATTGGCACTCACACCACATCTTCCTATATCTATTGAGACTAAATGTTTGTATAGGTTGCACTTTGTAAATACTGCTGTTTCTCAAACCACGCCTCTTTTGGGGAAATTTAGAATATTCATAGAAAATAAATTGTGTTTACATACTGTGTCGATGTTATGCTCTCTGTCATCCGTCTCATAGAGACATAACTTGGGAATGTTACGAGTAAATATACACGTGCATATTGTTTACATTTAAATCTGCGGTAACCCTTCATTCGAGGTAGGGGTAGTTAGGAAAATTAGTGTTAGTTTAAACCCTAGAAAATTCAGGGCATATACACGTTGAAAATATGCCGAACAGACCTATATTTTGACCTTTGAAAAATATTGTAGTGCATATGAACTTTCAATTCTAGGATAACATTTTTTTCAAAACCTCATAGAAAAAGTGGTACTGTTTAAGCCTAGTCTGATAATATAAGACTCTGAAGGTTCATATCATTTACATTCAACGTTTTTTATCGGATATTTTTTTTACTATCAATGTTGAACCTCAGAGTCTTATAACAACAATCCATTTTCTCGTAGTGTATTCCGAACGAATTGTTGTGGGAACTTTGAACGACAATTTGACAATATTTACGGCAAATTTAAGAAAACTTATGTCATTATCCTTACAAATAAACATCTCTTATAATAAATAAAATGTCTTTCCTTATCATATGATGGATTTATATCCTTTTTTAAACCACTTTTTGAACTGCCCCTCCCCCATCCCCCCTTTCATTTCAAATTGTCAAGCGGGTCAAGTACGATTAGTTCCGCAGGTCTGTCCGAATGTTAACCAGTTGTACATATTTCAGAATATTCCTTGGAAAACGAATTATGTTATGACTTTAAGATGATAATAAATGATGAAATGATGTTAATTAATTCTAATTTCCTCACCAATATAAAAGGAATTACACGGTGAAAATTTCTCCAAAGAGTTATTGAAAATAACTTGGCTGTCTCATGAAAATAATAGTCAAAGCTGGAAATGCTGACAATCATTACATACATGAATAAAGTTGTTGGCTTTCTATATTTACTTGTTTACAGATTTTTTTTCATGTTGGGGCTTTGTCATATTACAGCGGTTTTTTTCCAATGATGGTCATAACGGCGGTTTTATCCTCTCGCGGAAGGCCATATGGTATAAATTGCTTGCATCAACCCCATTTAAACTTTGATAATGTAAAATTGGTTTGTCTCATCAAGTTTAAAAAATCAATAAAATAGAACCCATATTTTTCTATTATTTATGTTTTTTGCCGATTGGTCTCTATTCTGTTAACCCCTAGAAAATTCAGGGAATATGTTTGCTTTTCACAACATGTTCTCATCGCAATTAACTAGGTGATTAAAAATTACATCCATGAGATGTACTCACCTACGTCATAGTTCACCTGTGTAACATACACTAGCTTTAGTTTTAATTTGTCTTTTAATTGAATAATTTCAATTAAGTGAACAAAAAACTGAATTTATTCCAGGGGTGGTGGTGGATTGTGGTAAGTATATTTAACCCTATAAATTCATATAAAATCTCTTCTTGAGATTTCAAAAATTACCATTTTATATGAATTTGGTTAAATATACTTACCATGAAATTACATTTATATTATATAGAATATTTACTGATTAACAAGCAGTATTTCATTTGGTGGAGGATAAATTCTCTCACACACATACAATTTCAACATATAAAAAATATTCGTATCCCCCCACCACTTTTTAGGGTTTAATATCTTAAAATTTGCGTTGTTCTATATTTCAAATAAATATTATCGTCAAATTCGTTTCGTTCATGAAATCCTTAAAATAAAGAATCGTTACATACATGTATATTTGAAATAAAAGGGCGTGAAAAAAAATGTTTGTCAACTGAGGAGAAAAGTGATGGATTAGGAACATATTTTAAACTGTTAATGCGGTAAGAAGTTACCTTCATTTATATTAAGGTTGTTCCTAATAATTTTATTTGTATTGGCAGTGTATTATTGATTTAAATTTTTGCTATGAGAAAAAAGTACAAGTTTACAAGACTCTGAGGTTCAACATTGATAGTGATAAACAATATCCTATAAATAACGTCGAATGTAAATGATATAACCTTCAGAGACTTATATTATAGGACTAGGTTAAAGTCGTAAAAGGAGTTCCTATCATAAATAGCATTGTCAATATTTTCAGAAATGCAACCTTTAGAGTCTGTAGTTTGAAGACACAATAAGAAAACTATTATGCCACGTTCATATCTAAGAATATCATATGGTGTGTGACACACTCACGTTTTGTTAAATCTCATTTAGTCAGGTTAGTTTGTTGATTAAACGTAACATGCTACGATAAAAAAGATATTGTACACCGGTGTATATTGAATCAACCAAATTGTTAAAAAAAAACATGTGTTATACGTATTTTATAGTCGAAAACCGATTCATTGATATTTTGATATGAATCATATGAAAACCGAATAATGCAGTCATGTTATTTACCTTTCAGATAATGTTATATGGCTGTATAAAAGAATGTTGGGTATGGATTTGCATTCATACATTGGTAAAATTTAAAACTGCTGTATGTGTTATTTATCTGCAATTTCGTTACCCTTTTTAAATAATGAAATGTTCTTACAATTTACAATACTTTTATTCTGCAGTACATATGAAGAAGGCGGACAAACCTTTGATGCTTCAGCATATCAAAACATCAATAAAATGAAGTGCGGTAAGACATTTATCATATCGTGTAGTAAAAATGGCTTTGATACTAGTTACTATGTAGACAGAATTGATGTAAAACAAAAGCTACTTCAACCATATCACAATTATGTTACCAGAAGTGAGAAATTTATTTAGTAGGGTATTTTAATTTTATCGTCCTTCCCTACGCCCATACAACCCTGTTCAGTTGCTTTGTTATTCTTGTAACTTGATTTTAAGACGAGAACAGGAATTACAGCGACGTAACGATCTCTGAATAAAAACTATCATCGTTGTCACAATGTGAGAGGAGGCATTTTCCAGCTTGCTTCGATCAATCGTTAAACTTTTTTAAAGAAGAGAAAACGGCCAGGTATATAATACTAGATAGATATTCGGATTTTCAACGCATACACAATAGATATCGTAAAATGTGACACGATCGACAATATGTGAAAAAAGATTCGAATTGTGGCTTCCGGCTGATATTTTACGATATTAATGTGTAGAAAACCCAACAATATGTACCTAAATAAGCATGGCATTTGATAAAAAAAAATTATATCTTGTTCACCCTTATAAAATGGAAGTTTTCGTGTTGTACCAATATTTGTGTTTATAAAAGAGAGACGAAAGACACCAAAGGGACAGTCAAACTCGTAAATCTAAAACAAACTGACAACGCCATGGCTAAAAATGAAAAAGACAAACAGAAAAACAATAGTACACATGACACAACATAGAAAACTAAAGAATAAACAACACGAACCCAGTGTTCATATACGACCGCAAACATTAATCATTGTTTTGTCGTATATTATTAGCACGTCGTCGTCGTCGTTGTCGTCAGCGTCGTCCGAAGTCGAATGGTTTCCGGATAATAACTGTAAAAGAATTAATAGAAAGCAATAAAATTTCAACATAAGTTTTATGACCACTTATGGAAGGTTTGGATTGCGTTTTGGGTGTTTAGGTCCCAATAGTTAAGGACCAAGGAACAAGGAACCAAAACGGTGTATGCTGAATTCAACCGTGTATTAAGTTCATGGAATTTGGTCCCCGTTTTTAAATTGGTCAACATGAGGTCTAAAGGGTTCAAAATTAAACTTTCTTTGATTTCATAAAAAAATGCATTAATCAGGTTTTTTGATGTGCCGATTATTACCGTGTATTTAGATTTTTAATTTTGGATCCCGTTTTCAAATTGGTCTGGATTGTGGTTCAAAGGGTACTTACAAAAACTTTGTTTGCTTTTAACAAAAATTGAATTCTTGGTGTTTATTGAAATGCTGAATCTAAACAAGCATTCAGAATTTTGATTATGGGTCCAGTTTTCAAGTTGGTTCAAATTGGGGTCGGTCCAAAATTTAAGTTTGTTTGATTTCAACAAACATTGAATGTAATGAGTTCTTTGGTATGCTAAAACTAACCACGCATTTAGATTTTTGATTTGTAGGCCCTGTTTTCAAATCGATTGACCCATTGAGGTCAAAAAGGTCCAAACTTTAACTGTGTTTAATTTCATTAAAAATATAATAGTTGTGATTCTTTGATATGCTGAATCAAACCATGGCCATGTATTTAGATTTTGGATATTGGACTATAGGTTGCACTTTGTAAATACAGCTGTTTCTCAAAACACGCCTTATTTGGGGAGATCTTGAATATTCATAGAACATTAATTGTGTTTACATACTGGTTCCATTTCACAGAGACATAATTTAGGAATGTTTTCAAGTTGGTCCAAATTGGGGTCCAAAATTTAAGTTTGTTTGATTTCAACAAACATTGAATGTAATGAGTTCTTTGGTATGCTAAAACTAACCACGAATTTAGATTTTTGATTTGTAGGCCCTGTTTTCAAATCGATTGACCCATTGAGGTCAAAAGGGTCCAAACTTTAACTGTGTTCAATTTCATTAAAAATATAATACTTGTGATTCTTTGATATACTGAATCAAACCATGGCCATGTATTTAGATTTTGGATATTGGACTATAGGTTGCACTTTGTAAATACAGCTGTTTCTCAAAACACGCCTCCTTTGGGGAGATCTTGAATATTCATAGAACATTAATTGTGTTTATATACTGGTTCCATTTCACAGAGACATAATTTAGGAATGTTTTCAAGTTGGTCCAAATTGGGGTCCAAAATTTAAGTTTGTTTGATTTCAACAAACATTGAATGTAATGAGTTCTTTGGTATGCTAAAACTAACCACGCATTTAGATTTTTGATTTGTAGGCCCTGTTTTCAAATCGATTGACCCATTGAGGTCAAAAGGGTCCAAACTTTAACTGTGTTTTATTTCATTAAACATATAATACTTGTGATTCTTTGATATGCTGAATCAAACCATGGCCATGTATTTATATTTTTGATATTGGACTATAGGTTGCACTTTGTAAATACAGCTGTTTCTCAAAACACGCCTCCTTTGGGGAGATCTTGAATATTCATAGAACATTAATTGTCTTTACATACTGGTTCCATTTCACAGAGACATAATTTAGGAATGTTTTCAAGTTGGTCCAAATTGGGGTCCAAAATTTAAGTTTGTTTGATTTCAACAAACATTGAATGTAATGAGTTCTTTGGTATGCTAAAACTAACCACGAATTTAGATTTTTGATTTGTAGGCCCTGTTTTCAAATCGATTGACCCATTGAGGTCAAAAGGGTCCAAACTTTAACTGTGTTCAATTTCATTAAAAATATAATACTTGTGATTCTTTGATATACTGAATCAAACCATGGCCATGTATTTAGATTTTGGATATTGGACTATAGGTTGCACTTTGTAAATACAGCTGTTTCTCAAAACACGCCTCCTTTGGGGAGATCTTGAATATTCATAGAACATTAATTGTGTTTATATACTGGTTCCATTTCACAGAGACATAATTTAGGAATGTTTTCAAGTTGGTCCAAATTGGGGTCCAAAATTTAAGTTTGTTTGATTTCAACAAACATTGAATGTAATGAGTTCTTTGGTATGCTAAAACTAACCACGCATTTAGATTTTTGATTTGTAGGCCCTGTTTTCAAATCGATTGACCCATTGAGGTCAAAAGGGTCCAAACTTTAACTGTGTTTTATTTCATTAAAAATATAATACTTGTGATTCTTTGATATGCTGAATCAAACCATGGCCATGTATTTATATTTTTGATATTGGACTATAGGTTGCACTTTGTAAATACAGCTGTTTCTCAAAACACGCCTCCTTTGGGGAGATCTTGAATATTCATAGAACATTAATTGTCTTTACATACTGGTTCCATTTCACAGAGACATAATTTAGGAATGTTACTAGTAAATTTACATGTGCATATTGTTTACATTGAAACTTTTGGTAACCTTTGCTTCGTGGTGCTAGGGGTAGTTAAGAAAATAAGTGTAAGTTTAAACTCTGAGAAGTTCAGGGCATGCAAACATTGAAAATATGCCGCACAGCCCTATATTTTGAATTTTGAAAAAAAATGTGGTGCATATGAACTTTCAATTCTAGGATAAGATTTGTTCAAAACTTCATAGTAAAAGTGGTACAGTATAAGCCGTGAAAGGAGTTCCTATGGGAATTTGCAATGTCAATATTTACAGAAATGCAACCTATAGTTGGTAAATGAAAAAAATAAGATTATCAGACCACATTTATTCTGTGTCAGAAACCTATAATGTGTCAACCTTTTAATTAGAATCAAAATTCAGAGCTGTATAAAGCTTGAATGCTGTGTCAATAATTGCCCCAATTGTTTATGGTTCGACCTCTGCGGTCTTATAAAGCTGTGCCCTGTGGAGCATCTGTTTTTTGAATGTTTTTGTTCTTTGGTAGGTTTTAATAACTTAAACCATTGATTTGCAGGTTTTATCTCAATTATTAAGTTTGATTAGTCCTTGGTTAAATCCCTTTATATTTTTTTTTTCAAACGTTCTCAATTACAACTGCACAAATGTAGTTCACAAACACAAAGAAGAATTAAATCAGTCACCAACGAATGTATGATACATTTCTCGAATTAGTATATAAATTCTGTGAATCTGCTTCTTTCGAATGTACGTTACTGAGCTGTAGAATGTAGATCACCATTGAATTTATATCGTATGCTCCAATTAACTTTATACATGTGTACAATATTGATGATCAAGTAGTTTTTGGCGATCATTTGAGACTACAAGAAAAAGTAAAAAACAATATATTAAAGCTAAAACAAGAAAACTTCGTTACCACATTAAAACATGTAAAGATAATACACATTGCATTTTTTTTAATGTTTCATTCAAATTTATCTATTAAATAATTTGTAATTTTTTTTAAACAATACAATTTAACAATTGTATTTCTTGAATAGTTTTAAAAAAATAAGACAATTAGAGGTTTTTGTTACACATCATCTGCTATTATTTTATAAGACAATAGGTCGATTCTGTTTTCACCACGGGCTATATTTTATAGCTTTGTACTTGCCAAATATAAAACTCACCAGGTTGACTTGTTTGTATGTTCTGTTTATACCTACTAGTATTCATTTACTGCGACACTGATTTGTATTTCGATACATTTGAATAAAAGTTTATTTATCAAAAAAAGTTAAGAGATTCGTGTGAATTTTTATACCAGATATATCTTGTTTAACTGAAAGACGTGTATGGAAAGACGTCTATCAATCACGTATATTGACCTTCATGTTAAGAGAGGCAAACCTGCATTGGCAACATTAGACTCAAAGATATCAATGTAAATCACGTGTTGCTTAAAAGTAGAAAAAATGCAAGTTTATAATTTTCTACGCTTAGTTGTATTCTACCTAATTATGCAACTGGAAAACTTTAACAATGTTTACTTTTATTGTTTACTCTTCGATCAACATCTGTAGACAATAAGCCGATGTGCCATTCTCTATCGTTGTTATTCTCAATAAATGACGTTACGAGTACATCCTTTGTATTCGTATATACATATCTTCTTGCATTCATGCCGGAGGAGAAAGTCATTCTTTAGGATCATGTTATTTAGCAAATTAAATATATCAACCCATATTTAAATACCTATGTAAGGGGGGGGGGCACAAAATCAAAGAAATATCGATATACAATTGCAATAGTTCCTAGATGAATTACAGTTTAACATTCGTATTTTATCTCTAGACATATTTATAAACACTATTCATAAAATATCAAAGATATACAATTGAAAACAACATCTGGATAATTGACTGTTCAACTTCTCTGTGAACAATTTCGATTTAAGACCAAAATTCACATGTCCCATTATGTACTAAACTATATATAAAACATCTTAGACATTTTATAAAACAATAAAATAAGAATTGTTAGTCTTTTTAAAAATAAAAGATTTAGCTATTGTCAAATATTGTAACATCAAATTATTCTAATAATAACACTGTTTATATGCGGAGTTTCCTCGACTTTTTATTTTATATATTCATTCTCGAGACGGCGAACATCTCTAAATCGGTCAACGGAAATCAGGAAATAGTCAAATTCGTCTCTATTCTCATCTCTTCTATATGTCTGAGATTTTTTTTATAATTGATCATATTCCGATAACTATAATGTTTCCATTTCTAAAAGTCGCCATCTGACCTACAACTGAAAACCATTTTGTATGATGTGTATTACAAATGTATTACATGGACATTTGACAGTCAAAATCATTATAGGTGCAACAATTTTTTTATAGAATTGTCTCCAAATTGTTTACTTTCTTTAATTTTCACACTAACTGTTACCAAGTTATTGTCTTGGTCTGTTCTACTATCTAAACTTTCCCTTGCATTTATCTCATTATGTAGCGTGTAACTTTTTGTTTCTGATCGCCTTGAAGCCGTAATTATAGGAAATACTTCAGTTGCGTATAAAGACATTTGTATTTAACAGTAGTTCATGGTCGTTTTGAAAATATTATTTAGTGGCCACCCAATTATTTGTAAGTATTATAAGACGTATATTGAGATTTTAGACAACTTGAAGGATTTCACTGTCTGTTAATGAATTATTTTTATTACATTTGTCGCTGAAGTAGTTCACCATTTAAACAATATTCCATCTCCAAAGATAATAAATTCAGAGGACGTTAACCATGATCTTTACATATGCACAAGCATATCAGCTTCTGAACGTGTCTTTACATGACACATTTTGTAAATCATAAAACTTCTTGTAATCGCAATACGATGAGCAACTGCAAAATATTGAAAATAAATCGTAAAGTTTATATTATTTAAACGGAAATATATTGGACGCACTGAATTGATACATCATAAACAATGAAACAAAGCTGTCTTGTAAGAAAAGAGTTACTGTGTTGCTTGAAGTGTTAGTATACGGATATGAAATTTGATTAACAATGAGACAAATAAGCAAAAGTGAATCGAGGAGGAAAACATCTAAGAGTATACATGCAATAACAGAAACACAAACCGAGTTAACTGAATGATTAAGGCTGACAATTTAAAAAAAAATATGAATACGGTCATTCAAAATCAACAGTTACGACTGTATTCAACCCCTTGATTAGTTCAAGGACGCTGTCCGTTGTCTTATTTGTCACTTAAAAACTGTATAAAAATTATTTAATAATTTGTTATTGTGTTTGTGATATCTAACATATTACATATACCCTGTGTTGCATACAGGAGGTGTTTGGTTCACTCTTGCAAAACATTTTTAAAGGAAGAGATAGCATTTCCTTTACGAAATATTTCAAACCATTTCCATAATGCATGTGTGTTATTTATGTCGTACGTAGTTAACACGATATCCCCCATATCCTTTTCACGAATGTAACCTAAAGAATCAGACTTATTACCGAGGGTGACTAACATCAGCAACACTATGGGAACCAAGTATGGAGGAGGATCTGCTTACCCTTTTGGGGAATACAAGATCAATCCCAGTATGAGGTGGATTTCGTGTTTTGTGTTCCTATTGTCTCTATGTTGTGTTTTGTGTACTATTGTTTGTCTGTCTATATGTCTTTTTAACGTTGTCAGTTTATTTCGATTGATGAGTTTGAATGTCCCTCTAGTATCTTCCACCTTTTACAATCATGTAATGTTCAAAGTCCTGAAAAACACAATCAGTTGTATGCTCAAATCTTATTTTTCTTTAATTTTAGATCAAGACAAAACTCAAAAGAAACAGGCCATATATGACAATATGAAAATTTAAGCATCTGTTGGATTTTGTGTACGCTGTTTTATTGTGTTGAGGTTGTTTATATACTTGATCAATGTGTGAAATTACTCGAGGTCATATATGTTTTTCGTCCAATTATTCCTTAACCACATTTTATTTATGCTAAATATAAAATATGGTACATTGTATTGACGTCTGCTAACATTTTCCCCTTTTGTTAACTTAGTTTTGACAGCTATTATAATCATATATCGAATTACAATAGCCGCTTTTTGTTGCTAATATTATTGTACATTTTTTATTTGAAATTAAACATATGGATGTTAAGTGACAAAAATGTTTAATCATGTAAATTTGTGCTATGGATTTAACTTAAAATTATTATATTTTAATGAATAATTATAAGCAATATCTCAAACATCAAAATGAAATAAAAAATAATGATACCACTGAAATTTAATGATGGAAAGATATTACAACAATTTAAGAGCTAATTTATATTTGCTAAGTCTTTTCCGGGTAAAGGAAAATTCCTAAGAGGTGCTAAAAGTTAACAAATGGCATCTGCAAGGAAATAAACACTTACAATGTACACAAATTAGATATATACATATTCAAAGGGAAACGACAGAACAAATCGAATAAAAAAGATATCAAAATGAACATTATGAATATGTTTTTTATTCAAATAGAATTCAATAACCATCGGATATCTAGCATACAGAGGGTTTAGCAATGAATTAATATATAAAGAACTCTAAGGTGCGACGTTAAAGTACGATGGTCACGCTTAAGTGCGATTGTATGCGTTAAAATGCGATACCTCCTTGTGCACAAGTCTGATGATCCGCGGAAATAAAAAAAAATGAACATGCCAGAAGGAATTTGCAGAAAGAAGAGTTGAGAATATTTGATTGACAACTTGTTTAACTATTTATATACTAAACAGTAGACGCATTGAGGTATCGTGTATCCTGCTTCTATTAGAATATAACGAATTTTGCATTTTCGTTATTCGGATTTTTTTCTTTATCATTTTCAAACACGGAAACACTAAGTCTTATAAAAAATTCCCGAATGATGATATCAGCATTGGTATCAAATGAAAGAATGATGCATCAGCTTTTAATATCATATAAACATATAAATTGAGTGATTTGGACGATTTTCAAATGTATGTAACATACTTTTCAATCTCACCGTCTGTCAAAGTATAAGCCAATACTTAAGAGGTTTTGATACTTGCAAGTTTGATAGAACATACAAATCAACTTTACAAGCATTTTTATAAAACTCATCACATAGCAGTATAACTACTCAATTTTCAACCAAATAAGGCATGTTCCGTTCTCCTTTCCTTTTTTCCCATGTCATATGAAATTTAAGTTTGATAAAAAAGAATAAATGTTTGTATCATTTGTTGTGACTATGTGCTTGAATAAGTACAGATGCTAAGGTTTAATATATTTTGAGTTGCTTTCATTCTTGTTTTTCGAAAAGACTAATTTTAAACCACATTCGAAAAATTTCCGGAAAATTATTGTCAGTGCTTATTCCATTTAAAGTAGATCACCAGTATATAGTTTTTGAGACAGAATTTTTTAATGATTTGTCAAAATGAAGTTTTTACTATGCTCTTTTAAACAATCTAATAGAAAGTATGGGTCACCGTGCTATTTTTCAAGCTATGAGACGTTGAAATTGTCAAAATCTGGTTAGTTTGTTCATGTAAAAACACATTAGTGTGAATAACAAAATTTCTATGAGATAGAATTTTGAAATAAATTGTAAGTAGAAAGGTTTCATAATATGTTTTAAGAAAATTAAAAAAAAATATTGTGTCACCGAACTTGTTTTCTTGCTACAAGTAATAATAAAAAATTTCCTATTAGCCCAGTATAAATTTTGTACTAAAAGAGTTATATCCCTCTAAATGGCTCATTTTAAAATAAATGATTTTTAAACAAAAAAAAATGATATTTCTTAAAATATTTTGTACAAAACAATAAATTAACAAGTTTTCTTCAAATAGAATAAACATTCTAACCATTGAATTGCAAATCTGTCTCCAAATTTGCAGATTTAGACAGATAACTAGACCAATTGTGTACTGTGATTGTACAATCCAAGATGGCGGTATAACATGAATCTACCTTAATAAGAACAAGTTAAGTAGCTTAGATCGTGTTATTAGGCCTTTACATGTCAAAGAAGAAAACATTTTCATACATTTGAATTAGTGAAAAAATATGTGTGTAACGATGAATCAACATTTCGTTAAAACACACATCATGACCTTACCATGACTGGTAAAACATGTCTATTATGGAGGCCACAATCATACAAACTAAGCAATAAAGGCATGTCGAGTCATTTGAGGGTGCCGAATTGTTTTAATTTGACACAAAATATCAGACAGGCCATCTTGTGGTGAGTTTACTCTTCATGAATATCTTCCAAGGACATCAATATTCAGCATGCATTGTAAACTACTTGATGGAATTTAAAAAATAATGCTTCTGATCCTTCAAATTAATTCAGGACATGATGTTGCTTTTCAAATTCAAATAGAAAGTCTACCTGATGATCTGTTTGTTAAAAAAGAAAGTAAAGTTTTCCACTTACATCTGTTTACATATATTGCATTTTGCGAAAATAAAAATGGAAAGGTGTATACCATCGTTCAAAATTTCAAAATATTTATATCTCTGATAAATATTTCACCTGGTTAGTAGATGACAATTTTTTTCAAATGGAAAATGATTACAATGCACTCTCATTTAATACTCAACGGACATATATACTTTAGCTGAGTGTGATATTTCTTTATAAACAAAACAGTAGTCCACTGATCAGATAGATGGTATTGGTATTGTCCAACTTGAAGACTTTTATGTAAAATGGTACAACAGTTGTTGAGATTTGGCCAATGACTGCTTTAAAACCATAACCAAAAAGTATGTGGCATGATTGCCATTTAGACCAATCTCCACAAAAGACCAAATATTACACATACATTAACAAATATAGGTCACGTACGGACTTCAACAATAAGCAAAGCCCTTACCGCATGGTTACCAATAAAGGGCCCGAATTGACAAATGTAAAACAATTCAAACGAGAAAAACAACGACTTAATTAATGTACAAAATAATAAACGAACCACAAAAATGACAACAACTAAATAACAAGCTCCTGACTTGGGACAGCCACATACAGAATGTGACGAGGGAAACGATATCAGCGGGCGCCCAACCCTCCCCTTATATCGGACATTGGTGTATATAAAAAGAAGATGTGTTATGATTGACAATGGAACAACTCTTATTATTATATGTATTGGAATATAAAATAAATGTCTCCATCTTTAATTATTTAGTACATATTACATGTCCCATCGTACATTGCTGTTTCTCATGTAACAATAACGCCATGTAACCGTAGCCAGTGCCTTTGGGAACAAACATATGTCACTTGTTGTTTGCAAACTATAAATCATTATGTTTTATGTTGTTATTTTAGTCCATACTCAAACGAATTTGTTAACCATCAACAGGTAATGTACATTTTATTGTGATGTATATTTCTCCGCCTGATATGAGGCCTTTATAAAAGAGGGGAATTTTCCCCAATATCTTAATCAAATAGATAACCTTAACACATGAAACAACATTTGAAAATGTTGGTTTTTTTTTAGATTGGAGTATAAAGAAAATAATAGTATTGCTTTGACATATCAACGATATAAGGATTCGGCACAAAGCCTCGTATTTCCCTGTTTCTAATCTCATCCTTATATCAATGATTTGTCAATTCAATGCACTTTTATTGTCTATGTGTGAGACTCAAGTTGGGAAATCGTGTAATATCCATAGTATGTGCAAAACACATGATTTTACTAGCGTATTTTACTTGCATATAAATTGTAAGTATGGCAAACTTTACATGAGCATATCGCACATTTGTGTGTGTGCATGTTTTTCGCAGGCATGCCTTGGAATTTGACTATACAAAAGTCGTCATGTTAATCTTGTGGAAATCCATAGTATATCAGAAACATATAATTTTAATTGGCGTGTTTTGCTTGCATTTAAAATTGCGTGTATGGCGTATAATTGTAAGGCACAAACTTCATTTGCAACTAAAGCGTGTGTAAATTAGGATTGGTGTTGTAAACGTAGATCACCGAGCGTTCATAAGTTACTGACATTTCAAATCCACCTTTCTAACGTTAACAACTTTTCAATGCGCGAAGTTCGAAGACAGCTACATCTCTTCGTCCAAAACTTTCGCATTTAAACTACAGTTGCCTCAATCACATTCCAAAGTTCCTCATATTTCAATTGATATGACTCAGAGATGCAATAAATAGACTGTACACCCGGATAAGCGAAATGTCTACGTACATTTAATTTACCAACAGTATATTTGTCTTCTTCCAATGCCTGGTTACTTGTATATAAACTAATGTCATTTGGCATATCAAAGCCAGTAGGCATATCAAAGCCAGTACGTGTGGAAATATTGCCTACAAATCTGAGCAGTCTCAATATCACCAAATAAACGTTTTAATGCAGAATACAAAACAGATACATTATAAAGATCTCGTGGTAAAGACAAAACATATTCTAAAGCTTTACCCCTCAGTGAAGTAACCAAATAAAAAGCCATATCACTAGGTGCCTAATTAAAACGTTCACCTAAAATAGAAAATGTCATTCAGAAACCTTCAAAAAGTTCAGTACCGTCAAACTCTGGTAGGTCACATTAGCTCATGGTTATTATATATCAAAATGAAAGGCTGAAAACACATTTTTGTCGAGCCTTCGACTTTTGTCGAAAAAGCGAGACATAGCGATCCTACATTCCGTCGGCGTCGTCGTCGTCGTCGGCGGCGTCCACAAATAATCACTCTGTGGTTAAAGTTTTTGAAATTTTAATAACTTTCTCAAACTATACTGGATTTCTACCAAACTTGGACAGAAGCTTGTTTATGATCATTAGATAGTATCTAGAATTAAGTTTTGTAAAAATAAAATTCCATTTTTTCCGTATTTTACTTATAAATGGACTTAGTTTTTCTGTCGGAAAAAATTACATTCACTCTAGGGTTAAAGTTTTTCAAATTTAAATAACTTTCTTAAACTATACTGGATTTCTACCAAACTTGGACAGAAGCTTGTTTATGATCATTAGATAGTATCTAAAATTAAATTTTGTAAAAATAAAATTCCATTTTTTCCGTATTTTACTTATAAATGGACTTAGTTTTTCTGACGGGAAAGATTATATTCACTTTATGGTTAAAGTTTTTCAAATTTAAATAACTTTCTTAAACTATCCTGGGTTTGTACCAAACTTGGACAGAAGCTTGTTTATGATCATAAGATAGTATCCAGAAGTAAATCTTGAAAAAACATAAATCCATTTTTTCTGTATTTTACTTTTAAATGGACTTAGATTTTCTAACAGGAAACTACACATTCACACTGTAGTTAAAGTTTTTAAAATATTATAAACTTTCTTATTAAGTCTTTCCACTTTTCTGTGGAAAGACTTATTGTTTTTGTTCTGATTATTATTATTAAGTCTTTCCACTTTTCTGTGGAAAGACTTATTGTTTTTGTTCTGATTATTATTATTATTATTATTATTATTATTTTTTTTTTTTTTTCTTCCGCCAAATTTTGTTCTTGCGCAAAATGTTTGTTTCGCAATATGTCGCTTAGATATTTCTCATATGGTATCGTATAGTTTATGCGCTTTTAAATTTCACCCTGCTAAGGCAAACCATTTTCTATGTAAAAGTTATCTCCCTTTTCACTGTTTATCCTCTGTGTGCATCTTCTTCGTAACAAAACAAGATAGCGACAAAATTCTTTTTACAAATTGTTCGTTACATCCTCAGTAATTTTTGGCGTATTTGGATCGAAGCGATTCGATGAAATTTTATAGGAGTTATCTACCTTTACAAAATAAATTTGTCGGTATGTTTATTTAACTCATAAACAGTTAACCGTATAACCCTGGAATGATTTTATTTGAGTCCCCTAGGTACTAACTTAGAAAATGAGGTCAAGGTCAAAGGTCAAGGTCAAGTTCTCAATTGTGACTTTTGCTTGATTTTGCATTTTCTCCGACGTTTTGAAAGATACATATTACAGAACTAGTGCAAAATGTCAGCTTTGTTGTAATGAAGATATGCTACGTTTAGACTTATACAATTTAATGGCATCTTATAGGAGTTGTTGCCCCTGAAATGTCTTGATATGAGGTTATTTGATTATAACTTCAACTAAGTTCATTATAAAGGCATTTGACCTTGTACAAAAGGTTAGGTGACAAATGACCTTGAAAAATGACTACCGGAAGTGACCTTGAGAAAACCGGAAGTAGTCTTTTTTGCAATTTTTTCATCAAAAAGTACTTAGAATCCAAATATTTTGTCATAGAAATACATAAACTGATTATTGCTAAAAATATTTAGACAGAAAATTATCAAGTCAGCCTGTAAGTCACCTGTAAATGAACGTACCCAATATCTCACTTTAATATACAGGCAAAAGTATGTAGGAATCATATATATATACTATATATTTTGAATCAGTGTGAAAAAGCTATCAACTGAGACTGGGAGCAACATTTTTAAACTGAAAGTTGACAATAGACAATTGTCTCCATTATTTCAGGCAATAAAATATAAAAACCAGATTTAAACTTGTTACAAAAGAGATAAATATTCAAATTCAAATTCAAAAATTCAAATTCTGAATTTCCTTATTACATGGCCAGACATGGCCCTTTCTAACATTAAAAAAATAACACGATTATTCATATGCACTTTCATACGATCTTTAACACTCAAATCGCTCTGATTATATCAATTAGATACAGTACATTATAACATAGATGATACACAAAAGTCATTTGAGTGTAAATGATATTAAACTTCAGAAAGTGAATAAAGAGAGATAACTCAGATTGTAATTATTAATTTACAGATTGAGCACTATGTTGTTTTCTTTCTTCAAAGTAAAGCTTTAAAAATTCACACAATACAGATGAAAATGTATCGTCTTTGTCCATCATGGTCAATATACACAGGTGATAATCAGATTTGTATTTAGATTAGATATTTTATTTTTGAGAGCTGGGACTTACAAATATATTATATCCGGATTTAATATCCAGACAGCGTTTGTTTAAATTTTAGAAAAGTTCTTCCGATTTCCTTTGCATGATTTTTTTGGTTTATTTTGTTTGCTCGCATTCCAAGGTTTACATTTCGAAGTTAGTTTGTACAACTACATTATTGAAGAAACAGTTTTCTATCGACATTCGTATATCGTTCCTAAGGTAAGCACAACGAAGTATCTGTTAACTTGTTATAGGCACGTAACACACAGGCACTTGTTTCTGTCAATGTGCGGTTGTGATCCACACCCGTACGAACAATCATTTCGTAAGAGTGTGGATAGTAAGCATCACATTGACAAAAACAAGTGCCTATGTAATCAGGTAATAGTCAAGAATTGCTACTTGTCGTTGGTTAGAGGATTACGAAGGAAAATACATGGTCCAGACAGACGGATAATTTATTTTATTTAACAAAACTAAAATCTATAATCATGTTGATTTACTGTCATAAAGATGATATTTAAGAATTGATAAATCACTAGCTTAATTATTGATAAAAGGTTTTTAGAAAATGTGGCAGTTCGTACGATTCCAATTCAACCATTTGTCATTCAGACTAACCCTTACTTATACTGTAGCAAACCACTGTTTATCCGACCGGAAAAATAACAGACCACCGGGGCATCTCTTTGACAATTGTATTTTCCTCTTTTTAACAAGACGAAACAAGTCTACAGATTATGTTTGCTAACATCCTGTTGGAAACAAAAACAATGTTTAGACCTAGTATTTCATACATCCAGCCGTAATGGCGTTATCACATGTTAGTCACATGTTTCACGTATGACCGGAAATGGTTAGAACTTAAGGACAAAAACAATTTTAATAAATAACTGGACTTCTGTTTTGTGTGAAATGTAACGCATAACGACAACGTAATTTTCTTGCTTAATTATTACGAAGATCAAAACAAGAATGTAAATCATCTCGGATTTACCTGTTTGAACATCTCGCGAGAGTTCATATTTGCATATTGTTTTTAAGAATTCTATTACAACAAAGCAGATTACATCATTTAAAAATAGCGTTATGATATTGGACACAAAAATCAGGACACTGTTCTTACATCTGCTACATAAATACTTATAGTTCTCGGCATTTTCTTCTCACTATTCTTATTGGTCGATGTTCTTTGTTATTTGAAAGCAAATCCCTGTAACTAATATAAATATAAATATATTTGAGTATTTGTTTATAATTACCATGTCTACTAAATTTTTGTATTGAAAATTAAGTTAATTTGAATAACCAGTCCTTCAAAAAGTTCTGTAAAAGACATAATTATTCAAATAAAGTGATTTCAGATGTTCAACATGATCTCGATTAGTCTTATTACATTTTACCAGTTATATAAAGCACCATAAACACAGAACTTTAATTAAATTTTTTACGAAGTAAGTTTTGCTGTGTAATAAAATGATAAATAGTGCTTACTTAAACTTGCTTGTTTACCATGTTTATGTTCTGGACCATATGAGTATTTGGACCATACGCGTATGGTCATGACCATATGCGTATACTCATATGGTCCGACCATACGCGTATGGTCCGACCGTACACGATGGGTCGGACATATGAGTATGATACTCGTTTGGTTATTAACGGGCCGGACCATATGAATATTTGGACCATAGAGGTATTTGTTTTTCAATAATATGCATTAGAAAACTTTATAAAAAACAATGATTTGTACATGCTATTGCATTATTTACAATTCAAATAGCAATAAATAATTATGCCAAAGCTACTTTTCATCGCTAATGGTATTATTGCTTGTATGCGTAGGGTGACATTTATTTCCATACAGTAACATAGCTTTTCTTGGGTCCTTGGTCATTCTGATGTGTCTACGATGTTTTTAAAAAGCTCTAGATCTCCATTATCGTAACAAGACTGAAGAGCATCATATCACCAGTCAACTTAGAAAATTAAACTAGGGTCCTTGCCGGTTACGTCATTCATTTTTTGACAACAAAAACACGTATTAGTATAAAAAGTCTGAATATTGCACTGCTAAATAAATGCTTATTATATAAAGTTTCAAAAGTAAGCAAATTATTAGAGTCTTTATCATGTTGAATTTACGTCAGTTTATAGTACATGTAGTAAAACAATTGATTTCTTGTGTAACAGTATATTAAGATATTTTTGGAAGTTATCTTCTCAAGTCGACATTTTGCCATTCACTCGTAATAACACATCGATAAATGAAGAAAAAAAATGTTTTTACTGTAGTTTTGACTAGTGATGAAATTTACTGTGTGAAACTGCTTATTTTCATTTTGTTCATCTTGTTATTTTTAATTTTTGTATAGATCTATAATAAAATTACCTTTGATAGTGTCTTTTTAATGACGTGACAACTAGAAGTAAACCTGTTAATTACCCCGACCATATGAGTATATACCCATATGGTCATGACCATACACGTATGGTCCAAATACTCATATGGTCTGGAACATTTACATATCAAACATGTCAAAAACAAAATATTGTCGTTAATTCAACCTTAAATTGCTGTGTTTGCAAATCTGCAACTAGTCTTGTTTATTTTTACATGGTAATTTATGTATTGCATTAAGATATAGCATATAACTAGATTGATTTATGATGCCCAGTGTTTTGTATGTAAACAGTTTTAAATAAACAACCTAGATTTTGACATTTTTGTGCGAGATACACAGTATATGTTCCGGACCATATGAGTATTTGGACCATATGCGTATGGTCATGACCAAATGCGTATACTTATATGGTCTGACTGTATGTGTATGGTTGGACCATATGAGTATAATACTCGTTTTTAAATAAACTATGTTACTTTGCAGTGACTTCTTGTGTAGCAGTTCTTTAAGAAATTTTTTGATTTTTTTTTGAAGTCGACATATCGCCATTCAATTGTAATAACAAATTAGTAACGACCATCGGTAATGACCATTGGTATAAAATGTGTTTATTATAGTTTTGACAAGAAAGAAAAATTAACTCAGTGTGAAACTTTTAATTTTTATTTAAGCAAATTGTTTTATTATCATGATTATAATAAATAATAAAATTAACTGTATGATAGCGTCTTTTTAATGAACGGTCATACCATATGAAGAGTTTAGAAGTATTATAAGTAAACTGTATTAGAGTGTTAATTACCCTGACCATATGAGTATATAACCATATAGTCATGACCATATGCATATGGTCCAAATACTCATATGGTCATGATGGTCCGGAACATATATATCATGTATATATAGCAAATGCTTTTTCAAAGGCTATCCTATTAATTATTAATGAAAATATAAATATTTGGATGTATACATCATGTACATCTTAAAATCTTCTAATTTTTCAACCAGTACTAAATGTATTTGAATAAAAATAAACATTAAGGGTTCAAACATGTTCTGGGAGTGAAAGGACTCTGTACCTGTATTTATAAGCATGTTAAGGTATATATATATATATATATAGTTTTTATTATACAATCATTCGGAGACTTCATATGTATATATATACAACTCGTCTAAACATCAACCTAACAATTATTATTTATTTAGTCTCAAAGGTAGTAGTTTTACATTTTTTACTTATGAGACTAGATGAACAAATGTAAAAGTTACCTTCATCTAAAAAAGTTTACAAGAAAAACTACCCTCATCAAAAACAAAGGTCAACAATTGCAACATTAAGAAGTTTGCCTATCATTAGTTCCTTTTATCTCATGACAATATGATGTAGCTTCATCATGTTCATGACTATAATAGTACTAGTTTCAGTCAATATTTGTTGTATGATTATACTATTGATATTCCAGTGTAGATTCATTATCTTTTTTTTTATTTTCAGATAATTTATAGCATTTAACATTGTTTGGAGAATTAGCACTAGACTCCTCTTACAGTCACAGTTGGTTGCATCTGGTACATTTCAGTAAGGATTATTAAACATTTGAGACCAAAAATTTTAGAAAGCAAGCAGATATAAAGTTAATTTCAACAAACACGTTTAAGACCAAAAGTTTTGGAGGGTAACTTAAGTAGAGATCAAGCATATTTGAGAACATTTTCAGTAAGCAAACAAATAAATTTGCATCATCAAACACATTTGAGACCAAACATTTAGTTTTAAATCAGGAAAAAATATTCAATGAGCTAATACAATGTATATACATTTTAAGATCAAAAGTTTAGAAAGGGAACACATTTTAAAGTATTCTTCCTCAAACACATAGAAATCCTTGCCCACATTGACAAATGTGCTTTTTATTAGTATCTGTCTTACAGCTGATTCCATTGAGTTTGTAGCAAAAGGTAATATCTTTGGTTAGCTTGCTTGTTAGCTGAACCATAAAGTCATTATAGGGTCAGGTATACTATATACCCTCCTTTCAAAGTAGCATAGTCCAACAGACAGATTAAAATAAGTTTTCCGTCGCACTAGTCTAAGTTTAAAGTGCATGTAGGGTAGTTTACCTAACCTAACAATGACTTCACGGTTCAGCTAACAAGCAAGCTAACCAAAGATATTACCTTTGGCTACACACTCAGTGGAAATAGCTGTATTATCTTGGGTTAATTATAGATCAATTGACAATCCAAATATTCAGTGTAGCATTGTCCAATCTTTACTTTCAAATATATTACAATATGTCAAAGCTTTATGAATTTTCTTTCTAATTACAGTTACTGCTATTTTATATTGATACTGAAAATACCCGTATTAGGGATACAAATTTGTCAGTTCTATAATTTAAACTTTCTTTTTTGATTTTCAGATCACAAATAATTATACTGGAGAATTGAAGTGAAATCAGCTAAAGGTCGCAGTTGACTGCATAATTTATATCTGGGTAAGGATAATTCAGTCAGAATAAAACAGATTTGTGATAACAAAAAAATCCTGTTCTGCTTGCAATATGCACATGACGAACTCATTTGAGACCATCATGTTTTAAATAATGAAAACAGAAATAATGGTACCTTAATATAACTCATTCATGTCGTCAAACTCCAAAAGTTAACAAAAATCAGACAAATGTAAAGTTAGCTTGTTAGTCTTCATCAAACACATTTTAGAGGTATTCTTTTTAGCTCACCTGGCCCAAAGGGCCAAGTGAGCTTTTCTCATCACTTGGCGTCCGTTGTCGTCGTTAACTTTTACAAAAATCTTCTTCTCTGAAACTCCTCGGCCAAATAAAATAAAACTTGGCCACAATCATCATTAGGCTATCTAGTTTAAAAATTGTGTCAGGTGACATGGCCAACCAACCAAGATGGCTGCCATGGCTAAAAAAAAATGCAGTTTTTGGATTGTAACTCAAAAACCAAAGCATTTAGAACTAATCTGACATGGGATAAAATTGTTAATCAGGTCAAGATCTATTTACTCTGAAATTTGCAGATGAATTGGACAACTGGTTGTTGGGTTGCTGCTCCTGAATTGGAAAATTTGCTGTTTTTTGTTATTATCTTGAATATTATTATAAATCGAGATAAACTGTAAACAGCAAAAATGTTCAGCAAAGTAAGATCTACAAATAAGTCAACAGGACCAAAATGGTCAGTTGACCCCTTTAGGAGTTATTGCCCTTTATAGTCAATTTTTAACAATTTTCATTAATTCGGTAAATTTATGTAAATTTTTACCAAATATTTTTCTCTGTTACTATTGGGCAAGGTTCATTATAGATATAATTGTAAGAAGCAAGAACGTTCAGTAAAGTAAGAACTTCAAACACATCACCATCACCTACAATTTTGTCATGAATCCATTTGTGTCCTTTGTTTAATATGCACATAGAGCGAGGTGAGCGACACAGGCTCTTTAGAGCCTCTAGTACGTAAATCTTAGTTATTTTTTACAAAAATCTTCTCCTTTGAAACTACTGAGCCAAATAAAATCATACTTAGCCACAATCAAGACCCCCTAAGGAGTTATTGCCCTTTATAGTCAATTTTAAACAATTTTCATAAAATTTGAAAATTTTTACCAACATTTTCCACTGAAACTACTGGGCCAATCATTAAAGATAGGGATAATTGTATGCAGCAAGAATGTTCAGTAAAGTAAGATCTACAAACACATCACAATCACCAAAACACAATTTGGTCATGAATCCATCTGTGTCCTTTGTTGAATATTCACATAGACCAAGGTGAGCAACACAGGCTCTTTAGAGCATCTAGTTTATGAAGTTTTGACAGAAACTTGTTTAGGTTTATAAGAGACAATATCTGAATCAAAGTTTTCAAAATACTTTTTTCATTTCCTTGCATTTTACTGATCTAGGGATTTTCAACAAATTTTACAAAACTTTGACATAGGCTTTCCATGAACAACAAATAGCAGCTAAAGAACACATTCAAGTATTTTTTTGTTTTTATATATTGTATATATCATTATATTGAGTATTTTTTTCTTCTTTTTGGTATTTGACATTGCATATTTACGCTTGCAGCAGTCTTCTCAAGCCAGAGATAAAGGGTTCTTTCGCTATTTGTTTTAATGAGTCTTTTAATGATCTTTTTTTTATTTATATATTTCATGAATCTGTATGGTTTCAACAAATTTGCTTTATGGCAGAAGGTAGAAGGGAAATTTAAATACGGGAAAATTATCACTAACATATGTGACAACCATACAACCAAACTTGGTTTTGAGTATAACTTATGATCATCTCTTAAAATTGAGCTTGAAAACCCCACCCCATCAGTCTTCAAACATGGTTAAAATAGAAATTTATAAAACAAATGAAAGGCTCATTTTGACAAAACATTAGTTAATATAAAACTCATTAGATGTGGTATGATTACCATTAAGACAACTCTCCATAAGAGTCGATATGACACAAAAATTAACAACTGTAGGTGACTGTATGGTCTTCAAAAATCAACATAGCCTATACCACATAGTCAGCTATAAAAGCCACCAAAGGACAAATGTTAAACAACTCCAACAAAAAAAGACAAACACTCTGTTTTATGTACAAATAATGTACAAAAACAAATGTGTTACACAGCAACAAATAACAACCCCTGATTTACAGCCTCATATAAACTTGGCACAGGCACATACATAATATTGATAAATCAACATTTCTTAAAATTCAGTATTGATTTAACTAATTGTTTTCAACTAACTGAACAAGATTAAATAGGTATACCAGATATAAGAGTAATCATTTTTTGACATCTTTATAAAGCAAGGCAAACAAACATTCATTTTAGAGGGGTTTTTTTTATTAACAAACACACAGAAGATAAAACAATCCAAAAAAAATTAGATTGTCATGATTGATTTTGCTAATTTATTTGCTATATATTTTAATACTTTTTCATTCATAGGTCACAGTGAAGTCCTTGAATTAATTTTGGTTATCTTCCTGGATACATATACAGATTAGACTTGGTAGGAATCATTTGAAAATCAAGAAGAATATATTGTAGATGAATTAAATATTTTATTCTTAATAATATTATTTTGTTTGTGGTTGTAAATAAACATTGGAAGAAGCAAAGGCATACATGTATGAACGCTTGTCCCAGAGCAAATGGACTTTTGGGGAAATGATACATCTGTATGTGAGAAAAACTGTGTGTGTTTTGATTCCTTCTATTATGCAACTATTTGATAAAGAGCCATTTCAGTATTGAGACACAACATTGTTACATTGAAAAAAATGAACTCTTCAACTTTGTACTTTATTTGGCCTTTTTATCTTCTTTTTTTTTTTATCAAGGGTCACCGATGAAATAATTCTGGCACACACATATAATTTCAATCCTGGTATCTATGATGAGTTTATTATAAGATCTTCTGTGATGAGATAGATTAACTTCACCCCAAATCAAAAGTCAGGATTGACCTATTCAATATCTCAATATTATCTGGCTTTTAGTGAAAAGTATAGTTAACATGATTAATGAATGGTATTGTCATTATTATTTAAGCAGACTTACTGCTCCACACTTCTCTAGTGACAGTTGAATGTTAAAATTGTTTTGTCCATGCATTTGACAATGAGTGCTTTTTTTTTGACAACTTCATCGCTTAATCATTATTTTAATGCTCCTGCCTAAATGGAAGGGCATTAAGTTTTACCCTTGTCCATCCGTACGTCCCAAAGTTGGTTTCTTTTCTCTAACTCAAGTTTGCCTCAAATAAATGTTATGAAACTTATACACTGATGAGGATAAGCCTAGGTCTACATGACCATAACCGAAACTCCTTTTTTAATACAGACACAATAATTATACTACAAACATTCAATTGTAAATTTCTAGAAAAATATGGAAATAAATGCTGAAGAATGTATTCTATAACCGGAAATATTAATTTATCATACACTGAGTTTATCAGCTTTTAATTATTCTAAATGTATGCAAATAGAAAATTGAATTAAAAACAAAGGATTTTGATAAGATATACTGGATAGGTCCTGGATCTGATTGATTTTAAAATACACAATGCTAATTTTTACCGAACTGAGATCAAATTCAAATTTTGATGTTGTCACTTTAACCGTTCTAGAGTTGTGCCCTTTACAAATGGAAAAAATGCTGAATTTTATGTTTCTGTTCTCTAACTTCAGTTTTCCTAAACCAAATGTCATGAATGTTATGAAACTTAAACACAATGCTTTAAAAATATATACACAAAATACATATCAAGTTCAAATTTTTGTGGTGTCAATTAAATCATTCTAGAGTTATGTCCCTTTACAAATGGAAAAATTGCTCAATTGTTCCTTTCGGTTCTCTTACTTCAGTTTGCATAAATAAAAAGTTATGGAACTTTTACACCTTGCTTAAAAACACAAAATACAGATCAAGCTCGAATTTCGGTGGTGTCACTTAAACTATTCTAGAGTTTTGCTCCTTTACAAATGAAAAAAATGTCAAATTTTATTTCCCTTCTTACTTTAGTTTGTCTGAACCAAATGTGATGGGACTTATACACAATGCATATGATAACAAAACACTGATTAAATTAGAATTTTGGTGGTGTCATTTTCCTTGTTCTAGAGTAATGCCCCTTTACAAATAGAAATATTGCCGACATTTTGATTTCCGTTCCCTAATTTGAATTTGCCTCAACCAAACGTCACTAAACGTATACACTATGCTTATTACAACAAAACTCAGATCAAGTTTGAAGTACAAAGGACTAGGGCAATAAGGCCCAAAAAATACTACAAATTTTAAAGTAATCATACATACCCTTAAATCAATGAAAACTTGACTAAGGTACAATATATTAGAAAAACTTAACAAATTTGACATTGAACAATTTACCATGGCAACAAATCATGATTTAATTTGCGTATTTTGTCAAAATTTGTGATTTTTCTTATTTTTCATAAAATTATAAGTATATTTTGGTTTGAAAAAGTATGTGCGAACACAAGAAATAACTTTATATTTGGTAAGATGATGGCAACAGTTATAATAAAGCTTCTGTTAAATTATTTTGTTGTTTCTTGGCTGTGCAAGATGTTTCCACAACCAAAATTCAGTTATAAAACTGCATAAATTCTGAATTTTTCATCGTTTTTATGATAACAGTACATATTATGACAATAATTGTGACCGCATCAGACAAAAATCTTTTTTTCATTTATATTTCTTGACCCTATGCATTTCTAAACATTATATGACAATTTGAAAAATTTGTCAAGCATTTTATTTTCTTGGGCCAAAACCTTTGTGTAGTGTCACTTTTACCTTTCTTCAGGTATGTCCATTTGTAACTTTATAAGATATGCAATTGGGGGCATCATTTACGTGCCATGGATACAATCCACATTTTTATAAAGAAAAAAAATTGAATAATCTATAAATATCCTATACACAGATGCCTAATGATTGGAAATTTATCTGTGGCATATTTCTTGGTTATGACTGGGTAAAAAAGTACTGGTATAGGGTTTTTAATAATGTGATCTTTTCTTGGGTCATCGATTATAAGTCGTTTCTATTTTATATATATATAGAACCATTGCATTGAAGGTATTTGTTATCACAGGGCAATTTGTATTTTCTAAGCATACTATACAGTAGGCTGATTGTGGAACACAGTACAATCATGAATCTGTTTCTATTTTTTGAGAAACTAAAATGTAAGATATGGAATAATATAATACATATTTTCTTTTTTCAGATAATGCCTAAGAAAAGTAAAAAGGCAAGAAGTACCAAGTTGAAAGAAAATAAAGAAAGAATGAGAAAGAGGACACAGGAAAAAAATAATAATTTTAGAGATGGTCAGTGCAACAACCAATCAAATATTAAAGAACAGAGCAACATCTCTCAAAACTGTCATGATTTAGATCAGAGCGTCATCTCTCAAAACTGTCATGATTTAGATCAGAGCGTCATCTCTCAAAACTGTCATGATTTAGATCAGAGTGTCATCTCTCAAAACTGTCATGATTTAGATCAGAGCATCATCTTTCAAAACTGTCATGATTTAGATCAGAGCATCATCTCTCAAAACTGTCATGATTTAGATCAAAGCATCATCTCTCAAAACTGCCATGATTTAGATCAGAGCGTCATCTCTCAAAACTGTCATGATTTAGATCAGAGCGTCATCTCTCAAAACTGTAATGATTTAGATCAGAGCGTCATCTCTCAAAACTGTCATGATTTAGATCAGAGCATCATCTCTCAAAACTGTCATGATTTAGATGAAGACGAGAGCATTATCTCTATAGAATGTCAATATACTGTAGAAAAAGACGAGATTATATTAGAAAATGAAATAGAAAATATATTAGAAAATGAAATAGAAAATATATTAGAAAATGAAATAGAAAATATATTAGAAAATGAAATAGAAAGTATATTAGAGAATAGAATTGAACATTTATATGAGAATGAAAATGAAAAACTAGATCAGAGTCTCAGCTCTACAAACAAACAATATGTGAGAAATAAAGATGATGATAATCTATATCAAAATACAAGTGATATACAAAATCAGACTGAAAAACTAGACCAGAATCATGTTGAAAAACTTCATAAAAATAGCATTGAAAAACTGGATAAAAATCGGATTGGAAAACTGGATAAAAATCGGATTGGAAAACTGGATAAAAAGCTGTTTAAAAAACTGGATGAAAATCAGATAAAAAAACCGGATCAAAATCAGATTGAAAAAAGGGATGAAAATAGGATTATTAAAAAGAAGTATAAACATTTGATTGAACAACTAGATCTAAACCACAACTCACTTATTTGTCCATATACAGAAACAGATAGTGAAATAGTTCAATTTGAACAATATCAGAACAAAATAAAGAACAAACCTACATCCAAATCGCAATGTAACAAAAAAAAAACCACAGCTGTGGTTAAGAATTACGTAAAGGTTATTAGATCAGATATTAGAAATACAATTGTACAAGGTAGTTTTCACCAAGGAGATATAAGGTTTGGTTTAAACAGTGGTAAGCAATGTGTGGCAAACTGTTGTTCAGCTCTTGCTTTTAGTAAATTGAAAGATTTAACCTACTGGGATCAAAAATATTTAGATAAGGTTCTGATTTATGGAAATGATTTATATAGCCGTGTTAGTGGTAATAATCATCACTTATTAATATCCGACCTACCAACAATATTAGATATTTCAGGAAAATTGATGGAAATGACACTAAAAGAGTCAATATCAGCTGTAATAGATACATCTGAAACCATTGATTTTAGTGAATTTGGTAATTCTTTGCCATTAGACCAAGCTTTACAGGAATCACTTGTAGATTATGATGCTTGCTTTATATGTGCATATGATACTTCATTTTTAGCTTTGAAACATGGTCAAGACTTTTTTTTGTTTGATTCACATGCAAGAAACGAGTTTGGTTTAAAGCACAGTAATGGCAAAAGTTTACTTTTGAAATTGAGCAGCCTAGATCATCTGTATCAATACTGTTGCAACATGGTATTAGGACCCAGTCAAAATCAGTGGTTTGAAGTTACAGGAGTAAGCATCTCTATAGTTGGAGAACCTGTTATGTACAACAATGAAGTTCCTGAAAACCATGAACAAATGAACAACACTGACTATAACGATATTGAAAATCATGCACCAATTGACACCAGTGACTATGAGCTACCTGAAATTGTCGTCGTAAAAAACGAGAAAAGTCCAGAACTTCCAAAAAAAATAAATCCAATGTTTGACATCTGTAGCTCTGAAAGTAATGCAGATGTGCCTTTTATTGATGATATGAACAAGGATGAATCTGATGTCGAAATTGTGTCTGCAACTGACTTGTCTTATGATTTTAAACCAATAAACACTGTTGCAAAGAAAAGGCTTTGTCTCATTGTGAAGATACCAACAAAGCATATACACAAGACAATCACCAATAATATATTTGATATGGGCCCCCCTTCTGCTACAAAATCTACCACAGGTGATGGAAATTGTTTGTTTCGAGCTATTTCATATGCACTTTCAAATAGACAAGAGTTTTTTGGAAATATAAGAAAAGCTATAGTTGATCATTTGATAAGAAATGCAGAAATATTTAAATCTTTTTTACAGCCAAGATTTAAAACTGTCAAAGAGCACATACAGACTCTCCAGATGAACGAAAATAATGTATGGGGAACTGAGTTGGAGATTATAGCATGTGCAGACCTGCTTAAAACTGACATTTACACTTATTTCAATGATTCATGGATTAAATATTCTTCATCTCAATTATGTAGCAAAAACAAAATTAATGATCAGGCTATTTATCTTCAACATCTGACTGCCATCAATCATTACGAAGTTGTCACAGCTGTAACTCAAAAGTCAAGGTTTCAAAACAGAATGCTATCTAGTCTAGTTAGAAGGGAAAAGTATGAATTTGAAAGAAAATATGAGGTGCCAACTTCAAAAACAAATGATTCTGATAACTTTTGGAATGATGAATTGAAAGTCTTATCAAAAGCTGAAAAAGAAAGGATGAGATACAGGAAAGATGAGGAATTTAAGGCAAGAAAGACTTCCACACTGAAAAGAAAATATTGGGAAAATGAAGGAACACGTTTAAAAAAAATTAAGAAGTATGAAGAAGATCAGACATTTAGAGATAATTTAAAGCAAGCAGGTATTAAGAAATATCGAGAGGACAAGGAATACAGAGATGCGTTAATAGAATCTGGAACTCAGAAATATAAAACAGATGAGGATTACAGAGATTCCTTAATTCGAGCTGGAAAAGAAAAGTATCAGGAAGACAAAGATTACAGAGATAACTTAATACAATCTGGTATTCAAAAATATCAAGAAAATGACGAGTACAGAGAAAAATTGAAACGAGCTAGTATAAATAAATATGAAGAAGATGAAAAACACAAGAAACATGTCAAACAAGCAAGTGTACAAAAGTATAAGGAAGATGAAAATCACAAGAAACTAGTGAAACAAGCTAGTGTACAAAAGTATAAGGAAGATGAAAACCACAAAGAACATGTGAAACAAGCTAGTGTACAAAAGTATAAGGAAGATGAAAACCACAAAGAACATGTGAAATTAGCTAGTGTACAAAAGTATAAGGAAGATGAAAAGCATAAAGAACATGTGAAACAAGTAAGTGTACAAAAGTATAAGGAAGATGAAAAACATAAAGAACATGTGAAACAAGTAAGTGTACAAAAGTATAAGGAAGATGAGAAGCACAGAGAACATGTGAAACAAGTCAGTGTACAAAAGTATAAGGAAGACGAAAAGCACAAAGAACATGTTAAACAAGCAAGTATACAGAAGTATGCAGATGATGATTCACATAGATGTAAGGTTAAACAACAAACCAAAACACGTCGTGAAAATTTAAAACAGGAAAACAAACAAATAACTGAAGTTATCGGAAAATTTAAAGATGCAGTTCAGAAAGGTCCAGAATGTGTTTGTTCCTGTTGCTTGAGGCTGTTCTTTGAAAAACAGGTTCTAATCTGTAAAAAGGGATCCTATGATCAATCTATATATGATTCATGCACAACAGAGAAATATAAACACAAATGTTCAGATGACTGCAATACTCATTGTGCTTTTGAAGGAACATGCAGAACAAGTCTATGGATATGTTATACTTGTCATCGTAAAATGATAAAAGGTAAAACACCTGCAGAGTCGTTTTCAAATGGTTTAATGCTTGAAGATGTTCCTTTAGAATTAAAACAGCTAAATGCAATAGAGCAACAACTTATAGCCCTGAACATTCCATTCATGAAGATAATGGCTCTACCAAAAGGAGGACAAAAAGGGGTTCATGGACCTGTAGTTTGTGTGCCGTCTGATTTGACAAAAGTTACAACAATACTACCACGATCAGAAGATGAAAGTCTTTTACTTAAGGTTAAACTGAAGAGAAAGCTCAACTACAAAGGCTATGAAAAATATCAATTTGTAAGACCAAACCATTTGGAGCAAGCACTTGTGTATTTAAAGGATACAAACGTATGGTATAAAGATGTCGCTATCAATGACGAATGGATAAACCCTATTCCTGAGATAAATGATGATGAAGTAGTGAATGATGAAACTGAATCTGATTCTACTGAGTCGGTCAGGAATAATAAAATACAGAAAGATGCGTCAAACATGTCAAAGTCTTCAAAAGAAAGCAATGAAAGAGAAGAAGAAAGCGAACAGTATAGCTATATTGATGATAGGTTACGTGGTGTTCAGTTAGATACTTGTTTACAACCTGCTGACATAGGTCAAGAGGCTTTAGATTTATGCTTTGATCAAGTATTTAATTTAGCTCCAGCAGAAAATAACAATCCACTTAGTGTTCTAAAAGAACCAGGTATTGAAGCTAAAACCTTTCCTGTGCACTTTCCATCAGGTAAAAATACTTCGGATGAAGACCGTGATGAAAAACTAACAATTGGAAGATACTTTAATCTTCGATTAATGAGTGTTGAAAATAGATTTGCTAGAGATACCAACTACATATTTTTCAGTCAATATTTAACAGAGCTCAGTAGCGTGATTTCAAACGTTCAGATATCTCTTAGAAAACAATGTCCTTTTTCGAAAGAAGGAAAGAAAGTTACAAGAGAAATGCTTTGCAACAAGGAAACCTTAAAAGAATTATTTAAGAAAGATGAAGCTATAAAATATTTAAAACCCATTCGTGGAACTCCTCCCTATTGGCAAAGCTCACAAAAAGATATATTTGCAATGATAAGACAGTTAGGAGTTCCCACATTCTTCTGTTCTTTTTCTTCTGCAGACTTCAGATGGTCAGAAATTATAAACATAATTTTAAAACAGCAAGGTGACACGAGAAATAGTGAAAATATGACATGGGATGAAAAATGTAAAGTTCTGTGTAGCAATCCTGTTACAGCAGTAAGAATGTTTGATCATAGATTTCATATGTTTCTGAAGGATGTTATCATGTCAGAAGCTCAACCAATAGGGAAAGTAATCGACTATTTTTACCGAGTTGAATTTCAACAAAGAGGTTCTCCCCACACACATTGTTTGTTTTGGGTAGAAAATGCTCCAAAATTTGGCGAAGATGATATTGATGACATTATTACCTTTATTGACAAGTACATAACATGTGAGATACCAGATGAAAAGGAAGACAAAGAATTGCATGACATTGTTATGGCAGTACACCAACACAGTAAAAAACATTCAAAATCATGTAAGAAAAAGGGAACAGTATGTCGTTTTAATTTCCCAAGACCTCCCTCAACTAGAACATTTATCTCAGAACCAAGTGATCCAGATGAAGATTCAAAGGACGATGAAGAATTAGCAAAGGAAATATTGTCCGACTTATGGGAAGTTATAAAAAAGCATGAAGATGAAAACTTAGATGTTTCTGAAATTTTCAAGAAGATAGGACTTGCTCAAGAAAGCTTCGAAACATATTATCGTTTTATCACCAATCGCAATACAGTAGTTCTCAAACGTCAGCCAAATGAAATATACACCAATCAGTATAACCCACATCTTTTGAGGGCTTGGGATGCAAATATGGACATACAATATATTTTGGATGCATTTTCCTGTGTTGTATACATTATAAGTTATATAAGTAAAGCTGAGAGAGAGCTAGGATTACTCCTGCAACAGACTAAAAATGAAGCAGAAGAAGGAAATCTAAATGCTCAACAGACTATGAAAAAAGTTGGAACTTCATATTTACACCATAGAGAGATAAGCGCACAAGAAGCAGTGTTTAGAGTTACTGGATTGAGATTACGAGAGTGTTCAAGGAAAGTAGAATTTATACCTGTTGGTGAAAATCCATGTAGAATGAGCGTTCCTTTGAAAGACCTAGAGAAACAACAAAATTGTAAGTCTTCTAAAAGAAAAAGACATAATAGTGACAGTGAAGATGAAGATGAAGATGAAAATAGTACTTGGATGAACAACATTGTTGATAGATATAAAGGAAGACCACATATTGATATCTTTATCAAATTGTGTCTTGCAAGATTCACTTCTGAATACAGTGTTATTCTAGAATCACAATTACCACAGAAAATTAATAAAGACACAACCTTCAAACTTGATGGCTCACTTGGGTATATTAGAAAACGCACAAGAACTTCACCTGCAGTTATAAAATATCCTCGTTTCTCTCCGGAAAATTCCCCAGAAAAATATTATCAAAGCATTTTGCAACTGTATTTGCCATACAGATATGATGAACAGTTAAAACCACTCTTATTTCAAACATATGAGAATTTCTTCACATGTGGAAGAGTTAAGTTTCAAGGGGATAACACATTAAGTTCTGTGAAAGAAATTGTTATCAAAAACATGTCAGACTTTGTGAAAAATGGTCATGATTTAGAGGAAGCAGAAAAGCAATTTCATGAAAAAGATCCTAAAGAAGATGCTTGGTGTGAGTTATGCCCAGAAGCAGAAGTGAATAGAAGAGAATGTATAGATGAAGGCAAAGTATCTAGTGTGATTGAGGAGGATTTATCAATACCAGATTTGAATGAAAAGAGCTCATCATCTGTTGGAACTAATTTGCTGTCTGTTTCTCTCACAAAAAATGAAGTTATTCCAAGGCTAAGAAGTTTGAATGTGAAACAGAGAAGAATTCTCTATAAAGTAAGAGATTGGTGCATTCAAAAAGCAAACGGAAAAACACCAGAGCCTTTACATTTATTTATCACTGGAGGAGCTGGAACGGGTAAAAGTCACTTGATCAAATGTATTTAATATGAAGCAACTCGAATATTAGCACAAACAACAAATAATCCAGATGATCTCACAGTTCTATTAACAGCTCCAACTGGAACGGCTGCATTTAATATCCATGGATTGACAATTCATAGTGCTCTTGGAATTTTCAAATCACTCTCACCTGATCATGCAACTCTTAGTGAAGACAAAATTAATTCGCTCAGATCAAAGTTAGAACATTTGCAAATCTTGATAATTGATGAAATTTCAATGGTCAATAAGAAATTGTTGTTTTTCGTTCATGAGCGACTCAGACAGGTTAAAAAAAGACCAGACAATTGTTTATTTGGAGGTGTTTCAATAATTGCTGTTGGCGATTTTTATCAGTTACCACCTGTTCGAACAAAAAGGGTAGACAAATTGTATGTAGATGACCCTTCTAATCCCTCAAATCAGCTATGGAATGGCTTGTTTGAAATTGCCGAGTTGGATGAAATAATGCGTCAACGTGAGGATGGAATGTTTGCTGAACTACTAAATAGATTGCGTGTTAAGCAGAAAAATGAAAGTTTGTCATCATCTGATAAAAAAACATTACAACACTGCTTTGGTGATAGCCCCGATGAAGCCTTGCACATATATTCTACAAATGCAGAGGTTGACACCTTTAACAAGGAGATGATAATGAAGCAATGTACAGAATCAAAACTGATTGAGGCACAAGATTTCCAAAAAGACAAAACTTCGGGGAAATTGACTCTGAAAAAAGTACATTGTTTAAAGTCAGATGTCTGTCTCCCAATATCTATTCTTTTAGCTGAGGGAGCAAGAGTAATGCTAATCAAGAATGAGGACACAGCAGATGGTTTAGTAAATGGTGTAATGGGAACTGTTATATCTATCAAAGACTTCTCACCAAATTCCCTCCCAAGTATAATATATGTTCACTTTGACAATGAAAGAGTAGGAAGAAATGCAAAGGTACAAAAACTCATCAGTGGAAAACACTGTGTTGGATTGAAACCTTCAAGTGAAGACATTCCTTTAAGCAATTGTGTAAGAAAACAGTTTCCATTGAAGTTAGCCTGGGCTTGCACAATTCACAAAGTTCAAGGATTAACAGTTGAAGAATGTGTTGTTGATCTGAATAAATGTTTCACATATGGTCAGGCATATGTAGCCCTTAGCAGAGTTACATCAAAATCTGGTTTACACATTGAAAGCATAGAAGCTGAAAAAATTGACAAGAAAATCTTCTGCGATCCTGATATTGTAAAGGGTGTTTCAGAAATGACAAGATTTTTGCCTGAAATGGAGAATACAGCAGAGGAACATACACAATCTTTCCAGATAATGTATCACAATATTCAAGGTTTACAGACTCATGCAGAAGATATTAAACAAAATCCAGACTTTAGAAGTGCGGATTACATTTGTCTTACTGAAACCTGGGCTAATCAAGAATTCACTTGCTTTGAAATGGTTGGATATGATGGTTTTCATTTGCCCAGATCTCTAGCTTTTCAAGAAGATGATTCTTATTATTCTTCTTTAAAGGAAATGCAGCATGGTGGTGTGTGTGTTTTTCACAAGCTTTCTTCAGAAACAGAATTGTGCAACTTGACATCAAACTTAGAATGTATAGTTTTCAAGATTCCAAGTAGAAATGTTTTTGTTGCTACTGTTTACAGAACCCAGAGGTATAATCTAGGAAAATTTATGGAGAACATGGAAACATTAATCTGTAAATTGGAAGACTTATCAGAAAGAGTTGTTGTAATTGGCGATTTCAATCAAGATATTTTGAAAGGTGGCTGTACAGTATTAAGTTTCATGTTATCAAAAGGTTTCAGACAACTTGTTAGTAGTCCAACAACAGAAGGTGGAACTCTTATTGATCATGTGTATGTAAAAGGATGTCATGATACACAGGTTACAATTATTCCAACATATTACAGCTATCATGAGGCACTGAAAATAGTTGTTCCATATGACTAATGAGGGTACAAAGAAACAACATGTAGAACCAAAAAAACAACAACAATATCTTCAGTATTAAACGAATGTCAGCTTTAATTTTGATTTTAAGAATGACATAACTTAAAAAAATTATGCCTCCTGAAGTCCAACCCTTCGTCCCCGTCGTAGGAGGCGGATGTCAGCACTGAAACATGACTTAGTGCTGACAACAAACAGGGCTCTGGCAACATATACTGTATATGACCATTGTAGTTATTTAGGTGTTTGGTCATCCTGAATATGCATGAAACATTTGCCACTGGATGTAAAGCAAAAAAAGATCCAATCAATTAATCAAGATAAATTACTAGAATAGAAAATTTCATAAAGTTTTTTACACATATGTGAATGTTTATTTCATAATGTTATGTTGTATTCTTACAGTGACCATTAATGACTTACATTTGAAAATTAGTTTACCAAAAATATGCAGTAGAATCAACATACAACTTAGACATTGTCCATGAATTCTTTATAATTAACTGATCATCAATTTATATTTTACAGAATGAAAATTAACATTCTACAGAAATTTCAATTGTTTTAGCTCTTGTGCATTGTTTAATATATAAAATTACAACTGCCATGAGGTGAAATAGTTGATAAACACTAATCATCAAAGAAGGATGGTGTGACTTTTAGCATGGTTGTTGAATCCATGGCTTTTAGTAATGGTAAGTCATATATATTATTATTATAGAAGATAAAAGTATATAGAAACTTTATATTTTTGGAATCAATCTTAAAGAAGCTTTCATATGAGACTGGAAGAAACTTCACCGGAAGTAGCACATTATCACCTTATACGAAAAAATTGCTTCATTTTATAATTTCTTTGATGTGGAAAGACTTTCAATTGTTCTCTGAACAATTGGTTTTTAATTATTATTATTATTATTATTTTTTTTTTTTTTTTCTTCCGCCAAATTTTGTTCTTGCGCAAAATGTTTGTTTCGCAATATGTCGCTTAGATATTTCTCATATGGTATCGTATAGTTTATGCGCTTTTAAATTTCACCCTGCTAAGGCAAACCATTTTCTATGTAAAAGTTATCTCCCTTTTCACTGTTTATCCTCTGTGTGCATCTTCTTCGTAACAAAACAAGATAGCGACAAAATTCTTTTTACAAATTGTTCGTTACATCCTCAGTAATTTTTGGCGTATTTGGATCGAAGCGATTCGATGAAATTTTATAGGAGTTATCTACCTTTACAAAATAAATTTGTCGGTATGTTTATTTAACTCATAAACAGTTAACCGTATAACCCTGGAATGATTTTATTTGAGTCCCCTAGGTACTAACTTAGAAAATGAGGTCAAGGTCAAAGGTCAAGGTCAAGTTCTCAATTGTGACTTTTGCTTGATTTTGCATTTTCTCCGACGTTTTGAAAGATACATATTACAGAACTAGTGCAAAATGTCAGCTTTGTTGTAATGAAGATATGCTACGTTTAGACTTATACAATTTAATGGCATCTTATAGGAGTTGTTGCCCCTGAAATGTCTTGATATGAGGTTATTTGATTATAACTTCAACTAAGTTCATTATAAAGGCATTTGACCTTGTACAAAAGGTTAGGTGACAAATGACCTTGAAAAATGACTACCGGAAGTGACCTTGAGAAAACCGGAAGTAGTCTTTTTTGCAATTTTTTCATCAAAAAGTACTTAGAATCCAAATATTTTGTCATAGAAATACATAAACTGATTATTGCTAAAAATATTTAGACAGAAAATTATCAAGTCAGCCTGTAAGTCACCTGTAAATGAACGTACCCAATATCTCACTTTAATATACAGGCAAAAGTATGTAGGAATCATATATATATACTATATATTTTGAATCAGTGTGAAAAAGCTATCAACTGAGACTGGGAGCAACATTTTTAAACTGAAAGTTGACAATAGACAATTGTCTCCATTATTTCAGGCAATAAAATATAAAAACCAGATTTAAACTTGTTACAAAAGAGATAAATATTCAAATTCAAATTCAAAAATTCAAATTCTGAATTTCCTTATTACATGGCCAGACATGGCCCTTTCTAACATTAAAAAAATAACACGATTATTCATATGCACTTTCATACGATCTTTAACACTCAAATCGCTCTGATTATATCAATTAGATACAGTACATTATAACATAGATGATACACAAAAGTCATTTGAGTGTAAATGATATTAAACTTCAGAAAGTGAATAAAGAGAGATAACTCAGATTGTAATTATTAATTTACAGATTGAGCACTATGTTGTTTTCTTTCTTCAAAGTAAAGCTTTAAAAATTCACACAATACAGATGAAAATGTATCGTCTTTGTCCATCATGGTCAATATACACAGGTGATAATCAGATTTGTATTTAGATTAGATATTTTATTTTTGAGAGCTGGGACTTACAAATATATTATATCCGGATTTAATATCCAGACAGCGTTTGTTTAAATTTTAGAAAAGTTCTTCCGATTTCCTTTGCATGATTTTTTTGGTTTATTTTGTTTGCTCGCATTCCAAGGTTTACATTTCGAAGTTAGTTTGTACAACTACATTATTGAAGAAACAGTTTTCTATCGACATTCGTATATCGTTCCTAAGGTAAGCACAACGAAGTATCTGTTAACTTGTTATAGGCACGTAACACACAGGCACTTGTTTCTGTCAATGTGCGGTTGTGATCCACACCCGTACGAACAATCATTTCGTAAGAGTGTGGATAGTAAGCATCACATTGACAAAAACAAGTGCCTATGTAATCAGGTAATAGTCAAGAATTGCTACTTGTCGTTGGTTAGAGGATTACGAAGGAAAATACATGGTCCAGACAGACGGATAATTTATTTTATTTAACAAAACTAAAATCTATAATCATGTTGATTTACTGTCATAAAGATGATATTTAAGAATTGATAAATCACTAGCTTAATTATTGATAAAAGGTTTTTAGAAAATGTGGCAGTTCGTACGATTCCAATTCAACCATTTGTCATTCAGACTAACCCTTACTTATACTGTAGCAAACCACTGTTTATCCGACCGGAAAAATAACAGACCACCGGGGCATCTCTTTGACAATTGTATTTTCCTCTTTTTAACAAGACGAAACAAGTCTACAGATTATGTTTGCTAACATCCTGTTGGAAACAAAAACAATGTTTAGACCTAGTATTTCATACATCCAGCCGTAATGGCGTTATCACATGTTAGTCACATGTTTCACGTATGACCGGAAATGGTTAGAACTTAAGGACAAAAACAATTTTAATAAATAACTGGACTTCTGTTTTGTGTGAAATGTAACGCATAACGACAACGTAATTTTCTTGCTTAATTATTACGAAGATCAAAACAAGAATGTAAATCATCTCGGATTTACCTGTTTGAACATCTCGCGAGAGTTCATATTTGCATATTGTTTTTAAGAATTCTATTACAACAAAGCAGATTACATCATTTAAAAATAGCGTTATGATATTGGACACAAAAATCAGGACACTGTTCTTACATCTGCTACATAAATACTTATAGTTCTCGGCATTTTCTTCTCACTATTCTTATTGGTCGATGTTCTTTGTTATTTGAAAGCAAATCCCTGTAACTAATATAAATATAAATATATTTGAGTATTTGTTTATAATTACCATGTCTACTAAATTTTTGTATTGAAAATTAAGTTAATTTGAATAACCAGTCCTTCAAAAAGTTCTGTAAAAGACATAATTATTCAAATAAAGTGATTTCAGATGTTCAACATGATCTCGATTAGTCTTATTACATTTTACCAGTTATATAAAGCACCATAAACACAGAACTTTAATTAAATTTTTTACGAAGTAAGTTTTGCTGTGTAATAAAATGATAAATAGTGCTTACTTAAACTTGCTTGTTTACCATGTTTATGTTCTGGACCATATGAGTATTTGGACCATACGCGTATGGTCATGACCATATGCGTATACTCATATGGTCCGACCATACGCGTATGGTCCGACCGTACACGATGGGTCGGACATATGAGTATGATACTCGTTTGGTTATTAACGGGCCGGACCATATGAATATTTGGACCATAGAGGTATTTGTTTTTCAATAATATGCATTAGAAAACTTTATAAAAAACAATGATTTGTACATGCTATTGCATTATTTACAATTCAAATAGCAATAAATAATTATGCCAAAGCTACTTTTCATCGCTAATGGTATTATTGCTTGTATGCGTAGGGTGACATTTATTTCCATACAGTAACATAGCTTTTCTTGGGTCCTTGGTCATTCTGATGTGTCTACGATGTTTTTAAAAAGCTCTAGATCTCCATTATCGTAACAAGACTGAAGAGCATCATATCACCAGTCAACTTAGAAAATTAAACTAGGGTCCTTGCCGGTTACGTCATTCATTTTTTGACAACAAAAACACGTATTAGCATAAAAAGTCTGAATATTGCACTGCTAAATAAATGCTTATTATATAAAGTTTCAAAAGTAAGCAAATTATTAGAGTCTTTATCATGTTGAATTTACGTCAGTTTATAGTACATGTAGTAAAACAATTGATTTCTTGTGTAACAGTATATTAAGATATTTTTGGAAGTTATCTTCTCAAGTCGACATTTTGCCATTCACTCGTAATAACACATCGATAAATGAAGAAAAAAAATGTTTTTACTGTAGTTTTGACTAGTGATGAAATTTACTGTGTGAAACTGCTTATTTTCATTTTGTTCATCTTGTTATTTTTAATTTTTGTATAGATCTATAATAAAATTACCTTTGATAGTGTCTTTTTAATGACGTGACAACTAGAAGTAAACCTGTTAATTACCCCGACCATATGAGTATATACCCATATGGTCATGACCATACACGTATGGTCCAAATACTCATATGGTCTGGAACATTTACATATCAAACATGTCAAAAACAAAATATTGTCGTTAATTCAACCTTAAATTGCTGTGTTTGCAAATCTGCAACTAGTCTTGTTTATTTTTACATGGTAATTTATGTATTGCATTAAGATATAGCATATAACTAGATTGATTTATGATGCCCAGTGTTTTGTATGTAAACAGTTTTAAATAAACAACCTAGATTTTGACATTTTTGTGCGAGATACACAGTATATGTTCCGGACCATATGAGTATTTGGACCATATGCGTATGGTCATGACCAAATGCGTATACTTATATGGTCTGACTGTATGTGTATGGTTGGACCATATGAGTATAATACTCGTTTTTAAATAAACTATGTTACTTTGCAGTGACTTCTTGTGTAGCAGTTCTTTAAGAAATTTTTTGATTTTTTTTTGAAGTCGACATATCGCCATTCAATTGTAATAACAAATTAGTAACGACCATCGGTAATGACCATTGGTATAAAATGTGTTTATTATAGTTTTGACAAGAAAGAAAAATTAACTCAGTGTGAAACTTTTAATTTTTATTTAAGCAAATTGTTTTATTATCATGATTATAATAAATAATAAAATTAACTGTATGATAGCGTCTTTTTAATGAACGGTCATACCATATGAAGAGTTTAGAAGTATTATAAGTAAACTGTATTAGAGTGTTAATTACCCTGACCATATGAGTATATAACCATATAGTCATGACCATATGCATATGGTCCAAATACTCATATGGTCATGATGGTCCGGAACATATATATCATGTATATATAGCAAATGCTTTTTCAAAGGCTATCCTATTAATTATTAATGAAAATATAAATATTTGGATGTATACATCATGTACATCTTAAAATCTTCTAATTTTTCAACCAGTACTAAATGTATTTGAATAAAAATAAACATTAAGGGTTCAAACATGTTCTGGGAGTGAAAGGACTCTGTACCTGTATTTATAAGCATGTTAAGGTATATATATATATATATATAGTTTTTATTATACAATCATTCGGAGACTTCATATGTATATATATACAACTCGTCTAAACATCAACCTAACAATTATTATTTATTTAGTCTCAAAGGTAGTAGTTTTACATTTTTTACTTATGAGACTAGATGAACAAATGTAAAAGTTACCTTCATCTAAAAAAGTTTACAAGAAAAACTACCCTCATCAAAAACAAAGGTCAACAATTGCAACATTAAGAAGTTTGCCTATCATTAGTTCCTTTTATCTCATGACAATATGATGTAGCTTCATCATGTTCATGACTATAATAGTACTAGTTTCAGTCAATATTTGTTGTATGATTATACTATTGATATTCCAGTGTAGATTCATTATCTTTTTTTTTATTTTCAGATAATTTATAGCATTTAACATTGTTTGGAGAATTAGCACTAGACTCCTCTTACAGTCACAGTTGGTTGCATCTGGTACATTTCAGTAAGGATTATTAAACATTTGAGACCAAAAATTTTAGAAAGCAAGCAGATATAAAGTTAATTTCAACAAACACGTTTAAGACCAAAAGTTTTGGAGGGTAACTTAAGTAGAGATCAAGCATATTTGAGAACATTTTCAGTAAGCAAACAAATAAATTTGCATCATCAAACACATTTGAGACCAAACATTTAGTTTTAAATCAGGAAAAAATATTCAATGAGCTAATACAATGTATATACATTTTAAGATCAAAAGTTTAGAAAGGGAACACATTTTAAAGTATTCTTCCTCAAACACATAGAAATCCTTGCCCACATTGACAAATGTGCTTTTTATTAGTATCTGTCTTACAGCTGATTCCATTGAGTTTGTAGCAAAAGGTAATATCTTTGGTTAGCTTGCTTGTTAGCTGAACCATAAAGTCATTATAGGGTCAGGTATACTATATACCCTCCTTTCAAAGTAGCATAGTCCAACAGACAGATTAAAATAAGTTTTCCGTCGCACTAGTCTAAGTTTAAAGTGCATGTAGGGTAGTTTACCTAACCTAACAATGACTTCACGGTTCAGCTAACAAGCAAGCTAACCAAAGATATTACCTTTGGCTACACACTCAGTGGAAATAGCTGTATTATCTTGGGTTAATTATAGATCAATTGACAATCCAAATATTCAGTGTAGCATTGTCCAATCTTTACTTTCAAATATATTACAATATGTCAAAGCTTTATGAATTTTCTTTCTAATTACAGTTACTGCTATTTTATATTGATACTGAAAATACCCGTATTAGGGATACAAATTTGTCAGTTCTATAATTTAAACTTTCTTTTTTGATTTTCAGATCACAAATAATTATACTGGAGAATTGAAGTGAAATCAGCTAAAGGTCGCAGTTGACTGCATAATTTATATCTGGGTAAGGATAATTCAGTCAGAATAAAACAGATTTGTGATAACAAAAAAATCCTGTTCTGCTTGCAATATGCACATGACGAACTCATTTGAGACCATCATGTTTTAAATAATGAAAACAGAAATAATGGTACCTTAATATAACTCATTCATGTCGTCAAACTCCAAAAGTTAACAAAAATCAGACAAATGTAAAGTTAGCTTGTTAGTCTTCATCAAACACATTTTAGAGGTATTCTTTTTAGCTCACCTGGCCCAAAGGGCCAAGTGAGCTTTTCTCATCACTTGGCGTCCGTTGTCGTCGTTAACTTTTACAAAAATCTTCTTCTCTGAAACTCCTCGGCCAAATAAAATAAAACTTGGCCACAATCATCATTAGGCTATCTAGTTTAAAAATTGTGTCAGGTGACATGGCCAACCAACCAAGATGGCTGCCATGGCTAAAAAAAAATGCAGTTTTTGGATTGTAACTCAAAAACCAAAGCATTTAGAACTAATCTGACATGGGATAAAATTGTTAATCAGGTCAAGATCTATTTACTCTGAAATTTGCAGATGAATTGGACAACTGGTTGTTGGGTTGCTGCTCCTGAATTGGAAATTTTGCTGTTTTTTGTTATTATCTTGAATATTATTATAAATAGAGATAAACTGTAAACAGCAAAAATGTTCAGCAAAGTAAGATCTACAAATAAGTCAACAGGACCAAAATGGTCAGTTGACCCCTTTAGGAGTTATTGCCCTTTATAGTCAATTTTTAACAATTTTCATTAATTCGGTAAATTTATGTAAATTTTTACCAAATATTTTTCTCTGTTACTATTGGGCAAGGTTCATTATAGATATAATTGTAAGAAGCAAGAACGTTCAGTAAAGTAAGAACTTCAAACACATCACCATCACCTACAATTTTGTCATGAATCCATTTGTGTCCTTTGTTTAATATGCACATAGAGCGAGGTGAGCGACACAGGCTCTTTAGAGCCTCTAGTACGTAAATCTTAGTTATTTTTTACAAAAATCTTCTCCTTTGAAACTACTGAGCCAAATAAAATCATACTTAGCCACAATCAAGACCCCCTAAGGAGTTATTGCCCTTTATAGTCAATTTTAAACAATTTTCATAAAATTTGAAAATTTTTACCAACATTTTCCACTGAAACTACTGGGCCAATCATTAAAGATAGGGATAATTGTATGCAGCAAGAATGTTCAGTAAAGTAAGATCTACAAACACATCACAATCACCAAAACACAATTTGGTCATGAATCCATCTGTGTCCTTTGTTGAATATTCACATAGACCAAGGTGAGCAACACAGGCTCTTTAGAGCATCTAGTTTATGAAGTTTTGACAGAAACTTGTTTAGGTTTATAAGAGACAATATCTGAATCAAAGTTTTCAAAATACTTTTTTCATTTCCTTGCATTTTACTGATCTAGGGATTTTCAACAAATTTTACAAAACTTTGACATAGGCTTTCCATGAACAACAAATAGCAGCTAAAGAACACATTCAAGTATTTTTTTGTTTTTATATATTGTATATATCATTATATTGAGTATTTTTTTCTTCTTTTTGGTATTTGACATTGCATATTTACGCTTGCAGCAGTCTTCTCAAGCCAGAGATAAAGGGTTCTTTCGCTATTTGTTTTAATGAGTCTTTTAATGATCTTTTTTTTATTTATATATTTCATGAATCTGTATGGTTTCAACAAATTTGCTTTATGGCAGAAGGTAGAAGGGAAATTTAAATACGGGAAAATTATCACTAACATATGTGACAACCATACAACCAAACTTGGTTTTGAGTATAACTTATGATCATCTCTTAAAATTGAGCTTGAAAACCCCACCCCATCAGTCTTCAAACATGGTTAAAATAGAAATTTATAAAACAAATGAAAGGCTCATTTTGACAAAACATTAGTTAATATAAAACTCATTAGATGTGGTATGATTACCATTAAGACAACTCTCCATAAGAGTCGATATGACACAAAAATTAACAACTGTAGGTGACTGTATGGTCTTCAAAAATCAACATAGCCTATACCACATAGTCAGCTATAAAAGCCACCAAAGGACAAATGTTAAACAACTCCAACAAAAAAAGACAAACACTCTGTTTTATGTACAAATAATGTACAAAAACAAATGTGTTACACAGCAACAAATAACAACCCCTGATTTACAGCCTCATATAAACTTGGCACAGGCACATACATAATATTGATAAATCAACATTTCTTAAAATTCAGTATTGATTTAACTAATTGTTTTCAACTAACTGAACAAGATTAAATAGGTATACCAGATATAAGAGTAATCATTTTTTGACATCTTTATAAAGCAAGGCAAACAAACATTCATTTTAGAGGGTTTTTTTTTATTAACAAACACACAGAAGATAAAACAATCCAAAAAAAATTAGATTGTCATGATTGATTTTGCTAATTTATTTGCTATATATTTTAATACTTTTTCATTCATAGGTCACAGTGAAGTCCTTGAATTAATTTTGGTTATCTTCCTGGATACATATACAGATTAGACTTGGTAGGAATCATTTGAAAATCAAGAAGAATATATTGTAGATGAATTAAATATTTTATTCTTAATAATATTATTTTGTTTGTGGTTGTAAATAAACATTGGAAGAAGCAAAGGCATACATGTATGAACGCTTGTCCCAGAGCAAATGGACTTTTGGGGAAATGATACATCTGTATGTGAGAAAAACTGTGTGTGTTTTGATTCCTTCTATTATGCAACTATTTGATAAAGAGCCATTTCAGTATTGAGACACAACATTGTTACATTGAAAAAAATGAACTCTTCAACTTTGTACTTTATTTGGCCTTTTTATCTTCTTTTTTTTTTTATCAAGGGTCACCGATGAAATAATTCTGGCACACACATATAATTTCAATCCTGGTATCTATGATGAGTTTATTATAAGATCTTCTGTGATGAGATAGATTAACTTCACCCCAAATCAAAAGTCAGGATTGACCTATTCAATATCTCAATATTATCTGGCTTTTAGTGAAAAGTATAGTTAACATGATTAATGAATGGTATTGTCATTATTATTTAAGCAGACTTACTGCTCCACACTTCTCTAGTGACAGTTGAATGTTAAAATTGTTTTGTCCATGCATTTGACAATGAGTGCTTTTTTTTTGACAACTTCATCGCTTAATCATTATTTTAATGCTCCTGCCTAAATGGAAGGGCATTAAGTTTTACCCTTGTCCATCCGTACGTCCCAAAGTTGGTTTCTTTTCTCTAACTCAAGTTTGCCTCAAATAAATGTTATGAAACTTATACACTGATGAGGATAAGCCTAGGTCTACATGACCATAACCGAAACTCCTTTTTTAATACAGACACAATAATTATACTACAAACATTCAATTGTAAATTTCTAGAAAAATATGGAAATAAATGCTGAAGAATGTATTCTATAACCGGAAATATTAATTTATCATACACTGAGTTTATCAGCTTTTAATTATTCTAAATGTATGCAAATAGAAAATTGAATTAAAAACAAAGGATTTTGATAAGATATACTGGATAGGTCCTGGATCTGATTGATTTTAAAATACACAATGCTAATTTTTACCGAACTGAGATCAAATTCAAATTTTGATGTTGTCACTTTAACCGTTCTAGAGTTGTGCCCTTTACAAATGGAAAAAATGCTGAATTTTATGTTTCTGTTCTCTAACTTCAGTTTTCCTAAACCAAATGTCATGAATGTTATGAAACTTAAACACAATGCTTTAAAAATATATACACAAAATACATATCAAGTTCAAATTTTTGTGGTGTCAATTAAATCATTCTAGAGTTATGTCCCTTTACAAATGGAAAAATTGCTCAATTGTTCCTTTCGGTTCTCTTACTTCAGTTTGCATAAATAAAAAGTTATGGAACTTTTACACCTTGCTTAAAAACACAAAATACAGATCAAGCTCGAATTTCGGTGGTGTCACTTAAACTATTCTAGAGTTTTGCTCCTTTACAAATGAAAAAAATGTCAAATTTTATTTCCCTTCTTACTTTAGTTTGTCTGAACCAAATGTGATGGGACTTATACACAATGCATATGATAACAAAACACTGATTAAATTAGAATTTTGGTGGTGTCATTTTCCTTGTTCTAGAGTAATGCCCCTTTACAAATAGAAATATTGCCGACATTTTGATTTCCGTTCCCTAATTTGAATTTGCCTCAACCAAACGTCACTAAACGTATACACTATGCTTATTACAACAAAACTCAGATCAAGTTTGAAGTACAAAGGACTAGGGCAATAAGGCCCAAAAAATACTACAAATTTTAAAGTAATCATACATACCCTTAAATCAATGAAAACTTGACTAAGGTACAATATATTAGAAAAACTTAACAAATTTGACATTGAACAATTTACCATGGCAACAAATCATGATTTAATTTGCGTATTTTGTCAAAATTTGTGATTTTTCTTATTTTTCATAAAATTATAAGTATATTTTGGTTTGAAAAAGTATGTGCGAACACAAGAAATAACTTTATATTTGGTAAGATGATGGCAACAGTTATAATAAAGCTTCTGTTAAATTATTTTGTTGTTTCTTAGCTGTGCAAGATGTTTCCACAACCAAAATTCAGTTATAAAACTGCATAAATTCTGAATTTTTCATCGTTTTTATGATAACAGTACATATTATGACAATAATTGTGACCGCATCAGACAAAAATCTTTTTTTCATTTATATTTCTTGACCCTATGCATTTCTAAACATTATATGACAATTTGAAAAATTTGTCAAGCATTTTATTTTCTTGGGCCAAAACCTTTGTGTAGTGTCACTTTTACCTTTCTTCAGGTATGTCCATTTGTAACTTTATAAGATATGCAATTGGGGGCATCATTTACGTGCCATGGATACAATCCCAATTTTTATAAAGAAAAAAAATTGAATAATCTATAAATATCCTATACACAGATGCCTAATGATTGGAAATTTATCTGTGGCATATTTCTTGGTTATGACTGGGTAAAAAAGTACTGGTATAGGGTTTTTAATAATGTGATCTTTTCTTGGGTCATCGATTATAAGTCGTTTCTATTTTATATATATATAGAACCATTGCATTGAAGGTATTTGTTATCACAGGGCAATTTGTATTTTCTAAGCATACTATACAGTAGGCTGATTGTGGAACACAGTACAATCATGAATCTGTTTCTATTTTTTGAGAAACTAAAATGTAAGATATGGAATAATATAATACATATTTTCTTTTTTCAGATAATGCCTAAGAAAAGTAAAAAGGCAAGAAGTACCAAGTTGAAAGAAAATAAAGAAAGAATGAGAAAGAGGACACAGGAAAAAAATAATAATTTTAGAGATGGTCAGTGCAACAACCAATCAAATATTAAAGAACAGAGCAACATCTCTCAAAACTGTCATGATTTAGATCAGAGCGTCATCTCTCAAAACTGTCATGATTTAGATCAGAGCGTCATCTCTCAAAACTGTCATGATTTAGATCAGAGTGTCATCTCTCAAAACTGTCATGATTTAGATCAGAGCATCATCTTTCAAAACTGTCATGATTTAGATCAGAGCATCATCTCTCAAAACTGTCATGATTTAGATCAAAGCATCATCTCTCAAAACTGCCATGATTTAGATCAGAGCGTCATCTCTCAAAACTGTCATGATTTAGATCAGAGCGTCATCTCTCAAAACTGTAATGATTTAGATCAGAGCGTCATCTCTCAAAACTGTCATGATTTAGATCAGAGCATCATCTCTCAAAACTGTCATGATTTAGATGAAGACGAGAGCATTATCTCTATAGAATGTCAATATACTGTAGAAAAAGACGAGATTATATTAGAAAATGAAATAGAAAATATATTAGAAAATGAAATAGAAAATATATTAGAAAATGAAATAGAAAATATATTAGAAAATGAAATAGAAAGTATATTAGAGAATAGAATTGAACATTTATATGAGAATGAAAATGAAAAACTAGATCAGAGTCTCAGCTCTACAAACAAACAATATGTGAGAAATAAAGATGATGATAATCTATATCAAAATACAAGTGATATACAAAATCAGACTGAAAAACTAGACCAGAATCATGTTGAAAAACTTCATAAAAATAGCATTGAAAAACTGGATAAAAATCGGATTGGAAAACTGGATAAAAATCGGATTGGAAAACTGGATAAAAAGCTGTTTAAAAAACTGGATGAAAATCAGATAAAAAAACCGGATCAAAATCAGATTGAAAAAAGGGATGAAAATAGGATTATTAAAAAGAAGTATAAACATTTGATTGAACAACTAGATCTAAACCACAACTCACTTATTTGTCCATATACAGAAACAGATAGTGAAATAGTTCAATTTGAACAATATCAGAACAAAATAAAGAACAAACCTACATCCAAATCGCAATGTAACAAAAAAAAAACCACAGCTGTGGTTAAGAATTACGTAAAGGTTATTAGATCAGATATTAGAAATACAATTGTACAAGGTAGTTTTCACCAAGGAGATATAAGGTTTGGTTTAAACAGTGGTAAGCAATGTGTGGCAAACTGTTGTTCAGCTCTTGCTTTTAGTAAATTGAAAGATTTAACCTACTGGGATCAAAAATATTTAGATAAGGTTCTGATTTATGGAAATGATTTATATAGCCGTGTTAGTGGTAATAATCATCACTTATTAATATCCGACCTACCAACAATATTAGATATTTCAGGAAAATTGATGGAAATGACACTAAAAGAGTCAATATCAGCTGTAATAGATACATCTGAAACCATTGATTTTAGTGAATTTGGTAATTCTTTGCCATTAGACCAAGCTTTACAGGAATCACTTGTAGATTATGATGCTTGCTTTATATGTGCATATGATACTTCATTTTTAGCTTTGAAACATGGTCAAGACTTTTTTTTGTTTGATTCACATGCAAGAAACGAGTTTGGTTTAAAGCACAGTAATGGCAAAAGTTTACTTTTGAAATTGAGCAGCCTAGATCATCTGTATCAATACTGTTGCAACATGGTATTAGGACCCAGTCAAAATCAGTGGTTTGAAGTTACAGGAGTAAGCATCTCTATAGTTGGAGAACCTGTTATGTACAACAATGAAGTTCCTGAAAACCATGAACAAATGAACAACACTGACTATAACGATATTGAAAATCATGCACCAATTGACACCAGTGACTATGAGCTACCTGAAATTGTCGTCGTAAAAAACGAGAAAAGTCCAGAACTTCCAAAAAAAATAAATCCAATGTTTGACATCTGTAGCTCTGAAAGTAATGCAGATGTGCCTTTTATTGATGATATGAACAAGGATGAATCTGATGTCGAAATTGTGTCTGCAACTGACTTGTCTTATGATTTTAAACCAATAAACACTGTTGCAAAGAAAAGGCTTTGTCTCATTGTGAAGATACCAACAAAGCATATACACAAGACAATCACCAATAATATATTTGATATGGGCCCCCCTTCTGCTACAAAATCTACCACAGGTGATGGAAATTGTTTGTTTCGAGCTATTTCATATGCACTTTCAAATAGACAAGAGTTTTTTGGAAATATAAGAAAAGCTATAGTTGATCATTTGATAAGAAATGCAGAAATATTTAAATCTTTTTTACAGCCAAGATTTAAAACTGTCAAAGAGCACATACAGACTCTCCAGATGAACGAAAATAATGTATGGGGAACTGAGTTGGAGATTATAGCATGTGCAGACCTGCTTAAAACTGACATTTACACTTATTTCAATGATTCATGGATTAAATATTCTTCATCTCAATTATGTAGCAAAAACAAAATTAATGATCAGGCTATTTATCTTCAACATCTGACTGCCATCAATCATTACGAAGTTGTCACAGCTGTAACTCAAAAGTCAAGGTTTCAAAACAGAATGCTATCTAGTCTAGTTAGAAGGGAAAAGTATGAATTTGAAAGAAAATATGAGGTGCCAACTTCAAAAACAAATGATTCTGATAACTTTTGGAATGATGAATTGAAAGTCTTATCAAAAGCTGAAAAAGAAAGGATGAGATACAGGAAAGATGAGGAATTTAAGGCAAGAAAGACTTCCACACTGAAAAGAAAATATTGGGAAAATGAAGGAACACGTTTAAAAAAAATTAAGAAGTATGAAGAAGATCAGACATTTAGAGATAATTTAAAGCAAGCAGGTATTAAGAAATATCGAGAGGACAAGGAATACAGAGATGCGTTAATAGAATCTGGAACTCAGAAATATAAAACAGATGAGGATTACAGAGATTCCTTAATTCGAGCTGGAAAAGAAAAGTATCATGAAGACAAAGATTACAGAGATAACTTAATACAATCTGGTATTCAAAAATATCAAGAAAATGACGAGTACAGAGAAAAATTGAAACGAGCTAGTATAAATAAATATGAAGAAGATGAAAAACACAAGAAACATGTCAAACAAGCAAGTGTACAAAAGTATAAGGAAGATGAAAATCACAAGAAACTAGTGAAACAAGCTAGTGTACAAAAGTATAAGGAAGATGAAAACCACAAAGAACATGTGAAACAAGCTAGTGTACAAAAGTATAAGGAAGATGAAAACCACAAAGAACATGTGAAATTAGCTAGTGTACAAAAGTATAAGGAAGATGAAAAGCATAAAGAACATGTGAAACAAGTAAGTGTACAAAAGTATAAGGAAGATGAAAAACATAAAGAACATGTGAAACAAGTAAGTGTACAAAAGTATAAGGAAGATGAGAAGCACAGAGAACATGTGAAACAAGTCAGTGTACAAAAGTATAAGGAAGACGAAAAGCACAAAGAACATGTTAAACAAGCAAGTATACAGAAGTATGCAGATGATGATTCACATAGATGTAAGGTTAAACAACAAACCAAAACACGTCGTGAAAATTTAAAACAGGAAAACAAACAAATAACTGAAGTTATCGGAAAATTTAAAGATGCAGTTCAGAAAGGTCCAGAATGTGTTTGTTCCTGTTGCTTGAGGCTGTTCTTTGAAAAACAGGTTCTAATCTGTAAAAAGGGATCCTATGATCAATCTATATATGATTCATGCACAACAGAGAAATATAAACACAAATGTTCAGATGACTGCAATACTCATTGTGCTTTTGAAGGAACATGCAGAACAAGTCTATGGATATGTTATACTTGTCATCGTAAAATGATAAAAGGTAAAACACCTGCAGAGTCGTTTTCAAATGGTTTAATGCTTGAAGATGTTCCTTTAGAATTAAAACAGCTAAATGCAATAGAGCAACAACTTATAGCCCTGAACATTCCATTCATGAAGATAATGGCTCTACCAAAAGGAGGACAAAAAGGGGTTCATGGACCTGTAGTTTGTGTGCCGTCTGATTTGACAAAAGTTACAACAATACTACCACGATCAGAAGATGAAAGTCTTTTACTTAAGGTTAAACTGAAGAGAAAGCTCAACTACAAAGGCTATGAAAAATATCAATTTGTAAGACCAAACCATTTGGAGCAAGCACTTGTGTATTTAAAGGATACAAACGTATGGTATAAAGATGTCGCTATCAATGACGAATGGATAAACCCTATTCCTGAGATAAATGATGATGAAGTAGTGAATGATGAAACTGAATCTGATTCTACTGAGTCGGTCAGGAATAATAAAATACAGAAAGATGCGTCAAACATGTCAAAGTCTTCAAAAGAAAGCAATGAAAGAGAAGAAGAAAGCGAACAGTATAGCTATATTGATGATAGGTTACGTGGTGTTCAGTTAGATACTTGTTTACAACCTGCTGACATAGGTCAAGAGGCTTTAGATTTATGCTTTGATCAAGTATTTAATTTAGCTCCAGCAGAAAATAACAATCCACTTAGTGTTCTAAAAGAACCAGGTATTGAAGCTAAAACCTTTCCTGTGCACTTTCCATCAGGTAAAAATACTTCGGATGAAGACCGTGATGAAAAACTAACAATTGGAAGATACTTTAATCTTCGATTAATGAGTGTTGAAAATAGATTTGCTAGAGATACCAACTACATATTTTTCAGTCAATATTTAACAGAGCTCAGTAGCGTGATTTCAAACGTTCAGATATCTCTTAGAAAACAATGTCCTTTTTCGAAAGAAGGAAAGAAAGTTACAAGAGAAATGCTTTGCAACAAGGAAACCTTAAAAGAATTATTTAAGAAAGATGAAGCTATAAAATATTTAAAACCCATTCGTGGAACTCCTCCCTATTGGCAAAGCTCACAAAAAGATATATTTGCAATGATAAGACAGTTAGGAGTTCCCACATTCTTCTGTTCTTTTTCTTCTGCAGACTTCAGATGGTCAGAAATTATAAACATAATTTTAAAACAGCAAGGTGACACGAGAAATAGTGAAAATATGACATGGGATGAAAAATGTAAAGTTCTGTGTAGCAATCCTGTTACAGCAGTAAGAATGTTTGATCATAGATTTCATATGTTTCTGAAGGATGTTATCATGTCAGAAGCTCAACCAATAGGGAAAGTAATCGACTATTTTTACCGAGTTGAATTTCAACAAAGAGGTTCTCCCCACACACATTGTTTGTTTTGGGTAGAAAATGCTCCAAAATTTGGCGAAGATGATATTGATGACATTATTACCTTTATTGACAAGTACATAACATGTGAGATACCAGATGAAAAGGAAGACAAAGAATTGCATGACATTGTTATGGCAGTACACCAACACAGTAAAAAACATTCAAAATCATGTAAGAAAAAGGGAACAGTATGTCGTTTTAATTTCCCAAGACCTCCCTCAACTAGAACATTTATCTCAGAACCAAGTGATCCAGATGAAGATTCAAAGGACGATGAAGAATTAGCAAAGGAAATATTGTCCGACTTATGGGAAGTTATAAAAAAGCATGAAGATGAAAACTTAGATGTTTCTGAAATTTTCAAGAAGATAGGACTTGCTCAAGAAAGCTTCGAAACATATTATCGTTTTATCACCAATCGCAATACAGTAGTTCTCAAACGTCAGCCAAATGAAATATACACCAATCAGTATAACCCACATCTTTTGAGGGCTTGGGATGCAAATATGGACATACAATATATTTTGGATGCATTTTCCTGTGTTGTATACATTATAAGTTATATAAGTAAAGCTGAGAGAGAGCTAGGATTACTCCTGCAACAGACTAAAAATGAAGCAGAAGAAGGAAATCTAAATGCTCAACAGACTATGAAAAAAGTTGGAACTTCATATTTACACCATAGAGAGATAAGCGCACAAGAAGCAGTGTTTAGAGTTACTGGATTGAGATTACGAGAGTGTTCAAGGAAAGTAGAATTTATACCTGTTGGTGAAAATCCATGTAGAATGAGCGTTCCTTTGAAAGACCTAGAGAAACAACAAAATTGTAAGTCTTCTAAAAGAAAAAGACATAATAGTGACAGTGAAGATGAAGATGAAGATGAAAATAGTACTTGGATGAACAACATTGTTGATAGATATAAAGGAAGACCACATATTGATATCTTTATCAAATTGTGTCTTGCAAGATTCACTTCTGAATACAGTGTTATTCTAGAATCACAATTACCACAGAAAATTAATAAAGACACAACCTTCAAACTTGATGGCTCACTTGGGTATATTAGAAAACGCACAAGAACTTCACCTGCAGTTATAAAATATCCTCGTTTCTCTCCGGAAAATTCCCCAGAAAAATATTATCAAAGCATTTTGCAACTGTATTTGCCATACAGATATGATGAACAGTTAAAACCACTCTTATTTCAAACATATGAGAATTTCTTCACATGTGGAAGAGTTAAGTTTCAAGGGGATAACACATTAAGTTCTGTGAAAGAAATTGTTATCAAAAACATGTCAGACTTTGTGAAAAATGGTCATGATTTAGAGGAAGCAGAAAAGCAATTTCATGAAAAAGATCCTAAAGAAGATGCTTGGTGTGAGTTATGCCCAGAAGCAGAAGTGAATAGAAGAGAATGTATAGATGAAGGCAAAGTATCTAGTGTGATTGAGGAGGATTTATCAATACCAGATTTGAATGAAAAGAGCTCATCATCTGTTGGAACTAATTTGCTGTCTGTTTCTCTCACAAAAAATGAAGTTATTCCAAGGCTAAGAAGTTTGAATGTGAAACAGAGAAGAATTCTCTATAAAGTAAGAGATTGGTGCATTCAAAAAGCAAACGGAAAAACACCAGAGCCTTTACATTTATTTATCACTGGAGGAGCTGGAACGGGTAAAAGTCACTTGATCAAATGTATTCAATATGAAGCAACTCGAATATTAGCACAAACAACAAATAATCCAGATGATCTCACAGTTCTATTAACAGCTCCAACTGGAACGGCTGCATTTAATATCCATGGATTGACAATTCATAGTGCTCTTGGAATTTTCAAATCACTCTCACCTGATCATGCAACTCTTAGTGAAGACAAAATTAATTCGCTCAGATCAAAGTTAGAACATTTGCAAATCTTGATAATTGATGAAATTTCAATGGTCAATAAGAAATTGTTGTTTTTCGTTCATGAGCGACTCAGACAGGTTAAAAAAAGACCAGACAATTGTTTATTTGGAGGTGTTTCAATAATTGCTGTTGGCGATTTTTATCAGTTACCACCTGTTCGAACAAAAAGGGTAGACAAATTGTATGTAGATGACCCTTCTAATCCCTCAAATCAGCTATGGAATGGCTTGTTTGAAATTGCCGAGTTGGATGAAATAATGCGTCAACGTGAGGATGGAATGTTTGCTGAACTACTAAATAGATTGCGTGTTAAGCAGAAAAATGAAAGTTTGTCATCATCTGATAAAAAAACATTACAACACTGCTTTGGTGATAGCCCCGATGAAGCCTTGCACATATATTCTACAAATGCAGAGGTTGACACCTTTAACAAGGAGATGATAATGAAGCAATGTACAGAATCAAAACTGATTGAGGCACAAGATTTCCAAAAAGACAAAACTTCGGGGAAATTGACTCTGAAAAAAGTACATTGTTTAAAGTCAGATGTCTGTCTCCCAATATCTATTCTTTTAGCTGAGGGAGCAAGAGTAATGCTAATCAAGAATGAGGACACAGCAGATGGTTTAGTAAATGGTGTAATGGGAACTGTTATATCTATCAAAGACTTCTCACCAAATTCCCTCCCAAGTATAATATATGTTCACTTTGACAATGAAAGAGTAGGAAGAAATGCAAAGGTACAAAAACTCATCAGTGGAAAACACTGTGTTGGATTGAAACCTTCAAGTGAAGACATTCCTTTAAGCAATTGTGTAAGAAAACAGTTTCCATTGAAGTTAGCCTGGGCTTGCACAATTCACAAAGTTCAAGGATTAACAGTTGAAGAATGTGTTGTTGATCTGAATAAATGTTTCACATATGGTCAGGCATATGTAGCCCTTAGCAGAGTTACATCAAAATCTGGTTTACACATTGAAAGCATAGAAGCTGAAAAAATTGACAAGAAAATCTTCTGCGATCCTGATATTGTAAAGGGTGTTTCAGAAATGACAAATTTTTGCCTGAAATGGAGAATACAGCAGAGGAACATACACAATCTTTCCAGATAATGTATCACAATATTCAAGGTTTACAGACTCATGCAGAAGATATTAAACAAAATCCAGACTTTAGAAGTGCGGATTACATTTGTCTTACTGAAACCTGGGCTAATCAAGAATTCACTTGCTTTGAAATGGTTGGATATGATGGTTTTCATTTGCCCAGATCTCTAGCTTTTCAAGAAGATGATTCTTATTATTCTTCTTTAAAGGAAATGCAGCATGGTGGTGTGTGTGTTTTTCACAAGCTTTCTTCAGAAACAGAATTGTGCAACTTGACATCAAACTTAGAATGTATAGTTTTCAAGATTCCAAGTAGAAATGTTTTTGTTGCTACTGTTTACAGAACCCAGAGGTATAATCTAGGAAAATTTATGGAGAACATGGAAACATTAATCTGTAAATTGGAAGACTTATCAGAAAGAGTTGTTGTAATTGGCGATTTCAATCAAGATATTTTGAAAGGTGGCTGTACAGTATTAAGTTTCATGTTATCAAAAGGTTTCAGACAACTTGTTAGTAGTCCAACAACAGAAGGTGGAACTCTTATTGATCATGTGTATGTAAAAGGATGTCATGATACACAGGTTACAATTATTCCAACATATTACAGCTATCATGAGGCACTGAAAATAGTTGTTCCATATGACTAATGAGGGTACAAAGAAACAACATGTAGAACCAAAAAAACAACAACAATATCTTCAGTATTAAACGAATGTCAGCTTTAATTTTGATTTTAAGAATGACATAACTTAAAAAAATTATGCCTCCTGAAGTCCAACCCTTCGTCCCCGTCGTAGGAGGCGGATGTCAGCACTGAAACATGACTTAGTGCTGACAACAAACAGGGCTCTGGCAACATATACTGTATATGACCATTGTAGTTATTTAGGTGTTTGGTCATCCTGAATATGCATGAAACATTTGCCACTGGATGTAAAGCAAAAAAAGATCCAATCAATTAATCAAGATAAATTACTAGAATAGAAAATTTCATAAAGTTTTTTACACATATGTGAATGTTTATTTCATAATGTTATGTTGTATTCTTACAGTGACCATTAATGACTTACATTTGAAAATTAGTTTACCAAAAATATGCAGTAGAATCAACATACAACTTAGACATTGTCCATGAATTCTTTATAATTAACTGATCATCAATTTATATTTTACAGAATGAAAATTAACATTCTACAGAAATTTCAATTGTTTTAGCTCTTGTGCATTGTTTAATATATAAAATTACAACTGCCATGAGGTGAAATAGTTGATAAAGACTAATCATCAAAGAAGGATGGTGTGACTTTTAGCATGGTTGTTGAATCCATGGCTTTTAGTAATGGTAAGTCATATATATTATTATTATAGAAGATAAAAGTATATAGAAACTTTATATTTTTGGAATCAATCTTAAAGAAGCTTTCATATGAGACTGGAAGAAACTTCACCGGAAGTAGCACATTATCACCTTATACGAAAAAATTGCTTCATTTTATAATTTCTTTGATGTGGAAAGACTTTCAATTGTTCTCTGAACAATTGGTTTTTAATTCTATTTTGGATTTGTACCAAACTTAGACAGAAGCTTGTTTATGATAAAAAGCTAGTACCTAGAAGGAAATTTTGTTAAAACTTTGTACCTGTGTATCTGTATTTTACTTATAAATAGACTTAGTTTTTCCCAGTTAACATTACATACAATCTGCAGTTAAAGTTTTCAAAACATTTTAATTTATTAGATTCATAAACTATCCTGGACTTTACCAAACTTGGATGGAAGTTTCTTCAAAAGATAGTATCAAGAGGAATATTTTCATTGATTTTTTTCCTCTTTTTCGTTGAGCCTGCAATCATGGCAATTAACAGCCAAAGTACGCGAGACACTGGGTTCCGCGGAACCCTTAAGAATTTTTTAGTCAACCATACAACGTGATAATGTTCATTTGTTTCAAATTTGCACCTTAGATTGTCATTTTATATTTGATGTTAACACCGACAAAAATGTTTAATCAGTTTCCATCCAAATTTTCCGATTTAATACTTCTCTGTTAATTATCTTGTCGAATCTGTTACAATTCTAATATCAATTCCAAAAGGTAAACCGTATTTAAGTATTCCAATGCCGTATTTTCCTTCTGTTATACATTTGGTCATCTGTTTGCGTAGATCCGTTTCTGTTCGCCTCCACCAATGGTGTAAATGTAGAATTCCGTGCGTTCATAATGCATAAGTTAACACCATCTTTGTAAAAAATAACAGTCTTATTCTCACTACTTGTATCAAACAGACGTTACATAAATTCAAAGGACACAGTATACACTCCGACAGTACCAATTTACAAGCAAGGACCAAAGCTCATAAACTCGGTAATCAAACGCAGGACTTCTGGAATGTCCGGAGAGCCGACAACCTTGCTTCGGAAGTTGCGACAGTACAGACACTCGGACATTTTGTTCATCCGGCAATACTTCTCACCTTCTCACGTCACTATCACACAACGTCAACAATACGGGAAAACAACGTTAACACTGTTTTGCGACATTAAGGACATGCATACAAAGTCACAATCACAACAATTGGTATCTCTGGTTTGCACATGTAGGTTAATAACACTAAATTATTTGCTTTCAATATTGAGCATGCTTCTTGATTTTTGCAAAGGTTTGGATTTACTTTCAGTATTTGCATAACAACAAAACTAACATGTGGTAATGTTTATTCTGAAAAACACCACATTGAATAGTTTTTCAATCTGTGTATGAGATACTGCAATGTTTATAAAGATATCATTGTAATTTACAAAAAAACAATTTAACTCTAAGCTATGATTATGATACTTGGACATACTATACATTTGCTGTATCATAAATGATTGGGATTCTCTAGGCATTGGACGATACTCTTTGCATTCGTAAATAGAGCTGTGGTGAACATGCATTTAGCTAACGTTGGTTCCAATCATTAGTATTTTAAAAATGATGCAGATGTCAAATGAAAACTATACTGTTTAATGAAAAGTTAATGACACTAAAACATAATATTAATAACAACCCTGATTTGGTTTACATTCTTTTTTCTGCTCATTTATATTTTTTGCATGTGTAATCATGATAACTTTTATCCATTTCGCTTAAACTATAGTCGACATAAGCCTCGTTGATAATCAGACGTCATGTCCTCATATATATCTATCTTGCACAGTGGATACAATTGTTTGCCCTTACAATTGACTCACACGTGTTTTGGCATTTAGGTCCTCCTTTACCCCTCTACTGGTATTTGCTGCACATATTTTTTATACTCAGTTTTACTACTTTATCAATAAGCTTTAATTTAGCGCATACATGTTGCCTTGATATGGGGCTAACGGCTTTATTAAGCAGTCCATTCCATTATTCAAAGTAAGCTATTTCTTAATGTTCAAGAATGTTTCGACATTTAGGTCCTTCGTTTCTCTTCTAATATGCGTTTCGGAACATATCAATTACATACCTTTTGCTCCTCTCTTAATGAGCTTTGGAATGAGCAGTCCATTCCATTATTCACAATATCCATAACATTATCAAAATTGGCTTTTTCTTTTTACACACGTGTTTCGGCATTTAGGTCCTCCGTGACCCTTCTAATGGTCATTGCGGCACATATTGTTTAGACACATTGTATTACTTTATCATTGATCTTTAATTTGGTTTATAAATGTTGCCTTGATTATGGGCTAACGGCTTACAGCAGTCCATTCCATTATTCAAAATAAGCTTTTTCTTAGTGTTCAAGCGTATTTCGTTGTGTAGGATCCTTTTTACACCTCTAATATGCGTTGCTGATCATATGTACTATAAACCCTTTGTTCCTCTCTTAATAAGCTTTCGAAAGAGGTAAAATGTATGTTTATAATTACGGGTTAAGGGTCGCTGCAGTCCATTCTATTATTCAAATTTTCTATTCCATTATTCAAAATTGACTATTTCTTTATTTTCACACGTATTTTGGCATTTAGGTCCTCCATTACCCCTTATAATGGTAATTAAAAGGGACGTGTGTTGCTTGCCGGTAGAGGAAGGGGGATCATTGGTATGATCAATACAGACTTGTTCGTCCAAACAAATCAAAAGTATGCAAAAGATTTTAAGATCAAAAACCGATAACTGGAACACATTAGCCAAATCCAACGATAGAAATGTAATTAAAATACACGCATTTACAAGGTTGAGCATGTCACCTATAAATTCACTGACCGACACATAACAATGAAAACCAGGTGATAAAAGTACAAATAAATAAATATCAATTATAAGTAAAGGTAAATTATTGTGTAGATTGAAGTGTGGTTTTGGGGACTTTTGATTTATTTTATTTACTGTAGAATATTATGAATATTTTAATACGCAAACTCAATCTGTGTAATTAATATGAATGTATAACTTATGTATGGAAAAAAATATAAATTAAATATATATATATATTTTATAATAGAGTCCACCGTTTATCCCTGAACGTTGGATCATTGTAAACACAGGGCCCCTTGTGTAAACTTTCCTGGGTTACAAAAGGTAAATTATATTCAGTTGATTTTCAAAAAATGTATTTCAAGTCTTGATAATAAAATAAAAAAATCTTTATACTTTTTGTGATTGCTCATCTTCATGTGCTGCCGGTTTATACATGGAATATGATAATGTTTGGTACCTCATACTTTTTTGTGTTAAATGAATCAGATATTTTTCTGTTAACATAATATTGGTTAAACGAAAACAATATTTTATTTTAGAGAACTTTTGTAAATATTTTCCTTTTAATATACAGTATTGGTATAAACTGTAATAATACATTAATTTTGTAGGTTCCGGAGGAACGGCCATTTTAGTATGCAAATCATTAGATTTTAAAATACAAAATCTAAATATTACACATGATAAAGTGTGTAGAGTATTTTTTTCGAAGAAATATAATGACATGTGCTTTATATGTGTACTTTTACTCTCCATTGTTTATTTGGAGGGTTATATGAGTTATATTGATGAGTTATGTACATGTCATGATATGCATTCTGAAGATTGATATAGTAGTACTAATGTAGGAGGTGACTGTTGCATTGAATTAACTAGTAATGCTGCAAGTAGTAAATTAACTTGCTTTACACATTTTTTTAATGATAGAAATGTATGTCCTGCACCATAACTATAATGCAGAGTTGGTCCTACATATACTTTTAGAAGTTAAGATTTTACCAAAAGATCATACTTAGATTATATTTGTGTACCTGAATATTTGTATATTGATATGTTTTACCTTAAAAAATAAATCAAACTGTCCATTTGAAGTTTCTGATCATCTTACCCAGTCTTTGTACAATTGATTATTGATCTACTAAGTAGGACGTCAAACGCATACAACATAAAAAAAAACGCCAACTGAAAACCTTATTGGAAAAAAAAAAAACTAAACGGGCATGTCGAGCAAGAAATTATGAACGTAAATGGATAAACATCAATGTAACTAGAGAAAAAAAAACACGATTTCAGCTATATTGAATATGAAAATAAAAAAGGAATAGTTCGTTAGCAAAAACGATTCATTCACAAACTATGACCGGATGGAAAGTGAGATGATATAAAAAAAGCTGCTGAAATGGATAATGTTGAATTTTATCAACGTGTACATCGTTTGCAAAAAAGCGGTCCATCAAGTACAAAGTTGTCATACAGTGATATTAAAGATGTAAACGATAGTATTTTATGTGAATTATGGGTCTGAATATTTATACTCTGAGCAACCAACTAGCTGTTTAAATTAAACTTGTCCATGAAATTTCGTCAACAGTTCAAACATATTTTGCAAACAGTGATAAATCATCTATTCCAGAACTTGAAAAACAGATAACTTTTGAAGAAATTCAAGTCAAGTTATCAAATGTTTGTGTAAACTTATAAGAGTTTAAACTAACACATATTTTTCTTAAATATCCGTACCTCGACTGTAGGGTTACCATACTATCAATATTAACAATATTCACGTGTTTATTTCTGGTAATTTTTCCAATTTATGTCTGTACTAGATACAATCGACAAATCAGAATTGGGAACAAGTATGTAAACAAACTTAATTTTCTACGAATATTTTAAATCTCCACAAAAGAGGCGTGGTTAAAGAAACAGCTGTATTTATACAGAACTACCTATACAAACATTTATTTAATTAGAAAAATCTCTACAAATACTTTTTCACATAAATCAGTCATTTCAAAATAAACTACAAATTCGGAATGTGGACTTTTTTGGAGTTAGAATAAATGAAAATTAAATTTAAACACCAATACCATACTGCTTTGTTAACAGGGAGGACAAGATGGTTACAGTAATTTTGGGTCACAAAAATTAATAACAAAAAAAGCTCGATTTTGAATTTCCAAGTGATACAAACGAGAGAAATAAGTATTTAAACATTATACACGAACCATGTATACGTGAATCGACCCGGTCCGGGCCAAACAAACAGAATAAAAGAAACAACATATGAAAAATTGATATTGCTGTCTTTTTCACTAAGAATGAAGTAAGATGTGGTTGTCGCAAGTCGTGAAAATTAGATTACATAAAATGACATGCCTTTCTATGAACTACCGCTTTTAAGATCAAATTCAGCATGTTGGTTGTTATTTATTCATCATACTCTTACCTGGATAAACCTTTAAGTGTCCACTGGAGACTAACCATATAACAACATCATCGTACCGTCTTAGAGAAGGTTGAAGATATAGGCGTTAAAAGCAATACTTATTTCATATGTATAAAAACATGAGGATATGTTAAAAAACACAACTATACAACTGAACGAAAATTCAATAACAACATTTTCTTTATTGTCTGTGATTCTGATATACATTTATGTAGTTTCTGACAAATTTTAACACTGAAGGTGTCTCATTCTTGGATTTTTGGATCAACTCTATAAGTGCATGAAGAGCTTCTGATTTTGTTTTGATTCGAAATGATAGCCAATATTCTGGAAGTTGTAGCTGCTTCTGATTTTCAATGATTTTGGCAAATAATAGCACGGAGGCGTCTAATGGGGAATGTCTGTTATTATAAAAAATGAATAATACACACAAATTTGACGCTCGTGTGGGTATTTACATTTGGAATGGCAAATAATGGCAAATATATCAATGACCTGCAAACTTCAAATGGCAATATATCAATGGGGCGACATTCTTTTAAAAGTTAATGGGCCATATGTACATGATGTGCACCTACTGTAAACCACAATTTGTGTTCTAATCTTTTTATTTCCTTTTAGACTTTTGCGGAAACTGTCATACACCTACGATTTGGATTAAATTTACCACTTACAGGTAGCATTTTAATTTTGAATTTTCTCAAAGTGTAAAAAAAACATCGATCCACATGTACAGCAATAAAAAAAATAGTTTTTCTATAGTTGAACAACGATTTTTATTCCCCACCTACGATAGTAGAGGGGCATTATGTTTTCTGGATTTTGAATCCGTTTGTTCGTCCGTCCGTCCGTCCGTCCATTCGGTCGTACGTCCGCAGGTTAAAGTGTTTGGTCAAGGTAGTTTTTGATGAAACTGAAGTTCAATCAACTTGAAACTTAATACACTTGTTGCTTATGATATGATCTTTATAATTTTAAAACCAAATTAGATTTTGACCCAATTTCACGGTCCGTGGAACATGGAAAATGATAGTGCCAGTGGGGCATCTGTGTACTTTTGACACATCCTTGTTTCTAATATATTAGCAGCAATATGTTGACATTAATCATGTTAATTATTGTATAAAGTGTTATCCAGGTTGAAAATGCTGTAATTATATGAAGTAGGATGGAATGATCTGCAAGGAACAATATTATAAAAAATAAATTTAACATGAGACACACCAGGTATTGCAATTGTCATTGCAGTGGCTAGTTTGGGACAATTGCTAATAAACGTGTTAGGAAAGATGCAATCAACCCTGGTGCACGTTAGCATGTTTATGCTAAGACATACTTGCTCTCTTTTATGTTAGTTTAAATAGAATGAGAAAATACAGCAGACGGGTTCACAACTATTAGAATAATGTTTTTCTTTTATACAATAATTATAATAGAGATCTTGGAAATATGACCGGGATTTTTTTTTTTGGGGGGGGGGTCGATAGTTATCCCCCGTGAACAAGTATGCTCGAAACGTTAGCTTAGTCCATGTTCCGAGACTGGTAGATTTTTTATGAAATTGTACGTGCACTGACTACGCATGGTTTGATTCAGCAGACGGGTGTTTTTGAGCTATTTATTCTTCACAAAATTTTCCTTGCTGCTCGATATAATTTTGAAATCTTTTATTTTCCTGACTAGGACACTTTTGTCTATGTTTTTGGTTCCAATAGAAAAACAATTCACAACTATTAAAATAGTGATTTTCTTTTATGCAATAATTATAATAGAGATCTTGGAAATCATTTAGTATGGCCGGGATTTTTTTTGGGAGGAGTCGATATTTTCCCCCCGTGAACAAGTATGCTCGAAACGTTAGCTTAATCCATGTTTCGAGGCTAGTACTTTTTTCATGAAATTGTAAGTGCACTGACGACGCATGGTTTCATCCAGACATTTTCCAACTGGGATTCTAACCCAAGATAAAGAAATTTAAAGGGGGTACCATATGCCCCCATTAAAAGCATTAATTGATCAGCAGGAAAAGCGGTGTTCCAACACAGGAACGGCCCGTAATCTCTCACTGCGACTTTGGTTATTTCAACACAAAGTTTACACGCACATGTATTCAATTGGATATTAAAGACGTGTATCAGGCGAGAAAAAAATGTTAAAAATATTACAATCCATTTAAGTCGGCAAAGCAACAGCGGATACAAAGTTGTAATCGTCCATAACAAAACCGACACCAACATTACTATTTCAAATCAAACAGTTTGAAGAAAATCCGCTGAACTATATTTTCGGCTGGTTTTCGTATACTTACCATTGCATTAAAAGTACCCTGTTTTGGTCCTGCTGATATTATGAATTAGAGAACTTTAGTCGCGATTTGATTATCGTTTTTGAATCCACTACTTCCTATCAATTCTCTAGCTTAACCCAATCCTAGTAAAACGACTATCTGTTCATGATCTAACAATGAATCAGCTGAATTTCATGAAAATAATTCCGTATTTTGTCTTTTTTATTGTATAATAGCTAGAACTGACTAGATCCACACGGTTCACATTTATATTAAACTTAATATAAGTTCAATTTAACTTAAATGTGTAGTTATCTTCCCTTTTTGTTACCAGATATTGTATTTGTAAATGATTAATTAATTCAATGTTGAATTTTTACAAATAATTTATATTGATTAGATTTTATTATTTATAATTCATTTAAATAGACATATAACTAAAATATGGATTTTTTTAAATCTTTTATGGAAAGTTAAAACTTTTTAATTACCAACATTTTAAAACCTTTAATATTTACATATCTATAATACTAAAATTATGAGGTCCAATTTGTCAGCCGTCATCACGTAAAAACGACGAATCACAGAATTCAACTTTATATATAACTAATATAGTACAAAGGTGTAGATTAAAAAATACACCACTCCAGGCCCCTTTGTTTTCCACGTAATTAATATTGCCAATAATTAAGAAGTTCCGTGTCGAGTCCGATACCGATACCAATAGTATATTCACCTGTTACCTATTTCCTTATCTGTACGTTCCGCATCTGACAGGCGCACCACCAAACGGTGTATTCAGGATTAATAGACAATATGCACTTCAATTTGTTAGAGGGCATGACGTAAAACAGCGAATCAAAGAATTTAACTTTCTTTATAACTAATATAGGACAATGCTGTTGATTAAAAAATACTCCATTCCAGGACCTTTTGTTTTCCAAATAATTAATATTACCAATGATTGATAACTTCCAGTTCGACGGGTTCAAACAGAAAGATTTGAAAGCAGAGAAAAACTGTGTATCTTATAATCGGCATGACTTTATCAGATGACAATACTAATACTTAAATAAGGTTTGCGCATAGTTATATACTTTAACCAGTCACGGACCCGTAATATCACGGGTGTGTTCTAGTATATATATAGTTTTTCGCAATCTTAAGTTGAAACCAAGGGCCCGTTTGATTGAATTTAGTACACACATTCAATAATAAAGCTTAACAAAACCTAACACACAATCTATACACATTTTAAAACTAAATAAAGTGTAATATTGACATTAACATCACTTAGCATATTAATCTATTGCAATAAAAAATCATAATATCTAAAAAAAAAAATGTAGATTTAGCTAACTAAGTTCTTATATTTGTATGAAGTAACATTCGTTTATAGTGGGGCATAGTTTTAACGTTGATTCAGCTGCAATTAAAATTTTCTTGCCGGTCCCTCTCTATGATTACCATTAGATAACGCTGGTTCATTTCCCAATCAATCTATCATCAAGAGAAGATAATTAATTCGATTTACATTCTTAGTCTTTTTCAAAAATGATGAACGATTCTTTATATTGGTAGGTAATCATTTTAAACGTTTCAAATTTATGAAATTATATTCGTACATAAATGTTTTTGATACACCAATAACAAAAACTGAAATATATTGAATTGATACACTTTGTAATTATTCAAAATTATATCAGAAACGTAAACTTAATTATAAAAAAATGAACCTGTTAAGGGGAGAGAATACTCGCATAACTTTTTCGATTTGACGCATAATACAACGAAATGTCACTCTTGCATACGAATGGCACATCAATAGAATATTTTAACTGCGCAATCGTCCGCAACCTTCAATGATGATTCTAAATTATAAATATAACCAACAGTTGTTAATCTATAGAAAGTGATGACTAATGAAAGCTAACCCACTGTAAAAATATTTTTTTGCAGTTTTTTAAACTTCCTCAGAAAAATGCTCGAGCCACTTGACTTTCAATGCTCAAAATTAACGTTTTTACACAATATTTGAATAAAGTAGTTAAAGATTATTCGCTTCTCAAAGTGTAGGACGCAATAAAAATCGTATGCTAGCATCTTCCTACAGAAATACGGATTTAATTAAGTCCTGAACATTCCGACATTTCTTCGTATATTTATAACAAAACCGGTTTTAACCAAATCACAAGTACGTGAGATCCGACTAAATACCTATTTCCCGATATGGTCAGGTAAAATTGCTACACCACTTCAGCAGTTGTTGATACAATAGATACTATGGTTGGTCATAATTGAAATATTAAATATACGTTTTGTTTAAACTGGTTTCATTTTTTTATTTTGTTTTGATTTTTTTTAACGTTATTGCATTTGTCATCCATCGTCAATCAGTTGATGAACTAGTATTATTTGTGGTTCGCATCCTAAAACTCAAGCAGAATTGCTTTTGTTTCAAATGTACAATATATAATTATGTCAATTTTGCATTATGTCATATAAGCTGTTCATAGCCTTAATCGTCTACTCGTTAGCTCCGAAACAAACGACTGTGATATTACAGTGCCAAGTTCAAGTTCAGTACCCGGAATGATTTTTTTTTTGTAATGTTTTTCTCTACCAAAATATTGTTTTAAATCTTAGAGGTATATATATTTCATTTTTACTCTAAAGTTGACGATTTTGTTTCTGGTTGCACAGTAATTACAGTCGTATTTAATCACACTTTATTCACATAAGAGTCAGCTAAATGTTGATGTATATTTTGACCATTTATAATCAAACAAATATTAAGTGATCATAGTATGATATCATTATAATCATAAAACCAAAAGATGATGAAAAAGAAAAGGCCTTGTACCTTAATAAGGATAAGTGTAATGTGTAGATGGATGTTTTTTTTTTATCAAGGAATTGTACTAGTAGGTAATATTTACAGTTCCTTGATTTTATAGTGTTTACATATTTCATTAGATAACAAAAAGTAAAATCACAAAAATACTGAACTCAGAGGAAAATCAATTTGGAAAGTCCATAATCACATGGCAAAATCAAAAAACAAAACGCATCAAAAACGAATGGACAAGAACTGTCATATTCCTGACTTGGTACAGTCATTTTGAAATGTAGAAAATGGTGGCTTAAACCTGGTTCTATAGCGCTAACCCTCTCACTGTAATAACAGTCTCATCAAATTCCGCTACATTTACATGATGCGTTAAATAAACAGTCACAATAAATAAAATAGTCAAAATATGGGTACATCAGTCATCATCGTATAAAAATTTTAAAAGGAACAATTTAATAGGACACAAAAACATCTACTCTCTACGAACACATAGATTGATTTGAGTGTCTGACGTCAGAAAAATTATGTACGTCAGAACTACAGTTTATTGACATGCATTGACAGATATACGCTCTAATAGTGATTTTTGAATGTCAATTGATATCAGTACTCGTGGTCTAGTGGTATCATGCATAGACTATAGACTTAACTGTCGAAAATACGAGCTAGCTCGAACCTATAAGAGTCACTCGTTTTTGAGAAGACAAAATATCGTAAGTTAAAAGTTATGATATAAGTTATCTTAAGTTAACATAGTTATCAGTGGATTCTTAAAAAATAATACACCGTTAGAACAATAGACTGACGTCAGAGAAATGGGTTAAATATATCATACATCTTCTCCGGTCCTTGAAAATCATTGTCCTCAAATACAAGAAAACATTTAGGTACAAATTGCAAAGGGTAAAGCATTCAAAGAGTATTGACAAGAAACTATGCGTATCATATGTCACACGTTCGAATAATAGCTGTACAGTAATATCGGCAACTAAATTCTAAATCAGAGTTGCACAATTAATAATTTTGTCCATCCTGTTACCAGTAAAAGTAGCACTTGACTTGTTCTAGAAATACTCCAATACAAATGTACATTTTATTAATTAATATACCATACGGTAATAAATATCTGTAACATTTTTTCTTTTCTTCAAAGTATGTCTATCCTGTTATATATTTGGCCCTCCTGTTACCATGGATTTATATCCTTTTTTAACTACTTGTTCAAATCCCTTCCAACACCCTTATTAGAAATTATCAAGCGGATCAAGTACGAGAAATTCCGCAGGACGCATTTGGCGTTGCGACCGTAAACATGTCGGACAAATGACGGTGCGTAATTTAATTTTATTCACGTTGCATTTTCACTACACGTTAATCTGGTCATTGACGGTCAGCACCTAATCCTGAGATTTCGATGTCATACAGTATGATTGCAGCACGTTTATGTTTTTCTGTTTGCAGTATTCTTATGTAATTCATTTTGTTTTTATTCACCAGCCTTGGCAATATGGAGATGCAACATTTTCAAACTGATTTAAGTGTGGCCAAGAATTGAACGAACTGTTCCACAAAGTGCAAAAAAAACACCCTTAAACAATCTTTTATGGGTCCCAAACGCTTTAAGAAATTCGTGCGATATGAAAAATTCAGTATGTAAAATAACTATAGTCAAGTCAGATATTGATTTTTTTTTAAAAGAGAATGAAGTATGATATGCATGAAAACTAGTTGTAAAAGAATCAAACAAGACTTGGTAAAAAAATCAACAAAATGAGTGTTGCATTTTAAAGTAGTTCCATATATCATGTAATAAAAAGAATGAATTCATGACAAACAGACATCTTGAATAGGTAAACATCTTCTAAAATGCGCGCAAAGAGTCAATAAAACAAAAACTTCTTCATTTCTACGTCAACGTGTCAGATAGTGTAAAATACGATACGTCTTTTAAATGTCCTACTTCTAATAAGCGTACTTGTCTAAAGTGCAACTCTTTTAAATCATTGATAATATGGCTAAAACTTTAATAAACGAAATAATCCTCTTATGTATTTGTAATTCTAACAGAAATGTACAGAAATCATTACAGTTCATATATGATGCTTTAAATGCAATATAGTGTATGTTTTATACACGATTATATATGCACAGGTTTTATAAATGTACATGACTGATTAAATGTATTTCTATTTAATATATATTCGTTTGCTATCTTTATTTATATACTATTTCACTTTCCATACCCGATAAATCTTAATTCATTAAAAGTTTCGTATGATTCGAATTTCATTTCAAGAAATAAAATATAAACGATTCTTACAAAATTTCAATTATTTTAAGATCAAACGGCTTGTTCGTAAATGGATATGTGTATTGAAAAAAATACCTGTCAAAATAGATGTGATCGACAAGGAAGTGAGTTGCAAAATGGACGCAAATATTTTAATGTGTATGTTCATAATCCATGTTATCACTTGTGGATTATCAGATGGTAAGAAAGCAATTAACTATTTATGCTATCTCATTGTGTATTTCAATCTTAGTTTTTACAGCAACGATCAGTTCTAGAAAAAAAGTTAAATTCAACGGAAAAGTAAATAAGATCCTAATAATATTAGGAAGATCTGGTATGAGTGCTAATGAGAAAACTCCCCGTCTGAGTCATATTCAGCACTAAGCTTTAACGGGCCCCTAATGACTAATGTCAAATAATTTCAACAGGTTCAACAACGTTCTAATCTGTACAGAAACCGAAAAAACAAGAAACACTCATTAGCTTCAGAAAAAAAACAACAACCGAACAAGAGATTCATGACTTCGGACTAGTACATACAAAGAACTCGTTAGTCTCAAGGATGAATGATTTTACACAAAGTAAGATCGATCTCTTCAAGTCTATGGTACCTCAATTTATATTGATAACAAGTCGTTATAACAACTTAGCTTAGTCGTTATAACGACTTAAATATAAAAATCAACCCTGACACTAACCAGCTTCCATAGATAACAATCAAAAGTGTCTATATTTATTTTCTATTCAATAATATTCTTGTCCCAGACTCATATGTGAGTACTTTTGCATAAATCAGGATGGATTGTAAGATATAAATGTGAACACAAGTCATGTTACTTTAAACTCGCAATATTTGATGTTGCATTAAAAGCAGTGCTGAAAATTTACCTTTTTTTTTTTAATATTATACAATTTTATTTCTGATAATCTGATATTTTGAAACTTAAGGATGAACAGTTTTATATAGATTGAAAGCTCTATCATATTTTCTTTAAGTCTATAGTTATATCAATATGATCTAAAAAATATATATTAATATATCGGTACTTTTAATACCTCAAAATTGATTGTTATATTAATATATTACTTTACTTTAACTCTTAGACTATTGAAAATTTAAACTTAGCAAATGCCAAAAGCTAAAAATGTGTTATTCAATATAAACACAGTAAGCAGTTTTAAAAGTATCTTGAGACAATTCTAGAAATTGCAAAGAGATGAAATGTCATATAATAAATCAATTGTTAAATTTGGCTTTCAGTTGAATTATCAACTTCAGAGATACATTTATGACGTTCATACTCAGTCGTTTGCCTCGGTGAATCTCTGGGGTTTATAAATCATTGTATCGACCTCATTAAAAATCAGTAGTTGTATAATGTTACATGTACATTTGTAGCAACGTCATTACCTCCAATGGAGCAATTTTATATGCCCTTGCCAACATTAGGTCCGGAAGTGTATGCAACCCACGGGAACAACACAGTATTATAAAAAGTACACATTTGATATCAAAAGGGCTCAATTTCAAAACACTAATTTTGGAAGGTAAATTTATGTTACAAATTGTTAAAAAAAAAACCACACATTTAAACTCTACATACATAAGTATATTTTAACTAAAATGAACAAATTTTGTAAGATTATCTAAAAGCATAGAAATAAAGATACGTGGTAGGGAAAACAATTTATGTTGCATACATTCTTTATATAATTATAGTTTTTATGATATATTAAAATTGGGGTTTGGAAACCAACCGTTTTTTTGTTAAGATTAAATACAATTATTGTATAGAACATGTGAGTATGCTTAAATTTTGTGTTTTTCTTTCTTTCTGGTAATAGTAATAATGTTGTTTTTTTGGTATACTTAATTTAAAATGTAAAAAAAAAGAACTTAACGTGTAATTATATGACATTGTGATAAGTTCGAGTAAATGAGTATTCATATGATTTTCTTTTTAGGAAAAGTGACAGTAATTAAAATCAATTATTTATATATATCTACTTGTACAAACCTGTAATATGTATAATATACTAGTGTGATTACTAGTACGGTGACCGAGTAAGAAAAAGTCGCTTATTTAAGGAGTTTAATTGTCATTCGAACTATACGGCTATAAATCACAGTATTGGTAGTTCAAAGGTTAAACTTAACATTTTGGCTTGTCAAAAAATCGCACGGTGCAATTTTCGTTAAATGAACGTTGAAGTACGTTAGTTTACTTGAACGAAAAAAAGGACTAAGAAAAGTTTTGAGGTCAACATTGTAATATAACATCCGTGATATGATTTCTGTTATTATATACATTGTTGTTACACCTTATTCATGCTATTTTAATGATTTCAAATAAAGATTAGCAAAACTAATTCGTTATGAAAGAGTTTTGGTAAAAGTTTAACACTACGAATTCTTTGCATATAATACAGTACGTTCCAATTTAATTTAATAATTTTCTAACGCAAAATGTAAAATAATTAACATGTATATGATATTTCATACATGTGTACCTTTATTAATCAATAATATAAAACTCATTTGTCTCAGAAGCACTATTTCAGCAATTCAAGCAAGACAAAATTCATAACGCTCATATGACGGAGCTATTCGAAGCTCATATACAGTCTCTTATATATACATATACGCAATTGGGATGTTTTGTATTACTTTCATTTACATATATCCTGAGATACGTTCCTTGAAGTAGTAGACATTTAGCTGTCAAATTTTAGAGCAGAACGTGAGGGAAATTGGTTTCTTCCTTGAGATCGTCATCTCAAATGTAACATTATATTTTTGTAACCAACCGTACCGCACTAAGGTGGATACTTGATATGCTTCAATGTTCTGAGAACATTCGATCACCTTTTATAGATGGCTACTTTGCTTTTTAGACAGATTCCTGGACATTTTAACAGAACTATGACATGGCAACAGAAATGATCGTTATAAAAGCCTCAAGGGGATTTGGTGGCACTGTAGGCATAACAAATCAAAAGTCTGCGCTTGTTAGACCCTTACTAAACATTTCATATAATCCATAAGTCGTGTAATGCTGAAAAGGAATGAAATTGCTGCAAATTATGCAAATCACAAGAAGAAACAAAGCCAACAGCAATGAAAACAGATGAAGAACATGTTATGTTATTGCAATTGTGAACCATTTAAATGATCCATGACTGATCCCTTTGATGTGGAATCCCACCCTCAATGTATTATCAATATATCTACTTAAATGCATGCTTTAAGACATATTCGATGTTCTTCGCTCACAGTTGTCGATGAAGGTTTGAACATGTCGTAACATGTTATCACTAGGGATCTTTCTTAAGATCACAAGAAGTTTGTATAGTCCAATATCAAAGTCAAACACAAACCTTACAAATAAATCGGGGGAAATACTTTCATATTGCATAAATCCATTTCTTGTGATTAGACGTGCACTGATTTCGGCAAAATGTAGAGATGATGGATGTGTTCATAGAACATGTGTTGTCGCACCCATTCTCCATTATCCCCTTTTCAAAATGACGGCACCATGAGAAAATCATGCAGGTCGGATTTGTGAAGCAATTCGAAATGTTAAGTCTCTTGTGCACTTTCCCTACCTTCCATTGTACCATCACTCACAACTTACATAAGAGATGATATGGCATTGGTTCAATTTATTAGTGCTAAAAAAGGTAAAACATACGGCGACCTTGCAGCTTACTATTAAAAAAACATGTCCCAATGAATTTCTATAGCGCTCATAGTAGCACATGTTTTTGACCGCTTCGACACGAACAACTCAATAAAGTCTGCCGAAAGGGAACGCCGCACAGAGACTTCATGCAGCTTCCATCACAGTGTATCATATTATAGAGCGGAGAAGTATTCCTGACTGGAAAACATTGACACACCCCATGAGATTCTACCTGATGTTAGCTTTACATAGTCAGAACGTTTGTTAATTCCGAAATTGTCAAAGTTATTTATACCAACACTGTTCATGGCTGTCGTACCTTGTTCAGCACTCAAGAGAAGGCTTATACCCCATGCCTTAAACGTTGACACGGAGTTTAGGGAAATATGAAAGAGTGGAAGAACAATCAAACAGACCTCTTATACAATTTAAATTTTTCTGTTAGTTCGATACTATAAATAAAATAGTTCCATTCAAGCGATTTGTGGAACATTAGCAGTGTAAATGATGGGCGGAGATTTTCATCCATTCAATAACTATGTGTCTGTCTTTCCACAACAATTTGTATAGTATTGCCTTCTGCACATGTACCTACCGGATGCGACGCAACTTCATCTCTGTTTGGAGTAGGTATACAAACTGTCTACAAGAAATCGAAGGCCACGCACGACTATTTCAGTTGTTTTTAGAGTTTCGGTAATATTGACAATGATGAAGCCCTTGTTTTGGCATGAAAGATAATTTCACAGGTTTATGATAAAAACTATCTCTTTAAAACTACTCAATTATAATAATTATTCAAGTTTGCCACTAGTAAAAATGTACGTTTAGCCAGGTTACCGTCCTCCGAGACGGCACTGAAACAGTATGTTTTACGTACTTTGTTTCAAACAAAAAAATTTGACCGCATTACACATTGCTAAACCCCTATCCGGTCATCTTTAGAATACGGTTGGCGAGAGTAAAATGATGCATTACATCCCGTGTATTTTAAAGGGCATATTTCAGCAGAATTCTTGCAGGATCTTGTGTCTTCATTGAAAGGAAAATCTGCATTTGAAAAAGTCATATGTTTGTTCACTACAAACCTTACATGTCCTGGGCTTTGGTCATGTAAAGGGTCAGAATTATGTAGAAAATTTCAAGTCTTGTTCCAAGACAATTAACCAGAAGATATAATTCTTTTGTGTGGATCTCTTTGATTTGAATGTTGAGTTGTAACAATTTGCGAAGTATTGAGTGCTTTTTTTTAATGAATTCATGAATTTTAATGATCTTATGTAAAATATGCCTTCATGACACTAGGATGCAGGTAAATATAATATTTACAATTTATTGATTAAGGTTGAATGTCAGCCGGCAAGGTAACTATTGTAATTTTAACAGAATATGTGTTGATCTTGTGTTATAGAACAAGTATTTGAAAAACGCCAATTTCCAGGAAAAAATCGATTTCCTATTCATTTTTTTAACATTTTGAGGATAATTCATTGATAATAGATATAAGAAAATGTCTGTATCTAGAATTAAACCTAACTTGTTTTATATTTCTTCCAATTTTGAAAGTATGGAAGAAAAAAATAAAAACAGAATTTGATCTTTGACCTCATTTTATGCAAAACTGTTACCACATTTCTTTTTGACGACATCGATATTTCAATAATACTCATTTTACCGAATCCAATGATATATAATACAGCATTATAGTATGTTTGACGATTAAATCTAAAAACTATTGGGTCTGGTCACTGTACTATATAATAAAGATGAAAAAACATGACAGCCAACAAGTTATGATAATAGTTTACCAGGGCCTTTGTGGTAGGTGCGAATCATTGATATATTGTAATGAGAAATGAAACAGTTCTTAAAAAGAAATAACTAAAAAAATATCTTTAATTCTATGTATTATTTTAATTTAACGCTTATTTCTATATATTTTCTCAAAATATTTTATTTCTTTGCTTTCAGCAATAAATCTGACCTCATCATCTAGTATTGCTTCTGTTGGTGTTGACTTCACATTATCCTGTATATCGAATGTACTCAGTATTGTTTTCATTAGAGATGGTAATGTAGTATGTACAATAACAGGTGACAATTCTGATGGCACTTGTCGATTTTTTGGCAGTAGCAACGAGAATTATCAATATCGCTGTAATGATAAGGTGGGTGTGTACAACCTGACAATACCTAGTTCATATGACATTGACACTTTACATGGAAGTAACTGGCGGTGTAGCGTACCATCAATACCCACAAACTCACCAGTTGTTGAACTATATGTTTACGGTAAGTCACAAGTATCTTCTTGTAAAAAATATTTATTTACAATGAGACAAAATTGAAATAAACAACACATAAACATAAAAATAGCATATGATAAAATGAAACTAATGCGAAGCTAAAGGCTGTATACATAGTATATGATATCAATCAGTCTTTTATATAAACCGAGCCTCAAAATGGTTATCAAAGAAATTTAAGTAATGTCGGAAAAAACAATAACACGTAAGTATACCATAACACATACTTATGAGGTTGCAGTGGGACATCACCAATCATATGGAACGACAACTCTGTCTTGTTATGACCATTGTCATTATATAATGTGCATTTACCTTTATATATTGTGCACTTGTCATTATCTGATGTGCACTTTTCTATATATGATGTGCAAATATCCTTTATATTATGTACAAGAACCCTTATATATTGTTCAAACATCCTTATTTGATGTCCAAATAACTCATATGATGTGCAAAATGTACTTAAATGATGTGCAAAGATCATTTAAGGTATATGATTTTCAAATATACTTGTGTGATTTGCAAATATACTTATATGATGTGAAATCATACTTATATGATGTGCAAATGTTCTGATATGATGTCCATTTTCCCTTATATCAGGTGCACACATCTTTATATGATGTAGTTGTGGCATTATATTATGTGCGTTAAATCTTGTATGATTTGGTGCAGTTAACGTCATGATATGATGCCGAATCATCATTATATGGTCAATGAACATTATAATGATTTGAATGATTAATGTCTACATCATATGATACCGATCTGCTTCTGCGAAATTATCGGCTCAAACGGTAAGCTATCATTTGGAAAATAGTTGATTTTTAGAAGAGAAAAAAAACATGGCGTGCTGGTAACTCGTTTTAAGATGTAAACAATCACGTCTGATATTGTTGGTAAATTGTCAAAATATGAAAAGCAAAGTTTAGTTTAACTTTCAATTGATTGGTCTACAAAAGTTAACTTACTGAGTCTACAATAATTAACATACTGTTAAAGGTATAAAATTAAGGAAATAATTATTGTATGTTATGCTCGAGTTCTGTGTTCATTTAAACAAGAGTCGGTATTATATATGTCAATATCTGTATGCCTATAACGTTAGCCTTTTTTCTATAAAAAAAGTTAGTACATGAATTATTTTTCTGTTGCTTTTTGTAAAATTTGTCTTACTGATCATTTTATGTGATGAATTTTTTTCTTTATTAATATCAATATCTTTCCTATACACCTTTTTTTCATTTGTATCGAAAGTATATATAATTTCCGTTGTGATTACACTTAATACAGTATAGTATTTTTGTAATGTGAGCACATCATGTTTCATTGAAAAGGAGGATGTTTAGCATGTAACTAGTTTCAATTTAAAAAGTTTGATACCTAAGAATTTGTCCTTACAAACAACAGTATATTGGTGGTTCTTCCATGTGCTCCACGAAACCTCTTTCTATTCACTTAAACACAAAACGTATACCCTCACAACACTTACCAAAGAGGAAATTCTGGATAATCATAGTTCTGTTCTATGTTCCGTCGGAATTTCAACCAAAGATGATGAACTGGATTTTCCATCACTGTATTGGATACCTTAACTGCACAAGTGTCCTCACACAACTGTATATTACTGGTTCTTAGAAGTGCTCCAAAAAACCTCTTTTTAAATCAATAACATCTATTTTATCAGCAATCTAAGCATGGCTTCAGCGTTATTGTGAAATTGCCTATTGAAAGTGGCGTGAATCAGATGTGAATACTAACGTGTTTAAAAGATCTTTTAGAGTACATATAATCTAAGACTCTTCAAATCTTGCAATAGTATTACAAAACGGGACTTTTTTACACTTTACACAAGTATTCCCTGTTCCAAACTAAAAGACATATTCAAAAAGTTGGTATTGCTTTGTTTCATAAAAAAGAAAGACCAACAAAGATACAAGTCTACATTAGACTCATCAGTGACGCTCGTATCAAAATATTTATAAAGCCTAACAAGTACAAAGGCACTAACAGTTGGTGACTATAATGAACGCATTTATCCCATCGAACTAGAGATAAATGATACAACATTTACAGTTTATAAAATTGAGAAAGGAAATGAGGAATGTGTAAAAGCGACAACAACCCGACCAAAGAGCAGACAACAGCCGAAGGCAACCAATGTGACTTCTATGCAGCAAGAAACTCACGCACCTGTAGGCGTCCTTCGGTTGATCTCTTTAAAAATAGGTATACTTGTACAGTGATATTGGTCGTCATAACTCAAAATTATACACAAGAAACTAAAAATAAAAATCATACAAGAGTAACAAAGGCCAGATGCTCCTGACTTAAGTCAGGATCAAAATTGCATCGGGGTTAAACATGTTTTTGAGGTCTCAACCCTCTCCCTATACATCTAGCCAATGTAGAAAATTAAACGCATAACTCTCTACGCACATTAAAATCAGTTCAATAGAAGTTCGAGTTCGCTGTCAGAAGATGTAACAAAAGAAAAGAAATAAAATGACAATTATACAAAAATAACAACAGACATCTAGCAGTTAACTGACATGCCAGCTCTATACCTAAATTAAACTGATTGAAAGATTATGTATGCATCATATGAATATCAGGCACAATCCCTGCCGTTATGGGTTTAGTATCGTACTATCATAAAATATATGAGAAGAACATAACCCGTGTCATGCAAATAACAGTTTTTTTGAATAAAATGTGTTTAGTTCCGATGCAAAGACCCTATAAGTGAATCAATATTAAAGCCAAAATATGCAATCTTTAATGACCTGATAACAGTATCGTGATTGTATCCCTTCTTGATAAATCTGTTGAAAGGTTTTGTAAGCTTTTAATGTGAATACTGACATTTTTTTTAAGTCTGTCTCATATCCTGATATTGAGGGTTGGTTGAAAACAAATCCTTACGACAAACGAGATTATTTCAGCTTCTCAATCTGTATTCAAATTAAGCTATTGGTTGAAACAATGTTAAAGTGAATTATAATCCGATATCGATTCAAAGTTAAACACCAACGCTGATTTAACATAGGATTCTCAGCGTTGATGCAAATTTCAAAATATAATAATAATTCAACATTAAACATAAGTATTGATTCAATGTGTAATCACTGTTATATGCCTGCTTTGATTATATTTAATTGGTGATTTGACGTTCGCACACTGAGCATACTGGCGACACGTACATTGCTGTCCGGGTACGTTTTTAAGCATCAATTATATAAAGAAAATTACCGCCATGAAAATTCGTAAAGTTATCCAACAACGTTAAAGGTTATAAAATATATTGCAGTACAGTTTGTCATTGATGCCTGTTATGCATTTGAATATAAATGTTTGAATACTTTATGTTCCAGTGCCAATTACACAAGTATACATTGCAACCAAGCCAACGAATGATAATCTAGGCATTGTAGTGAACAGGAGTAAAACCTTCACTTGTACAACAAATGCAGGTAGACCATCATCAATGATACAATGGTATAAATCTACAGACAACATAACTGGTTTAGCTATTCTTCAACCCGATACTAGTTGTAATAATGGTAAATGTAGATCCTCAAGTGAACTGACATACACTGGATTCAAATCAGACGACGGGAAAGTAATATACTGTACAGCTGTAAATGGTAAAGGACAAACTGTCAGATCTCAGAATAAATCCATTGTCATCTGGTGTAAGTACTACTACTAGTATTCTATACATTACATGTACGCCTTGTACATCGTATCACTTTGGTTTACAGACTACATGTATATTGTACCTTCAGTAAATCATGATTAATTAATCCAGAGAGTTATTCACGCAAATGCTTATTAAATGATACTGTTACGAAAACAGTTGTTTGAAACAACTAAAGAGGCAATCTGCCATAAAACCATGCAAAATCTCATATTTCGTCCAAATTGGTAGTCACAACTTGGCAACATTATATATATTTCCAAAATCTTTAGGTATTTAGGAGTTAAGATAAAGAAAATGTTCTTTTGTCAATTCACACTATTATCCATTTAACAGCCTTATTTGCATATTTGTAAATTATTAAAACAGTAATGCAAATACATCACCATATTTGAGTACGTTTTAAAGGTCCGAATAATTGATAAATCTCTTAAATATTACATTATCTTGTTATATTTTGCAAAGAACATCATTGATAAACAAAAAAATCTCTAAATTTGACAACAATGTTCCATCACAAAAGAGAGGCTGGATTAAGCTTTGGATTAATTGCCCAAAATATGTAGGAATTAGGGGCCAAAAAAGGACCAAATAGAAGCATGTTTCTAGTTTCCAACACAATAACTTGGGTTTAAGTGTATGGATCTCTCTGTTATTGTATTACATGGTTCCATACTACAAAACGAAGGATGTGAATGCGTTTAAGGGTTATTGCTTAAAGGGGTTTCAATAGGTGTAAAATTTAGAATTACCCACAAATTGCACATGTAAATGTCATTACAAAATCTGGAGTAAGAAAGTTGTCTTCGGTTTTGACAAGGCGTCCACTTTTCCCCGTAAAAATAAAATACAAGTTCTAGCTTCACATGTAAAAAAGATCAATTATTGACCTTGGGTACAGAGGTCAAGTCACATTGCAGACTTTATAACACATGACCTACACTACTTTGATTTTACACGCACTTAAAAAACTTCACATTTATCTGTATAACAATGAAAACAAAATTTGGGACATCCAATCAATCATGCATACATGAAATGTAAATTATTTAACCTTGCAGCGAAAGGTCTGTCCCAATTTTTTCAAAAATATACAATACATCATCGATTCATCTCAAAAGACCAAAATATTACGACTCGGACAAAAAATTACAAGCTAATAATATAACACCTAGATAGGTTTCAATAATTTATCATTCAGTTCGAAGGTCATGTGAAAAATGCGTGCTTGGTTGTACACAACTCATCCTCTTAATATTAAACACTCAAATACCAAATACCATTGATGTAACTAAAGAAACCAATTAAATTCTGAACAAGAAAAAATAAAAATTTCAAATTTATTCAATTCGTGAATTTAAAGTTAACTTCCTTTTTTCATAGTATTTTCTTGTCAACATTAACTTTTATCTTTTTTTATGGACGGTGACCTACCATGTTTTGTATGTACACTTTTAAATTATTGTTTGGAGAATTCAAAAACACAAAATAAGAAAATTATATGGATTAGAAATGCAACGTTTGATTCAAATAATGTATCAAATAACGTTTTGTCCTTCATACGAGAAATTTGCGTCAAAATGTCCATTTTGCCTTAAATTTCAAATAAAAATTTTGACTCTTGTGACCCGACCAGACTGTTTTATTTGATAATTTCAAAGAATGTATTACCAATAAGTTTTCCTTCATAAATATAAAAAAATTTATGGATAAAAAATAACACCTCCATCTACATTAACTCATCAAATGAACAAATATACAAGCGTACGTGGCCGGGTAATCTTTCATTTGATGATGATTTCATGTATACAGTGAAGATCACTTCTAACCTCTCATTAGAACTGTCAGAATAATCTGTCATATAACTGTTCTAACCTGTCCTAGAACTGTTCTACCTAGAACAGTTCTACCTTGAAAAGTTCTACCTTAGAACTGTTCTACAGTTCTAACTTAGAACTATTCTACAGTTCTACCCTAGAACTGTTCTAAGTAGAACTGTCAAAATCAATTCTAGGAAGAACTGACTAAATCAGTTCTAGATAGAACTGTCAGGATCAGTTCTAGATAGAACTGTCAGGATCAGTTCTAGGGTAGAACTGTCTAAAACTGTTCTAGGCAGAACTGTCCACATGAGTTCTAACAGTATAACTGTCAGCAGAACTGACTAAAGCAATCAAGACTGTATAACAGTTCTAAATGACGCCTCTGCAGTAATGGCGCTTTATAATTATGATAAAAATCTCTTCAATTACTTTGCTATATGATCTATATAATAGCAGATTTGATTACATTTTTTACTGATCAAACGTTACATGTACTAATATCGCAGCGGATAGAGAGGTTATCCAACTCACCGGAAATTTTTTTTTTATAAGATTGCATAATAATTTATTATGAAACATCATTGTGTACGTTTCTTCGTTCCCCTTTTTAACAGTCTCTTCCAAAATATGACTCTGCATTTATTTCATGGAATTTTAATCGTAATTACATTTTTTGCCTTGGATTTACAATATCATGATTGAAGATTCTGTTTTGACAAATATTCCAACGAAAATTGTACAATGGATGAATTATAGGATATTAATGAAAAAAGTGTTGTATAACGTAAAAATATTTGTACATTTGCACCATCTCGTCAATTTAGCCAGACTGATTTATCCAGAACGATTATAAATGATAGCTGAGAGTTTTTTTTATCATAGGATCTATCGTGACATAGAAATATTATTGGTTTACAAATAGGCCATACAAAAAGGTATACAGTGTAAATATGTTTAGTTTTGGTTGATGCGGTCAAATAATTTTGTAAAAACGACTCAGTCTGATATATCGAAACTTATGAAATTTGTTTACAATTCAATATTTTGAATAAAAAGAAGACTTGCTGGTACTCGAAATTGATGTGGAAATATTTTTGTAGACAATGTGTTCCAATATTGCTGTCATTTGAATTATACAACCCCTCGTGATATGTAACTATAAGTGATTTACTGTGAGCTATATATATATTAAGATTTACATAATAAAGTGTAAATATAGTCAGTTTGGGTTGATGCGGACAAATAATTTTGTTATATGAGTCCGTCTGAGATATCAAAACTACTGAAAGTAGTTTACGATTCAAAATTTTTATTAAAAAGAGGACAGTTGGCACTATAAACTGATGCGAGTATAATTGTGTTTTCCAATATTGCTTTCATTTATATTAAACAATTCATCCTGATATGAAAATATAAGTAATTTACTTGGCAATTATTAAGATTTACATCATGAATATAGTAAAGTGCAAATATGGTCAGTTTTGGTTGATGCGGACAAGTAATTTTGTTATACCAGTCAGTCTGAGGTATGAAAACTACTGATTTTTGTTTAAAAAGCATTATTTGGGATACAAAGAGGATATCCTGGCACTCTAAGTTGATGCACACGAAATTAGGTAGCATTGTGTTCCAATATTTCTATCATTTGTATAATTATCCTGATTATACAATTCATCCTTACATAAAATTATTCCAGATTTACTATGCGCCTACAATGTTTAAGAGTTACAAAAAAAGCGCAAATATGGTCTTTTTTGTTTGATTCATCAAATATGGTAAGTTTTGGTTGATGCTGTCAAATATGGTCAGTTTTGATTGATGATATTTTTGTTACATGAGTACGTCTGAGGTATGAAAACTACTGATATGTTTTGATAATGCAATATAATATTTTAAATAGAAATAGGAAATGCTGGCACTCTCAAGTGATGCGAAATTTACAATATTGCAGTTTTTATATATTACAGTCACTCTTGACCTAAAATTATAACTGAATTACTATGCAGCTATAAAGATTTACATAAAAAAAAAGCAAATATGGTAAGTTTTGGTTAATGCGTTTAAAAGATTTTATTACACGACTCAGTCTGAAATATGAAAAGAACTGAAATTTGTAAATTGTTTATGATTCAATATTTTGAATGAAAAGAGGACTTGCTCATTGACAGATCCAGGGGGAGGGGAGTTCCAGGGGTTAGAACCCCCCTTTTTAAAATATCATTGCATTTGAATGGGAGCGTAAAGTTGGAACTCCCCCCTTTTAAAATGGCTGGGTCCGTCCAGTATATATTAATGCGGACACAATTTCCAATTTTGCTGTAACTTGTATATTACCGTCCCTCATGATCTAAAATTATAACTGATTCGAAGTACTGTGCTGCTATATTGATTTACAGAAAGAAAGAGCAAGTACTGTCAGTTTAGATTGATGCGGTCAAAAGATTTTTGTGTAACAGTTTCGTCCGAGGTATATAAACAACTCGTAAACAGATATCTCATTTGTGAATTGGGAAACAAATTAACATTTGGTTAATGAGATAAGATAGTTTGTCATTTGATAACGAGCAATCCTGACTCCCGGAATGACAAGTGTAAAGCAATTCAAACAATAATACCCCTCCCCCTAATACCAACGACCTATAAATGAAAAATAACAAATAACTTATGTAAACACCAACAAGAGAAAATGTCTGAATTACAGGCTCTTGTCGACTTGGAACAGGCACAAACATGCAGAATATGGCGGGGTTAAACATGTTCTCTTGCCGATTATTAATCTGAAATAAAACCGGCAAAAATAGCAAAACTCTATATAATATTAATTGCTATTTTGCCGAAGCCTTTATATTTTGACAAAGAGTTCTTACAAATTAAAAATGAATTCTAGCCGTAGAATTTATAAATCAAATTTAGTCGTAGATTTTATAAATCAATTCTAGCTGTATAATTTGAAATTCATTATAACCGTAGAACTGTTCTAGAAGTAGAACGGACCAAATATTTGGACAGTTCTAGCTAGAAATGTCTAAAACTGTTTTAGGGTAGACCTGTCACGATCAGTTCTAGTTAGAACTGTCCAAATCAGTTCTAGGAAGAACTAACTAAATCAGTTCTAGGTTACAACTGTTCTATCTAGAACTGACTAAAAGATGTTTGGCTCAGAGTTATACGTACTTATCTAGAACAGTTCTCCTGACAGAATTTTTACAGATTTAGTGAGAAGTTAGAAGTACACAATAACTATCTACTAATTTATAATGTTATTTTACAATTGATTGAAATTTGCTACCCTGTGATTCATATCATTACAAAATTTCTGATGAATTTTTGTTATCAACATTCAGTTCGACCTCCAAACCTATGTCTGAGATTTTTCTGTTATATTCCAGTCTCTCGAAAACAGACAGAGGTATTACTTAAATAAGTAACAATTAATATTACCTATATAAGTTATGTTAAAAACGAGGCTATTTTAAATATTATTTATCTAAGTAGCTTTTCTGAATATTATTTTTATTTATAGGTGTCCAATTATACAGATTTTACTAGCTTTAACAAATTTTCACAGTCATTTGGTTATTTTCCCCATAAAATATAAAATATAATCTTTCTGAAACACTGATTATCTTTCTGACGCACTTATCCTTCATACTGACGCTTATGATCTCATGGGACTATATATATTAAATTATCATTTTCCTCCAAAATCTTGAAGGTAGACTGATATAAATAGATAAATACTTGTGAATTAATTAAGACTTGAAGTTATTTATAACTTGTAACCAACATCAACATGATCAATAACATATGTTCCTTCAATAAGTGTTATTACTATTTTTGTTGAAATGTATAAAATAACTTATTAAGTAATATTGATGTCATTTTTTTTTAATATACCTTTATCTATATAGTCCTCTCAAATCTAATTAATTCCTTAATTTAAGATATAAAATGATATAAAAATTCATGAAAACTACATTTAGTCTAAGCTTCTATTGAAATTTAAAATAACTCTATTAAGTGATTTCATTATTCTTAAAAACAAAAACTACTTAATATATAAGTAACGCCCCTGACTGGTAAACCTCCAAGATATTTTTTCAAGATTATTCATAAGAAATCTCTAATTCTGTTTAGATATAGTTTGTTTTCTATTGATGTTTTGAAAATCTGAGACATGATTTTGAATTTAATTGTTCAAGTAACAAAATGTGCTAAATATAGTTACCATAGGTACCAGGATTATAATTAAGTACGCTAGACGCGCGTTTCTTCTACATAACACTCATCAGTGACGCTCAAATCAAAAATATTTATAAACCTAAACAAGTACAAAGTTGAAGAGCATTGAGGATGTATATGGCGCACCTATCAATATTAAATATTTGAGGATTGTCCTTATGGAACCTCATTAACTTGAATATAATTCAAATTATAGCGGGGGAATTTATATCATGTATTAAGTTTAAACATATTTATCTTCAGTGGATTGAGATACAATTTAATTTCTTAATTTCCAAATTGAAGTTAAAAGAGGAAATTATTCAAATTAAACTTGGTGACGGTTCCCTCAAATGAAATTGGTTTATGTAAAACTTTATAATGTAACTTAACATAAGATTGATCATTACTCCAGATGAGTTTTGGAAGTTCGTGTACATTGACTATTGATATGATATTGTTTGAACCGGGTCAAGCTAACGTTATAGTATTTGAGATATGTAATACATATAATCAGTTCATTGATTTTTTGGGTGTTATTTTGTTCTAACTTAGCTATACTGGCCAGTTTATACATGTTTAAGTTTAGATACACAACATTTTCCGACTAACATCATTTAAATGAATTTTCTCTTCAACATTTTCTAAACATGTTTTGCACACTTCCAGATATAATATGACAAATATGTATCAAACAACATTTCAAAATATACAGGCTTCATGAGGTTCAAGTGACACTTAAGTTTTCATGATTGCCATCCAATGAAATGAAAACATAATAAACACGATACGATATTACTTTATTATTTCAGATGGGCCTAGCAATGTTACCATATCCTCACAAACACTGAAATACACAGTTAATGAGTCAACAGGTAGTGTTGGACCAGTTACTTGTAAAGCCCATGACTGCAAACCTGAATGTGAAGTCAGATGGATTGGACCAAAATACACTGGTGATACCTCCATGACCTCATCTGTATTATACCTACGAAATTTGTTCAGGAACCAGACAGGAAACTTTTTTTGCAGTGCATCAAATCAGGCCTGGAATAAGACATCTATTTACATTAGTGTTATTGTCAATTGTAAGCACATTATCCCCATACGATTTCTGTGTATTTTTTTCTATTAAGCTGAGTACATACAGACTTTAAATAACTTGACATATAGTGTAAACATGTTATATTTATGCAGGAATTTGTTATAAACGGCCAAACATATAAACATTAGAAGAAAAATAACGTATTATTTAGCATCTGATACATATAATCATCTAATATGAAGGGGAACTAGTACCAAAATGCACAAGACAACTAAGCGTCAACATGGGAAATTCCCTTAGTACTGTTTAAAATATTCGTGTTTAAATATTAGTTACGTAATTGTAAATAAACCTCCTGCGGTGTATAAAATCACCACCGTAGTTTAATGGGGTTTGTGTTGCTCAGTTTTTTCTATCTTTTTTGTGTTTTGTAAATTGTTGCGTGTCTTTCGGTCTTTTCCGTTTATTAGAATGTTTGTGTTCGTTTGTTTTCCATGAATGAGAATGAATATCCCTTTATTATCTTTCGCCTTTCATTTTAAACTAATGGTGGGATAGAAGGGGGAATTTGGGAAATGAATACACAAAAAAGCAAGGCTAGAATGAATGGACAACAAAGTTACGAAATAGCACATAAATAATGAAAAAGTATAAATACTGTCTTTCGTGCTTATAGATCGTCCAACCAAGGTCACCATAACCCCATCAAGTCAGGTTTACACTGTTCAAGAGACCACAGACAGCGTTGGACCAATTAGTTGTACAGCCGATTGTACACCTGAATGTACAATGACATGGAATGGACCTAATATTCCTGATGGTACCACATCTGTATTAAATTTACAGAACATCGATAGAAACCAAGCTGGAGACTACCGGTGTACGGCTACAAATGTTATTGGCAGTGAGATGTCTTTTATAGTGAAAATAAAGGTTATGTGTAAGTTTAATATTAATACATGCCATAATACATGTCAAAGCACAACATGATCGTGATTAATATCCTGTTTTTATAAACATTGTTGTTGAATTTATTTTTACAGATTAATATGTCAGCTGGTCTCTATGTATTACCATGCATTCTTGTTTTGTATGACATGAACATTTTTGTATGAAAGGAAAAGTACACATATGATACGATTTTTTTTAAACTGACAAAGCACGCTAACGCGGATTTGTGGGAAATTGACATAGTGATTCATAATGAGAAAACATATATTATTAAGTAACAATACGTAATATTATTGACCACGTATATTATTTGCAATTACACAATTATCAGATATGTTAAACAGACGTTAATTTTGATAACAGTAATATTCCGTCTAGTACAACAGAATAGTGGGAAATATATAGGCATACTAGTAATTAACATATAGGTAGGTCATACCAATTGAACGTGTTATTTATTTAAACGTACTGCATACATGTATCACAACATTTGTAAGTAAATCATATTTTGATATTGATTACATCTGGTTCCCTACCAAAAACGTTGTCACCTTTTGAAGATGGTAACCTCTGGCCACCCCACTAATATACTGACGTTAGTTTATTGAGATTATCATAAACATCTTTTTAATATTGTTTTCTGTGTTCTTTTGACATGTACACATGTAAGTTGTATAAAGACTTTGGTCATCTTTGATCACATTATTATACGATGGTATGGAATTTTGTAGTCTGTTTTAAACCGATAAAATAAATAATAGTTTATGTTGTAATATCAGCTGCTTCAAAACTACATCGTTATACAGTTAAGCAACTAACACAGTGACAGTAGACATGGGTACTACAATGTAGTGAATTAAGATCAAACAAAGCTTAACATTACCCACACAATAAAATAGAACATCACAAAATTTGAAAAAGCATGGTGACTAAATAATGAAAGTTCTATATCAATGTACTGTTGTTATTGCAGACGGACCAGAACAGGTTAACATAGAACCAAACACACTGATATACATGGTAATAGAAACAACAGGAGATATTGGTCCTATCACATGCACAGCTGAATGTAATCCTAACTGTTCAATGTCATGGACAGGACCAAATATTCGTAGCGGAGCTTTATCAGTACTTCATCTACAGAACATTGATCGTAATCAAGCAGGGAGTTATATGTGTACGGCGATAAATACCTACGGGAGTAAGACATCTTCAACTGTCAGTGTTATTGTTGAGTGTGAGTATGAAATATTATATTGAAATCAGTGTAATTTCTTTTTTTGATTTTGTTATATATGTTATAGTTAGTTTCAATCTCCTACATTTGGTTTTGCATAATATTGTTTTTTAGCTCATGATTACCTGCAGCTGGCCTGAAGGGCCAATTGAGCTTTTCTCATCATTTTATGTCCATCGTCTGTCGTCGTCGTCCGTCGTCCGTCGACCGTCGTCTGTCGTCGTCCGTCGTCGTCGTTAACTTTTACAAAAATCTTCTTCTCTAAAACTATTGGGCCAAACTAAGCCATACTTGGCCACAATTATCATTGAGGGATCTAGGTTATCACAGGTCAAAAAACTGTTAGGGATTAGCGCTCTCATATGCAAGTACAGTGTTGATATATTAAGTACTAGTAAGTGTTTGTCCGTAGTCAGGAACATGAAGGTCCAGTTGTTATTGGTGGTTCAGATCTGTTGTTTTTGTTTTTGAAAAATGTTTGTTACAAATAAATCTGTTATTTGTTTTGTTTGTCCTGCGACACTTGTACGGGCCTTTTATAGCCGACTATACGGTATATGTTGGATCTTTTGTTGAAGGTTGTACGTGTGCCTGTTGTTGCTTACATTCACTTATAGTATGTCTCTGATCTCGTCGACAATCATACTTCATCTCCTTATTTATAACTATTTGATTCTTTGATGTAATGCCCCCGCAACTGAAAATTGCTTTATCCCTGGTGGTCCTTCGTTTCGTCCTTCCGTCCTTCTGTCTTTTTGTCCGTCCGTCCATTTATGGGTAAATAGTTATTTTGCATAGTTTCTTCTGCAGTTTGAATCCTAGAAAAATGTCACTTTGCTGTTTGTACATATGTGTGTATGTTGTAAATTTTATTAATATTTGTCAGGTAGTTGAACTTAATCATTTTTGGAGTGTGTACTTGTATTAGACGTGCATAGCATTTCTAGATAACTTTTCCTACTGTTAGAACACTAGGACGTGTTAACTTTGCTAGCTTTTTGTACATATATTGAAGGTGTGCATATAGCCAGGGGTTTTATCGCAATACATAAGTTCTCTTTTGGGAGAAAGTTGAACGTTGTTCACCTTTGGATTATTTATTTCTTTAAGAGGTAGTCCTCCAATGAACCATAAACCTATGTGCCCCCGTAGATTTGTATAATTTATAAATAAAACTAAGCCTCTGCAGGGGCATCATTTTTGTCTATCAGACACAATAACATCTGCAACAAAGTCTCCCATTGACTTTGTTATAAACAGTTACTCCAGATCTATATAGAGGTGGTGGAGCCATCACGTTGTCTAGATTTAATTATATCATCCGCATATCAACAAACAAAAACAACAAAAAAATGCTGATTTTGGAATTTCGACTTAATATTTTTTTAATAAGGAATGAGGAATTTATGTGATTCCTATTTCTCTCTCAAACAAGAAATTTGACAGTTCTAACGTGACATTTCTAAATTCAAAGCTGGTGAATATCCGAGCAATGCATTTTGTAAGTTTTATTTTAAGCTATATTAACTGGAAAATAAGATACTTTTACTTAGAATCGAAATTGATTTGGAACTAGAAAAATGTAAAGTTGGAAATGAGGATTGTCTCAATACTTGAATTAAGTGATAATATATTTTACACGGCCGACACTCTGCTAACCGAGATATTGGTTGGTTAATCTATATTGAGTATGCGGCTATATCGGCGGTTGGTCTGTTAATCGGGTTGGCTAAAGTCTGTTAATCAGGTGTTATCGAGAAATAATCGTTGAAAGTTCAGCATGTTTCATTGTATTTCTTTTTAAATATATATTCATCATAAAAATTATTCATGTCGAACAAAACAGTTAAATGTACCGAATCCAGTGGTGTAGTTATTATTTTTCTACCTTAGATGTACGATCTATAAATTGAAAATGCGGGTTACATATCAATAAATGTATACATATTTTACACACACAAAAAGACAACGAATGTATGTGCATGCAATATTTTGAACAACGAAAAAAGATAGGCATTATGTTTGTTAACCATATTGATATCATTGTTAAAAAATCTACACACAAATCTGTATTTTGGTTCTATAAATCAATCTTAATTTTAAACCTGGTCTGTTGATGGGTCGGGTGTATAAAACCCGGCCTGTTAATTGGTCTGTAAAAGGGTTATAAATGTCAACACACGTATAATTTAATTGCTATATGGGGTGTTATCGGTTCAAATGGGTATAGACTCAAGACGATTGGCTAAAATATACGGAAAAAACTATGAACAATTAAGACAAGGGAATTTGAAAAGTGATAAAAACGGTTACAAACAGAATAATATAAAAGTCATATTAATCCAATAATGGTCGCAAATATCATGTGGATTCTGTTTAATTGTCATGAATGACACCAATTTGTCATCTACATTAGTTACCAGTAAATAAATCAGAAATAAAATTCAAAAGGACTTACCTTGTTTGTATTGGATACCTCAACTTCACAGAATTCCGTACAAGCAACGTTACATTGCCGGCTCATCTGCTTGTTCTACTAAAAAAATGTCGATTATATTGACTAAAATTATGTCCGCAGTTGAAGAGGGTCTTCAGATATACTGTGAAACTGTTCACTCACGTAGTGGTATTAACCATATGTGGATTCTTAAATACTCTAAAGAAGATAATTTTAAATCTTAATCTTTTTCTGAAGTTAATTCTATTTGAACTTTTGATTTTTAAACCTTGTATACAACCATTTTCCATGTGAAATTGAAAAACCGTCTACAAGAAGTATTACACACTGCTTTTCATCATAAAAATGGTAGCATACACTATAAATTTATCACTTTGGGATACCATAAGGCATATTTTGTTAATAAGGAACAAAAGGGTAAAACGTACTACACAGAGGAACAAGTGATCAGTATGCAGGAGTTTCTTATTGACAACATATTTGTTGAATTTGGAGGTAGACTTTATCAACAAATTGTCGGCATTCGTATGGAAACGAACTGTGTGCCTCTCTTTGTCGACCTCTTCTTATTTTCATATGAATCGGAGTTCCTTCAGACACTTGTCAAAAACAAGAAGATCAAAGAAGCCAGGTTATTTAATTTCACTTTCAGATAAGTTGATGAGCTCCTATTCAGGGGTATAGATTTTGCGTACTGACGTTGGCTATCATCTTAATAACGTGTTATAGTATTCTTTTATTTGTCTTCATTAATAGTACTTGTACTGTTAAGTCAGTTCTTTGAGATATTCTTTTGAAGTGACTCTGTTGTTATTTGAAACATTATACTTTGAACGACACAATTATTACATTTATTAATATTACCTTTACCTATTGATCTTGACATACTATGTATCTGTATCAATATAAATTCTGCCAATGTAGGCACACCTCTAAAGGAGTTGAATATGTAATCCTCCACAACACAATGTTATAATACACAGTCACAATGAATGTCAATTCCAATTATGAATACACAGTAAAATATCGGCAAAAAGTGACTTTTCTGTAATGCCACCGTTATGTACATTTAATATATAATTTGACAATAAAAAGATAAAAAATTATCTTTAATTTTGATCTGTATGCACCCATATCTAATAACCAAAATTTATTAAGGTTTATCTAACTGTCTATTTGATTTGATTGCAACTGAATGATACCTGTGGAGATTCCCACCCTGATCATCAGCATAATGTCACATGTTATCTAATATACACTCCTCACGAAAGATTGTTTTTCTTTTCGCATTTTTGTTGTTTAATTAGCAGATCATATCGCTTCATATGCAGATTATAAATAAGCTGTATAAATAACACTCTTTCTAGTTGTCCAGCAATATTTTGAACAATTTCATTGTTATATTTCACAGTATAGTAGAAGGGATTAACTATAAGTTGAATTAAGTCTACTTCCTCTACAAAGTAAGATTTTGCTAAAAGTTCACTTCCCATATCAATTATTTTATCCACCGATCTTTTCCTGGCCATTTCAAATGACTCACATGTCAATAGAACATGTAGCAAGGTTTCAGAACTCTTATTACAAAGTTAACATGTTGGATTGACTTTGTTTTTATTGAATGATGCTCGATTTGATTGAAATATATAAGTTCCTGAAGCAATTTTAGTTCTTGAAGGAATCCTTACAATGTCTCTATTATTTGCTGTTTTTGTAGTAATCAGTGGGTGTATTTTCCCGATAGTATATTGACAGTTCATATATTGAAGAGTGTTTATGATCAAACTTTGTATTGACAGACTTTTTAGCTAGTTCTCCAAAATGTGTATGCCAGCCGTTAATTATTTGATTGTCACTGTTATAAATTTGATCATCAACATTGAGCTCATCTATATGTTTGGACATTTTTCCTCTGTGAATTCTGATCATTCTAAAAAAAAATTGATATCGGAAACTTTAGATTCAATTAGTTTTTGCCTCTCGTTTATTCTTCTAAGTTCTATTTCTAAACGACATTCGTAAGTTGTTAGTTTCTTTTGCTTCAGATAGTAGTTGTGCTGATCATTATTGCTTCCGTTATTTTTCCAGTTATAGAATGCAATTTTCTTGTTAATGATAGCTTTGCGAATTTCCTCATTCATCACTTGTAATTTTGGCTTTTTTTTCCTTTATTTGATTTAGGAGCAAAAAGTTTTGAAGCTTTAATTATGATGTTATTTGAAGTGCTAAAACCACTCGCAATGTCTTCACGATTTTGTATTTGGCATCTTGTTGAGCTAATTTCTGTCGAGATGAGACTTGCATATTTTCCTGTATCAATTACGTCCCATTTAATTCTTTTGTTAAATGGTTTTGTTGAAATTTGCGATTTTCCCGAAGTATTGAGCTTTTTCTGATGATGTAGAACAGACAATACTATAGGGTAATGGTCCGAGACATTTGAAGTTACGTTTAGTTTCTTTATATCTATTATGTTCTCTGAATATTTGTTTTGATAAATAATCAAGTCAATGGCCGTAGAATCTTTTCCATTTGAATGTATAAAGGTAAGACCAGTTTCTTTTGAAGATAGCTCCTGATCTTGCATAAAGTCATTGATACATTTTTTTCTTTGAGAGGAAGCACCATTAATTATGTCTTCATTAAAATCTCCTCCTATAATTATCTGATGAGTATTTGAGTATGTACATACAATTTCATTCAGTTGGTCTATACATTCTAGTAACTCTTGTGTACTATAAGTGGGTCATTTGCATGGTAGATACAGAGAAATAATGATGATGTTGGGATCACCTTCTATTTCAATGCATTGGATTCTACTATTTCCTGCTTTCACAGTCGATATAAGGTGGTCTAGTTCTTTTCGCCACAATTTTGCCACTCCGTCATATCCTCTCGGCATTTGTATTGGCGGCAGAGGGTCATCAGTGTCCACCGATTTTCCTATTCTTATATATTTAGAGCGAATTTCATTCAACATGTTGAGTTCACAGTCAAACAACCAATGTTCCTGTAGTAAATTAATATCGACATCTTCCATCATCTCCATGAAGAATGGTCCACAATTTAAAATATTTTTACAATTAAAACTCAGAATGTTCATATTTTTCTGCTCACAATCATTAAAATCTAAAACATTATTTTTACAGTTACTATTTACATTTGTGAGCAAATTGGCATCTAGTGCGGTATCTGGTTGAGTCTTGGGTGGTATAAAAAATTATCTGTGTGTCATGTAGGTTGGTAGTGCAATGCTTGTCCTGCATGTATGTGCCTATACAGATTGTCTAATGTTGGCTGATTGTTATGCTTCAATTGATATATACCTTGATCATTTATTCTTGAATGTTGTGTTGTTTTGTTTTGAACAGAAATGTGGTTTTGGCCATAATCATGGTTCGTTCAATTTGTAACAACTTCTATTAGGTTATCCTTGCAGATGTTTCGAGTTTCTAGTTCTGCTGAATATGAGAATTGACTTAGTATTCTTTGATCATAATTTTGATAATTTATGTCCTCATTATCTGAGCGGTAACAGTATTGATTGGGTTCACTATACCTTGCTCCGTACATACTATACTGACTAGTTGCTGATGGTTCACCATAGTTTTGAGTATAGCTGCTTTGTCTGTAATGTTGTTGATTTGAAGGATACGTTTGCTGGTAATCATATGTTTGATTTGTTTTTGTTGAAAGAATGATTGTTAGTAGTTTTATTTTTATTTTGAAGTTTATTTTTTTCATCATCAACTTTACTAAGTACATATTTTGTTACTTTTTCTCGTATACCAGTAACAAGGTCATCAGTAGTCTTGCTAGCAGAGCTTTTGTGTTCAGGAAGATGTTGATTATGCTTGTTCTGAAGAGACTCAATTTTTGTGTACGGAGTTTTAATTGTATTTTCCAGTTCTAGATTTCGAAATTCTGATTTATGTATGTCTATCTAAGATGTTTGTTTTTTTGGAGATTCAGTTTCTGTTGTTTGGCGTGTTTCAGCTCTTTGAACAATACCAACAGTAGGTCTAGATTCAGGTTATATATTTTTTGGATTTGTTTCAAAAGATATGTTTATCTGTTCTGAGTCACTTAAACTAGTTGTCTCAGTTTCTATTTCTATAGATTTTGGGATTGTTTGATGTGTTTGTTATTGGGTTTTGTCACTGAGATCTCTCTGCTATGATAACCCTATGCATGAATAGTATTTTTGAGTGTCGTTATCTAGACAATTGTCATGAAATGGCATATCACATATTAAACATCTGTTTTCAACACTTTGTTCAAAATTATTGCAGGCATAACATTGATGTAACATAATGTCAGCTATTGACAATTCTGACTTTTTAATAGCACAGTTATTATCTAAGATTGCTAATTGTTAAAAGTTGTTTCTTGAGTCAAACGCTTCATTTGTGCAAGTTTTACACACATAATTATGTTCACTTTGTTCTATTACTTCAATTTCTTTTTCATCTAGTTTGTCACAATTATAATGGACCCAGTAATTGTTTTTAAACATGACAGATCTTGTTCGACAATGACGTCTACTTTTATTACATTTTTCATCTTGTTGGAGCTCATTTTGCTTCTCTTGGTCTTTATCTAGATTTTTCCCAATGACTTTATTCTGTTGTAAAGAGTTTAGTGCTACTTTAAGTTTTATTGCCAAATTTTGATTTAACATTTCTATATTTATTTTTGCTACTTTTATCTGTGTGTTACTCATAATTTTGTGAATTTCTTGAGCATGTTGATGTATGAATTGATGAGCGTCTTTCCAATTTATCAGTAATGTACATTTTGTTAAGTAGGCATTGATTGTGAAGCTCAAGTTTGTCGAGTCAGTGATTTGGTAGGTATATTGTACCTTGTTGCCAGTTTTAGCCTTGGCAGTTGTTTCACATGCGAATATGAATAACTCAAACGAAACTGTATCTAGTTTAGAAGTTATATCCCCGCCTGTAAATTAATATCAATATTTAACACATAACTATTCTCATAAGTTTTTCCAGTATAGAGCTTGCTGTCACTCATTGAATGCTTTAAATTGTTTTGTTTTTTTAACTAAAGCCATCTTGTATTATAAAATTGCCACGTTATAAAATTGTCTGTAAGACCAGCGATACCTGTGAAGATCTGATCGCTAGTACCTATAGAGCAATTTACCAGCAGTCAAATATCACTAGTTTTGTTATTTTACGCAGGGTCGTATCTGGGTATATTCCGTCACGGTACAAGTTAAAGTTATATTGATCAGATGCTTTACGTTTGTTGTCAGATTTTTTCTTGTTTACTTTATGATAGATATCTGAGGCAAAATTTGGTGAAATTAATCCAAGTGTCCTGTACGTTGAGTTTGCTTATATGCTCGTTAATTTCTGTATATTGTTTCAGAAGTTTGATGTCTTGTTCTATAAATTGTTTTAATTCAGGATGTTGTTTATAATTTATTCCACGCATATATAGAATATGGAGGAAGCTGCAAGAAGGTGAGTTTACAACCCGGATAGTTCCTAAATAGCTCAATTATATGTTGATAGTTATCGGTCAGTGTTTTGATTGTGTCTTGTTCTTCAGACCTTAAAGCTGTATTTTCCGTCATATGTTATTAAATTACAGGTTCCTATAAACCATATATAAAGAGATATGTTATCAAGCTGACCAATCTTTGAGTCTAGGTTGCTTCGTAGCCACTCAAGTCCTTGAGTTGAAGTGCGTCCGGACTTGAACCACCATTTGATTGTGTTTTCAGTGGGGATAGTACAGTGTTTGCTGACCCAGTATCCCTTACTGTCAGTAAGAACAAATGGAGTTAATACGCGTTGACCAGGAGGTGGTACAATAGGTTCACGTAGATACTTCAATAATTTATACATTTTTTTTTTTTTTTAATTTACTCATGTTTTATTGATAGTTTTTTACATTTGTTAGTTGATACATCAAATATCGGTACCTTATCCCGGCCTCGTTAACCGTTAGTAGTATATAATAAATTTTGTTAGTACTTGTTAGCTTAATTTGTGTTTGAAACATACATTCATAAATTATAATATAATCTAACTGATTGTTAATTACAAATAGAAAAAAATACAATATAAGCATAATATATTATTGCAAATCATTCATGTATAGTTACGTAATTTTTCACCGTATTTGACCCTTACTTTAACATCCTCATTATTGAATACAATCTACCTGACACCTAACCCAGCAGGCACTCAACGTTGATTCAACGTTGAAACAAGGTTGTTTCTCAACGTTGAAACAATGTCAAATTTATGTTTGATTTTGAAAATTGGAATTAACGTTGTCATTTCAACGTTGAAGTTTCAACATCCATTCAACGTTGATTCAAGGTTGAATAGTAGTTGAATGTATAGTAATGAAATTTATTATAAAGCTACAAACACCACATTTTTTTACCTGCTTTCCAAATTTTTGCTGTTGTTAGATAGTAAACAGACAGTGTTGGTGTACATGTTGGTTTTTTTTAATGTTTTTCCCTCTCACCAATACACATATGAACAAAATAGATAAGTTAAATGGAAGACATCTAAATAAATACATCAACTGTTACTTTAAACAACATTTGGTGCTTGTACAAAGTCAAAAATCTAGACCATAAATATCATATCTTAAAATCCTGTTGGCAGAAGGAATAGCTAAAATGATTGTGTGTGTCCACTTGTATTTAACGATAACTATAGACCTAATTATCTATTTAATATACAAGTGGACACCTATAATTTTTGATATATTCTTACTTGACAAGTTGTAGTTTTTCTTGTTGTGAATAGCTATAGAAAGACAAATCATTCAATGAATTTGCACAGTTTGCATAAAAACTAAGACATGCACTTTATTCCCTGACACCACAGAAAGGAAAGAAGATGTTGAATAGTTCTAAACAATTCTCACAAGTTCAAAGTAGTTTTTATTAAACGACCAACCTATGTTAAACCCTTCTTGAAAGTAGTATATATATATATCTAGGAAGAGTGAAGACATTATTAGATCCAATGAGTATTCAGGATTATCACAATATTTACGAAAATAAGAACATGCTGCATGACTGCTAACCAGACAACTGTCCACAAAAAACAAAGGTCCTTGATTATATATACATATATATATGTTATATAAATGTCTATATTACCCTCATAAACCACTACATTAATACTTATTTACTCAGGAACAATAATATCAAAAATAGTAATGCAATGATATTTCTTTTGATACAAGATTTATTTTATAAATTCATTTGTTATATTTGTCTCTTTTTGTCCTGATTGCACGTCATCATTCTTCCACCACCTCAGGATCTTTCAGCGGTAAATTTTAAGCAGGAGAGGTCTTCAGATATGTATTTCCAAGTGACATCTTTTTACTCTTGCAGTATATCTAAACTCTGGAAAAAATCAGATTATATATATATAATAAATATAAATTGTATGTCCTGAAAAGATATTTTAAATTTGAGCCACTTTCAATTTGTTTCTAAATCTCGAGCATTGAAAATAAATAAAACCATAATGACGAAGCATATATTGTAATAAGATAATCATTAAAAAAAAATATATACATTAATGTTGTATTTTTTTGTTAATGAAGAAGCTTCAACCTGAGTTTAGTAAGACTGAGGGTTTCACTATGTTATTGTTAACGATGAAAACACTTTACCTAAGTAAGACGTTTTTTTTTTATTGATGACTGCACACAATTCCATTAACATAAAATAAAGAACTTTACTAGAATAACTTAGATATAAAGACAAACATAATATGGTATGTAAGGTAAACAAAATTAGAATAAATAAAAGATTAATCTTTGAACACAAATGGTATATAGCTATACAGACAAAAAACCTACCTTTGATGATTTTAAAGACTGGAATTCCCAATACTGAATTTTAATTTTGCTCCACTTGATGCCTTTTAGTCATTGATCTGTTTGACAAGCTTCTGTAAAATAAATAATACATGTTAATGATATCAGATAATGGACTGCTATAACATTCAAAACCAGGTTACGTACACATTAATGTAAACATGCATTTCTCATATTACACAGAGTTAGAGATCACCTGTAGATCAGTAAAGGCTCAGACTGACTTGTTTTTGTAAAAATAAAACAATAAAAGTATCACTATTCCATGATCATTCAAATTCAATACTTTGTTGTCCAGTTATATTTCATTGTTTAATATGATCGTCAAAAAGTATGTGGTTTACCAAGCCTTTAAGTTAAACTAAAAGAACTGCATATATATAGTATAAAGTAAATATGTTGGGGAATATTTACCTGAGAAAAATAATGTAAACACTTGCTTATCCCCCCCTTTTTCTTATGTGAATCTTTAATCATAATAATTGTAACAATCTTTACCTAAACTTTAAAATGAATCTAAATATGCTTTCCACACTAAATGCTCTAAGAAATAGTATTATTGGAGGAAATTATATCTGTTTTCTGGAATACAATGTTGACATTATAATTTTCTCTAATTGTGCAATATGATACCAATTCAGAGTTTCTAAACACAATTCATAAATATAACAAACCGTGATAGCCACATGCAAACATCTACATACCATAAATATACGTGATAAACGGGAAGTTTCTCTTTCGACTTCGTCCTTTGTTGTTCTTTTTTCAAATACAGGAAAGGTGCGTGTTTGAATAATGCGCATGGGCAATCTAACTTCCTGTTCAAATCCCGCGAAAATATGAAAGAAAGAAATCGCGATCATCGTTGATAATCAACTATTTTAAATTTCTTTACATGTTATCTTTATGTTCAAATTAAAGTTATGTGAAATAAAATTATAAATTATATTTCTTATTCCCTAGAAATTTAGTATCAAACGACTTACCTCCCCCCTTTTCTCATACCGTCATGGTGACGCAAAACTCAAGTTGAAATAGTGACCAATAGTTAATACTATACTGTTTTGTGAAACCCAAAACTCTTTTTCATTCTTTTCCTTATAAATATATACTTCTACAGTTATGCAGCATATATTGCCTTCTTATAATGATTTTTTTTATATAGGCCTATACTATGAGTAAATAAGTTAACGTTGATTCAATGTTGAATCAACATTCCAATTACAACGTTGAAATGATCAACGTTAATTCAACGTTGAATAGGGGTTTATTCCTCAACGTTGAAAATGTTACGTTGTTTCAACGTTGAATATACGTTGATCACATTTCAACCTCATTTCAACGTTTATTAAACGTTGAGTGCCTGCTGGGAATGCTCGTTTATAAAAATCATGCAGATGTCTTAGTGTGATCAGATAATCGTAACTTGACGTGATTGAGGGATAATATACTTCACGTGTTAATCTTTTCACTTTTGGATTATTATCAAAAGGTGAGATATTTTATGTTTATTTTTATAGAAATATAAATTTATTGTCTTTATACATAATCTGTACCTTATTGTGTTTTGATTTAAGTTTTAGAATAGGTGTAATTTAAGGGGTTTTCTTTACGGCCGCTGAGGTGTCGATTTTTATATTTTATAATCTAACAGTTTCAAGAATTTTTTGAAATTTGCGAATTAAATTACTGTTACTTTTTTTTTACACATCTGTTAACTTCAAAATATAATTCAAATTCTTTTTTAAAGATATTGTATATGTCGGCGGATTTTGTTCTTTGCTCCGACGTGTAAAATGATTTGTAGATTGAGAAACCTATCAACGTTATAATAAGATTTATGTCATTATAATGTCGGTCTCCTATTTTATATCCAAAGACTATATCTATTAAGTTTATTTTCTTACAGAAGTTTATGATATTAATTTTTTCTGTTATTTTATTCCACAAATCTTTTAAAAATTTACAATTGATAAAAAAATGTTGATAATTTTCTGTGCATTTGCATAAAGCACACTCTGACGTATTATATATTTTCCATTTGAAAAGATTTTCTGTATTCGCCAATATATAGCTAAATATTTTCTATTTGTAAACTTTAAGTTTGTTTGTGTATATTTCTTTGTTTGTAAATGATAAGGAGTGTTTAATTTGTAATGTTTTTACGCCTAATATTTTTTGCCATTTTATTAATCCAATTTGAATGTTTGGAGTTATTTTTTTTTTTTTTTTAAATATTGATATATGGTTTTGTTATCTAGATCTGCTTAATTTATTTCTGTTTCATTCATTCTGATTATTTTTTCGTTAATATTAACGCGGGTTTTAACAGATTTATTTGTTTTCAGGATATCTATCCAACATTTTGGAATAGCTTTTTTTTAATATTGATAGTTCGGCTATCCAGTTGTGTTTAATTGCTAACTTACGCAGTATTGTCTTTTCGTTGATTTGACCGTTTTCGTCAATAATTTCATTAATATAGATTGTATTGCTTCCAATCCAATTGAGTATTAATAATGGTTTTTTTTTTTTTATGTTTTTATTACCCCATATAATTTCTTTACGTATTTCTCTAAAGTTAGTGGGTGATTTAGTTGACCTCCACCTTTCCGTATCCAGCATTTTACAATATCCAGATAAAATTCTGGTAGTTCAGTTTTAATTTTAAGTGGTTTTAAATTTTTAAGTTCTAAATTCATTTTGAAGATAAGGAAATTTTTCCCGTATTTATCAAAAAGGAATCTCGGAATAATTGACCAATTTTCATGTTTTGACTCCAATAGTCTTGATACCCATTTAATTTTAAGTGTATTGAAGTAGCTGTCGATATCTATCATATTAAGTCCTCCCGTACTGTAATCTGATATGAGAGTTGACCTTTTTAATTTATCTTGTTTACCGTTTCAAATAAAATTAAAAATTTCTCTTTCTAGATTGTCGCTATACATTTTATTTATGAATTTCATACTTGCTAAGTATGTAAATTGTGGAATGATAAGTGATTTGATAATAAGAATTTACCGATGATCGGAAGATGTCTTTTTTCCAAGATTTCTTGAGTTTTTTGGCTTTTTCAAACTTATTTTCCCAATTTAATTTATATTCTGTCATAAGTTGTATATTATTCAATCAATAGTTATTATATAGATTATATTTGACAAGCGTGCAGGAGTATATACATGTACAAGTGAAGCAAAGATATCTATGGGTTATATAAGCAGACTGGGTATATGTGGAAGGCAGACAACACAAATTGTATACACAAAGTTCAACGGACTGCTAAAAATCGGTTATGGTTAAAATAATGTTATTCACTTTTGTTTGTAGACGATATATAATATATCTTTTTTACAACAGTCATGAAATGATAAAAAATGTTTTATTCGGTAAAACAATAAAACGAGATTTTCACCTCCTGAATAATGTAGTAAGTTTCACTGATATTTATAAAAATGTAATACTATTAAAACTTTAATTCAGCGAGATGATTATTGATGGGTGCATACAGACTATTTTAAAAATTTAAGAGATGGCCGCCATGACCATGCGGTTTGTGGATGGACTCACAACTGCCGGATTGGTTTAAGTGTTTAAATATCAAATAAAACACATACAAAGTTTTTTTTAAATATTCCGCCAGTGGTTTGTGTAATAAAGGGATGTATTTGCAATGTTCCTGTCACAATATATCTTCTAAAGTATAAAGTTCAATGAAAATTTTCCTCTCCCAAATTCATACCACCACCATTTATACGAGCATGCGCAATATCACATCAATAATATGAATGACACAACTATTTTATTCAATAATACTACTTTTTCTGTTAAGTCTGTTTTTATGATATACATTTAACGTGAAAATGTACTTATGTCATGTATGTATCCCGTCATACTTTTAACCACACACTTATTTTATCTATTATTATTACTTTTACTGTTAAGTCTGTTTTTTGTTATATCTACTTTACGTGACTCTGCATTTATGTATGCCGTCATACTTTGAACGACAAAATTATTTTTATGTCTATCTGTGCGAATTTCAAACGCGCAAATTTACACCAGTACTAAAAACTTTCTATCCTTTACGGGTAGACTTTACATAGATAAATTAAGTCGTATAAGAAAAGCAAACTGAGTATGTTAAATTTGATGTATGCCTTTTTGTGCTTCTTCGTTACATTTGTTGATTTTATAGTGATAAAGTAAACTTTTTAATATGAACAAATTAAAAAGAATTTTCTTCAGAATAAAGTATATATTCATGAGTTTTATAATGAAAACTATCCATTGAGTTATAAAAAAACATATGCATTATTTTAAGAATACAGACGTGAAACATCCCTGGGTGTTGTAACAGTAACGGATTGCGATGTACTCATATTTGTGACAAATGCTTGAAGTTTAATTGCGGACAACCGTAGTTCTCCTCTGCACTTATGTAGCAATGAACTAAACAGAATAATATGAATTAAAACTTGAGATAACCGAAATGTAGCTGCATTCGCTCTTTTCCATTTACTTCTTAAGAATGATTTGTAAACAACATAATTATGATTAAGTAATAGAAAGAAAAAAAATCAATCGGATAATGCTGACGAATTAAGGTTTACGTTCAGTGACAAATATCATGTGCAACGACAACAAGTTATATGAACCCTGTTTTGTACTAGAAAGACACTTTCAGTCGGATTTGAGAACGTGCTACTTTCAACAAAAAAAATAATTAAAGGCTGATTGAAAACGTTAATAACAAATGCATGCATCTTCCAGCGGCCAATCCATATATTAACGATATATTGCAGTGACACACCCTTTAATAAAAATGCTCTTACCAGAAGGATACTGTTGCACCGTATTATCAAATTGTTTTTACTCAATAAAATCTCATTCCTAACTTTTTAATTGGAAAATATAAAGGTAGAAAAACTATTGTCGTGGTTAAATAACTCTTTGCTGACACAATTACAATTGTCCAATCCATTAACAGACTTTATTCCCATAATTTTCACTAAAACGTGATATTATTCACGTTATATTACAATTATGAAATATTTACTAATGTTAAAAAATTATTTTTTAGAACCTAAGAACTCTTTTGTGTCCTTTGAATTATATCTAAAATTGTTTGTTTCGACTTTTATTAAAAAAAATCTATGCGTATAAGCATAAATACCACATACTTGTTCGACGCCTTTAAGTTTTACGGAAAACTGTGCAGACTATGAAATTTGTATATTTAATAGAGTGTAACATAAAATTGTGCGTTTTACTCTTAACAGACCAATCGCCCATATAGCTGATACTCAATATAGATTAACCGACCATTCTTGGTTAGCCGAGTGTCGGCCGTGCATTTAGACTCTTTAACCTATTTACCTTTTTATTCCTTTTTGTTTTCATCTATTTCCAAATATTTATAACAATTTTCTAATTTCGTCTATGTGGTATATATGTAAAGATAAGGTTTTGTTTTAATTGATATATATATCAATTGATGAATCAAAGGTGTATTAATTTAGGCGTTTTTAGAACACCCTTCATCAGAACCGCCATGCAACACAAAATCCGTGAAATCCAAAGTTGTTGAAATCGTTGATAATGCAAAGACCTTTAGAACATTAAATGATAGCAAAAATCACTTGATGTCAACATAGCTTTTTGTTTCCTAGTAAATTATCATTTTATCGACGGTAAATTTTAGAAAGGTTTGCAAGAAATTACTAGTATTTCAGTACCGAAACATTGACCACTGAGGTGTAAATAACCGTTTCAACCAAGAACAATATCGGTGTATTAAAATATTTCATAGTAATAATTGTAATTTGTAGCAAACTACTTTATGATTTTTTTTCTGTTTTAGACGGTCCAAGGCAGGTTAACATACAACCTTTAAAACAGAACTTCACAGCAATAGAGATAGTTGGAAATATTGGTCCTATTAACTGTACAGCTGACTGTAAACCTGAATGTACTATGACATGGAATGGACCTAATCTTCCAGACGGCATTACATCTGTACTGTACCTGCAGAACATCAACAAAACCCAGGCGGGAAAGTATTCGTGCATTGCTTCAAATAGTGTTAGTAGTCTGGTATCTGGTCATATTAACGTTATCGTGAACTGTGAGTATATATGACTAAAAAGGTAAGGCATTTTATATCATTTTATTAAGGTAATTAAAAAAAAATGTCTGAGGATTGTTGTTGTTGTGTGTTTTGGTGTCTAAATTTCAGTTGAAACACCTTACTATTGTGACATATAGGGCAGCCTGGTCCATGCAATACTAAGAATCCGCGGTTTTATTCTGAACAAATCGTTGTCTGTGAAAATATATCAAATATAAAAAAAAATGTGGTATGATTGCCAATGAGACAACTCTCCACAAGAGGCAAAAGGACACAGAAATTATCAACTTTAGGTCCCCGTACGGCCTTCAACAATGAACAAATGCCATACCGCATAGTCAGCTATAATAGAGCTAGTTATGACAAATTAAAAACAATTTAATCGAGAAAACTAATGGCCTTTATATGTACAAGAAAATGAACGAACAACAAATATTTAACAAATCTAAAAAAGACAACCACTACATTACAGGCTCCTGCGTCTTTTATTAGTTCCATATTATTTCTCTAGACGTATAAAAAGTTAAAACAACAAAGAAAAAACAATTCCGAGTAAAATTCAAAACGAAATTCAGTTATCGAAGGGCAAAGTTAAAAGCTCAAATACATAAAACGAATGGATACAATTGTCATATTCCGGTCTTGGTACATGCATTTATTTACGTAAAATGTGAAGATTGTCTTAATATTAAGAGAAATTGACAATGAGCGTCAGTTAAAAAAGTTTACGACAAAGGAGACGATTTCAGCTTTCCTGTTGTGAACATTTCTGTTTATTAAGCACACTTTGAACAGACCCAATGTACGGACTTGACACCTCCCTATTGATACGATACTCCAGGGCTTGTATTTCCTATCACATTTTTCTAAATAGAGGATTGCTATAGTGGTGGAAATAACCCCTTAGTTAATTTTACGGACACGATCACAAATTGGTTGACCACTTTGGTATATCCGTTTCATAGATGGTAGAGAATGTGTTATTATGTCGTAACTACAATCCATTGGTTGATATTGTCGAACGGTTGCTTTTATAAGGTATTATGTAATCTCTATTTTGTAATGTATCGTTGAAGATCTGTATTTTTGTAACAAAAATTTCAGATGGTCCCGAGTATGTGTTGATTTCACCGAATCAAGTTAATTACATAGTAAACGAAAGCAATAGTATCTTACCCATTTTATGTACATCGGATTGCAAACCTAGATGTATCATTACATGGAGTGGACCAAACCTTTCTGGTGATACCTCGTCCGTTTTGAATCTACCTAAAATTAACCAGAACCAGTCAGGAATCTACATGTGTACTGCTTCTAATACTGTTGGCAGTAAGACATCTTTAGGTGTTAACGTTGTCGTCAACTGTGAGTATAAGATACATTAAAAAGTATAATGGAACGTACGTTATCGTTGTATGACTGTACCTAAAACTTCTGTTTGTTTTTATGCTTTTGTTCTAATGTCTTGTAGAGTTTATTGGACGAAAATAATCTGCATCGCTAAAAATCAAATTATCTTACGATGACTTAACTTGGAAACGCGAAGTTTTTAAATTTAAATCATATTAAAAAAAAACAATGATGAAATTTTAAAGAAATAAACGCTTAAATAACTGAAACAATTTAACGAACGAGACCTTATAAGTATATCATTGTGCAGTAGAAATTTACCTGAATATAAGCTTACATCACAATGAAAATATGTGAGGGTAAACCGTATGTCAATACAATGATTACAATTTAAACATATTAAAACAACCTTTTTTACCATTAAACGAAACAAAATCTGACTTTTATTCGCTTATTTTTTTTGTATTAGGTTGTTTAAAATTCTTAAAAAATCAGGTATACCAATGTTATATTTTGTGTTTCGTTGACACAAGACTAATCATTAAATCTACAATAATCACAGTTGGAAGGCTAATAACAGATACGGTGATGATGCATTTCGAGCTATATAGTAAAACAATTGTGTACAATACAGCTCATCTAAGCCTAGGACATGAAAACCTTAGTGCTTATAATAGGTCAATATTTGGTGAACATAAAATGTACCAATTTGACTTGATCAAAAGGCATAGCAAAACAATAAAGTAAAAACACTGTGCAGTACTCTATATTTTGATCTCGATCAATAGAATCTAAATTATTGAAATGAAATAGTGAGGTTAACAGAATTTCGAAAAAATCCGATCGGTCATACTATACGTTTAACTCTTTGTTACACATGTACCTGTGTAATAGAAATTAAGGTCGATTGAAGGATAAGTATGTAACATCGTTACCTCTTTGGTCAAACACGAGGAACAACCTTGCATGATTGTCACTGGCAATTTAGTCATACAGAACACAATAATTTATCTGAGCATGATTAGTTTGCCAGGCGTTTTGTTTCATAATTCCGTTTTTTTTTTTAATTTCTGCATTTTAGTCTAGTGTCGTCTTTTCTTTTTGGGATTGATAATTTTTATTGTATATTTAAGTTCCGTACAATGATACAATTAATTTGGAATTATATTTTTCCAGTTAGACCAACTGTTGATCTCTTCGGACACAAAATATACGACGAAAACAACACCGTTTCACTTTCTTGCAAGATACAAAGCGTACCAATAGCTGAAATAAAATGGCGTTTTGCAGATAAGATCATTGACAGTAGCGTATTAGTTTCTGTAAACAATACCTCCAAAATCAGTACTTTAACAATTCGAAGAGCTGGATGCTTATCAATGGGATCATACATGTGCTTAGCCAAAAACCTCATTGGTGAAGATATTAAGTCTATCAACATAGTTATAAATTGTAAGTAACAAACACAGTATTAATATGCATTGGACATAACAAAAAACGTAGCCTATTTAAATTTTCTAATAGCGGTTTTCTATTATTGAAGCTGCGTCGGATAAAAAATCGAACTTATAAAATGTATGTTTACATGTACATGTTGCATTTGGAACAATTATTAACGATCGTTTTGTTCAGTCTTGTAGGGTTCTTATTAAGAAATAATCTATGGCTTCCATGAATTATTTCAATTATAATAGAACACATCCGATCATTATAAAAACTGAAGCGAGGGTGGGTAAAGCTGTGTGTTTGGCTGTTCTTTTTTACTCCCTGTTAGATAAAGCTCAAATATTTTAATAAATCCGTTGCTCGCATGGATTATTTCGTGAACAACCGCTAAAATAAAATTCTGTTTCATTCTCAAAACCAACAATTGTCATTTTGATATACATTTTTTCTCGTAAGCTAACGTCAACTCCAAAGTTAACATTCCAAAACTACATGTAGGTGTAATACCACCAAATCATGGTATGTCACATCCGGTTGTATACGAAAGTAGGTCGAAAAAAATATTCCCTTGAATTTGACCGTTGTAGGTAATTAATTCTACATTTTATTGCAGTAAAACTATTTCTGTGTCATAAACATATGTCTTGGGTATTTTAAAACACCATTATTTTTTATTTGTGATTTCTATAGAAAATTTTGTAATCTTGTTACATGGTGACTAAACCTTGTGTACAGATAGAATAAGGGGAGAAATTTGATTGGTTAACTTCCAATGATGTTTATTTTCTTATATGCAATGCAATATGATGTGAACATTTTTCTATAGAACTGGACAGGATAAAACTTTACTCAAACCAAGTATTTCTTTATTTGAAACAAAGATAAATTCTGTACATTTTTTTGAAAAGTGCAAATTTAACAAAGACTAATAGGGGAAAATCAAATGTGGTATAACACCTAATATGTAAGGTGCCACGATGTTGACGTGCTAAATATGCGAATAAAGCAATAGAATAGAAAATCAAACAAACCTACCATAATAAGAAATTTAAATACAATAGTAATCAACATTTCAATGGTTCACGTAACAGAAAACTTTCAACTCTATCGTTTTCATTTGTATGACGTCATGTTTTGAAATGACTTCAATGCGCCAAAAACATTAATAGACTTTCGCGAAATTTTATTTTATTTTTATTTTGTTGGTTTCCCAAAAGTCTTGTTTATGACTTCTTTTTATTACGCATCCGAATAAGAATAAAAGTGATTTTGTCTTTTTTTGATTGCAATTTTTAAAACAATCACTACAAGACTATTAAGACCTTAACAAAAAATAAATCAAATCAAACGAATCACACGGTTATTGTGAAATGAGCTGCGTTAAATATAAATCGACCCTATGTAAATGAATAACAATACTTATTTTGGGTTGAAAAATAATATCTTCGAAATGTATGTAACTGTTTAGAAATTGTTATTCTAATATGACGTGCTTCTTTCGCTTTTTAAACAACACTGTGATAAAATTCTCGATGTACAATGTATCTATACTTAGCGCAGACTCCGTGGTGTACATACAAATGGCTGTTACAATATATTCCCCACGTAAATCTACATGTATTGAAACCTATTTGCAAACCCTTTGCCGATTTTATTCACTATAAACTGCTCAAAGTATGAATTGACTAGTTTTTGTGCTCGACCAGTAAAATCGAGCACATATTTTACTCGACTAGTCTCGACATTGTCTCGACTGTAATTAAGTGTACTCGACTAGGTCTCGACTTTAACTTAATTAGTCTGATTCAGTGCTTGATGATTTTTGTGTAGTCTGAAATGGTCTTGACCAAGGCTCGACCTATCTCGACTAGTCAATTTTATTTTTTACAGAGTTTGTCTTTACTTTAGTGCCGTGTGGAGGCAGTAGAGTGCCTCCTCGTGCTTCAGGTTTATGCTCTTGTAATATACTAGATTCTGGAGTGTTAGGCCGAGCGAGAACTGCTCTAGTTCATAACTTTAGGAATATTTATCAAACAGTAGTATTTCAATATTCAGCCCCATTCTACTATTTAGTCAGCCACCAGTCCTACCCTGAAATACACTATCTTTTTCGGGTAATTTATAAAAGATTATTATCAAGATGCTTGATTTCTTGATTGACAACATATTTGTTACGTTCAGAGGACGTGTTTTTCAACAGACTGTCGGCATCCCAATGGGAACAAACTGTGCCCCTCTACTTGCTGACTTGTTTCTTTATTATTATGAGGCTGACTTCATGCAGGAACTTCTTAGGAAGAAAGATAAGAAGTTAGCAATATCCTTTAACTCTACTTACCGCTATATAGATGACGTTCTTTCACTAAACAATTCAAAATTTGGTGACTATGTGGATCGCATCTATCCCATCGAATTGGAAATAAAGGATACTACAGATACAGTTAAGTCGGCTTCATATCATGACTTACATCTAGAAATTGACAATGAGGGTCGGTTGAAGACAAAACTTTACGACAAAAGAGATTCCAATTATGAACTTTCCATTTCTAAGTAGCAACATTCCAGCAGCACCTGCATACGGGGTATATATCTCCCAATTGATACGATATTCCCGTGCTTGCATTTCTTATCATGATTTTCTTGATAGAGGGTTACTGCTCACAAGGAAGCTATTAAACCAAGAGTTACAATGGTGAAGTTGAAATCATCCCTTCGTAAATTTTACGAACGCCATCACGAGTTGGTTGACCGTTATGGAATAACCGTTTCACAAATGATATCGGATATTTTCCTTACGTCGTAACTACAATCCCCTTCCCTTTCATGAATTTGACCTACCGAATTAGACTACTTTGTAATCACATAAGCAACACGACGGGTGCCGCATGTGGAGCAGGATCTGCTTACCCTTCCGGAGCACCTGAGATCACCCCTGGTTTTTGGTGGAGTTCGTGTTGTTTATTCTTTAGTTTTCTATGTTGTGTCATGTGTACTATTGTTTTCTGTTTGTCTTTTTCATTTTTAACCATGGCGTTGTCAGTGTGTTTTAGATTTACGAGTTTGACTGTCCCTTTGGTATCTTTCGTCCCTCTTTTATACTGATAGCGTTTGACATTTTCAGCCGAACAAATTTATTATTATAACTTAAATTATTGTATGCTGGTTCATATTCTGGACGCCAATCTTTGCTCCTTCATTATGTAATTGACTAACAATTATGAAGCTTAGAAATGGAAAAATACTAAATACTAAACTGGTTCAAAGGGTTCTCAATCTTCAAAATCGGTTATCTGAAAATACTACCATCGCTAACATTTTTAACAATAAAAATCGTGGTAACCCATCTATCGATAAGTGTCATGCCAAAAAAAGGACTTACATGTCCCCGTCTTTCCACCAACAATACGGTAAGGTCCACGTTTAATGGTCGCACATTTTCTTTAAATTTTGAAACTGATATAACTTGAAAAACAAACAGTATTATTTATCTACACGATATTTATCTAAACGCACTCAAGAACATCTGTATCGTTTTAAAAGACCAAATGAATACAAAAGTATCATTTACCAACACCTTCAGCAGCACAACCATCCTTTTAAATATTTAGCAGTTCAACCTTTAGAAGTAGTAAATAAGCAGTCTGGTGAATCGCATTCAAAGTTTGTACGATCACGGAAAATAATTGAATTAAATTGGATTAAAAAATTACAAACAGTTTACCCTCTCGATCTAAATGATAATATCATGGGAATTGGTAATAAATCTAGAACCAATTCCGTTAACATTTTGGATATAGTTTCCAAAACTGTTCGTAAAAACCGTTCTCACGGTCGTAGAACAAATCGCAATCAAAGAAAATTTCGGGCCAATCATATCAATATTTCGGACCTAATTTCTCTTTCAAAAAACAACGACAGACATTATCTGTTAACAAAACTCTGTTCGTTACCGGTTAATAAGTTAAATAAAATTGTAGATGATTGCAACCAGGGTTTCCCCTGGGTCATTTTTTTTTTTTTTTCGCCACTTCGTTCGTCAAAACAATATATTTTTCGCCACTTTAGTATATTTTTCGCCAAGTAATACAAATATATTTTTCTTTTAAAATTTTCCTTTTTTTCAGCCCCCCCCCCCCCACACACACACACTAAGTAAGAAGTGTTTTTTACAACAAAACAAAGCATCTTATCACTTGGAATTGATACCTCGTGTAAGGTGTAGTCATTACATTGAAGGGTTACTCTCGTGCCAACCTTTTGAATAAATTTCTTCATAACGACAGTTTTCTTTTCTAGACCATCGGAAATAAGTAAAAGTATATGCTTGAAACACGTGTACATGTATCACTGAAACGACTTTGAAGTACCCACTCAAATCAATAATCTATATGAAAGTTAAATGATAAAGTTTTAAATCAGAGACCTTTCTTGCTTTTGAACATTTTTCGTCATAACAGCAATTTTCTTTTCTGGACTATCATACAAAAGAAGGAGAGGAAGCGTAAAAATTTTGCTTTAAACACGTGCGTCACAAAGTGGTTAAGAAACCTTTATAATTTTGTGACATATGACAGAAGCCATATCACTATATTATTTTGTCATATACAATCAACACCTTTATTAATTAGTCCTTTGATGTCGATAACTATGAATGCAATCAGCCGATTATTGATTTTCGGTCAAAATCTTAACGAGTTCAAGGTGAATTCCGAGTATTGTCTGATCGGTAAAGTCAGGGAAACCCGAAAAAAAGTAAATAACCAAGATGGCTGAAAATAAATCATTATATATTTCTTTCGCCAAATTCTTTCGCCAATGACAAATTTTAATCGCCACAATTGTTATGTTTTCGCAAATTGCGAAAATGGCGACCGCCAGCGGAAACCCTGAGTGCAACACAATTCCATATAGCATTCCTAAGTATGAAATTGTTCAAATTTTTATGGCATATTGTTATTCTAAATTATTTCCCAAAATTAATCGCCCTGAAGATCATAAAAAACATTTTATTAAAATTAAGTATGTCAATAAAGGCTTTGATTTTGTAAATATTGCCGGTATATTTAACGACCATTCTGTTAAAAAACAAATTCCTTGATATTTTGACAATACTGAGCTACCTCTTATTTGTTATATTTACAAGAAATCTACCCGGAAATTTGTGTTTAATTATAGTCAATTGTGTAAAAATGTTAATATCAGTGAAAATACACCTACTTCATGTTATTGCAGTAACTCCGAATATATTTATGGACCCATTTCCCATGTTATAACAGGAGATCTTAACATCGTTCAAGACCGAGAGTTAAAATCATTCCTCAGTTAAGGACCTAAATATCGTCCTCCGTCAATTATTAATTGGAATGAGTGTCGAAATATCATCCACGACTCACTCCATACTTACTGTATGAAATGGATAAAACGGGAAAAAGCTGACAAAAAATCTTTGGACTCTTTTTTTAATTCAGCAATGAAGATAGTTGATATATATACGTATTCAACATTTTAAAGAACATTTTACTTTTAACCATAACCACAATAAACCTATTTCTCGTATCAAACATAAACTAAAAGAACTAGCCAAGGAATTTGCCGATCAAGCTGCTAATAATATTATTATTGTTTGACGTAAATTTTACATTGAGGTTCTGAAAAAGGAAATCACCAATTCACCAACATTCCTACTGACTCCATTTTCAGAAAACGAAATCTGTAACAAACATAAACTTTTAGCCACCGCTTTACAAGCAGAGCCAAATACAATGAAAGTCCCAACTATGTATTGGCTTCCGAAGCTACACAAAACCCCTTATTTATTTCGACTTCAAGCTATTGTTCAACTACTAAATTGTCTATTCTTCTTACCAGCAGACTTGGTACAATTAAAAACCTTTTAATAAATTGTTCAAATAAGGCCTTCGAAAATAGTGGAATAAATTACTTTTGGAGTGTCAAGAACTCGTTGGAAGTACTTGATAAATTGCATGCTTATATTGGTGATTTTTAATCTGTCCAAAGTTTTGATTTTTCTACCCTGTATACCACATTGCCTCACATTCTCATTAAGAAAAAATTCACACACCTAATTAAATGGGCATTCAAAAAATCAGAATGTGAATATATATGTTCAAACTCTTTTAGGTCATTTTTTAGTAGCAATAAACAAAAAAACTATGTTAATTGGACATGCTTTGATACTATATATGCCCTTGAATTTTTACTAGATAACATTTTTGTTTTCTTTGTGGATTCCGTATATCGTCAGATTATCTTTTCAATTTGGACGCAGGGGTTCAAATTAGCGAAGGTCCGAGGTCGGCGACCTTCCACTTTTGCAGTCGGACTTACTACTTGGTAACTAGCTACGCCCGACATGCACGACAGACCTGGAAAGAAAATTAATATAAATAACTTTGCAAACATTTGCACCAAAGTAACGATCTCAAACTTATTTTCATCATTACTATTCATAGCAGCGATATTCAATTTGTTCAACCGCTAGCTTTATACAGAAAATCGCCGACAAATAATGTGTAAATCCGAGTAAAATCGTATCTCACTATCTGTGAAAAAAAACAACATTGAAAACGAAATGGCTGCTGCGAGAAGACGATTACAATACCAGAACCGATTCCGGAAGCGGCTAAGGGTAATCCCGGGTTTTAGATATTAACTAAAAAAATCCAGACAGGTGACCAAATGCATCTATGCATGGTTAATTAATATAAACACTAGAATTGAAAAACAAACGATATATGTAAAAGAAAGAAAAAGAAGAAAATAATTTGAACATCAGTTTTAATATCAAAATCCATTACAAAGTTACAGCTGGGAACAGTTTATCTAACAATATATATGTTCCTAGTAACAATATAAATGTTCTTGATCATTAATAAATGTTGGTAATTCATGTAAGATGCTTTTCGAGTTGATGATATTACTGAAATTTCAAGGGTAATTTTTGATAGGTCAGTTAAAATAGCTTGAAGGTTTTTATATAAAAAAAAAAAAAGATGTGGTATGATTGTCAATGATACAGCTATCCACAAGAGACCAAAATGACACAGAGATTAACAACAATAAGTCATCGTACACCCTTCAACAATGAGCAAAGCCCATACCGCATAGTCAGCTATAAAACATGTAAAAGGCCCCAATAAGACAATGTAAAACAATTCAAACGAGAAAAATAATGGCCCTATTTATATAAAAACAAAAAACAAATATGTAACACAAAAACAAACGACAACCACTGATTTACAGGCTCCTGACTTGGGACAGACACAAATAATGCAACTATATTATATGATACCTGAATGTAAGCAAATCATTTGATATATAGTAGTGTTGTCAACGGTTAACCGGTTAACCGGTTAATGGTCGAACGACCGAATACCGAATACCAAAAACGCTAACCGGTTAACCGGACGTTTTTTTTAAATTTTTATACCCATGTAATTTGGTTTGTTGAGAAATAAAGATATATATATTCAATGTTGATAGATTTGATTTAAATTTGTATTGAAATCATTAAATAGTTAAGTTGTATTTAAAAATTGTCGTCGTGGTAATTAATTTGACAGATCAATTGTCTAGTATATTGATTGCTACTGTGAATCCTAAAAACATAAAATTAATAAGAGTTCGGGGCAAGATCTTAAAGAAACAATTAGTATATATATTATTTTAACAGTAACTTTAAATCAGCAATAAGATTAAATTTTACTAATTACTTCATTATTTCGTTTATGATCTAATATTGTGTAAACCTACATCTAAATGTGCACCCTCCGTAATGCAAGGGTTAGTCTTACTTAAAATTAAAAAATTGTGAAAAACAAACAAATGTGAATGTTCCCAATGTATTCGTGTTCGTACGAGTAACATGCTAAAAGAAAAAAAAAGCAAACACAGTAAAGAAATAGGTCGTACGGTGACCTATAGTTGTTAATTTCTGTGTCATGTTGGTCTCTTGTTAAGATCTGTCTCACTGGCAATCATACCACATTTTCTTTTTTATAATTAATAATTTGAAATCGAAACACACCACATTATTTTCGGAGACAACAATGAAAAGGAAAGAATAATCGGTTTCAGACATATGACATATTCAATTCTACGAGATTATTTTTTTTTTAATTTTTCAATCTAAAGTTGGTTCAAACGCTATAGTTGATATGGTGTATTTGATTATTAAAAGTCAAACTTCGTCAGGAATCCTCAAGGACAAGCCTTATAATGCTAAAGGAAAAACTTCAATTCTAAAAGCATATTCATAACTTGGACGAAAGGTTGTCAAATTGACACCCATACCACATCTTAAATCTATGTGAAGGGTTCTATTGATAAGGCTTTCAAACACCAATTTAAACTACCGGTTAACCGGTTAATCGGTGTAACGATTATCCGAGTAACCGGTTACGCAAAAGTGTACGATTTGACAACACTAATATATAGGTGGACTTCATTGGGCCATTGTACTTCCTCCTGTTTGATAACATTGAAACGGATGAGATCCCCACCCCTAAACCATATATTTTCATGTTGGGGACAATATAACAAATCAAATGAAATATGTAGGGGGAGTCCCTGGGGATCACCCCACCCCTCATTTTTAAGAACTTCGAAACGGTCGCGATCCCCACCCCTAAACCATATATATTCATGTATGGGACAATATAACAAAGTATATGAATCAAGGTGGAGTGCGTGGGTCCACTCTTCTCCTTCCGGATTTGAAAACGGTTGAGATCCCCAATCTTAAACCATATATATTCATGAATGGGACAATATAACAAAGTATATGAAATATAGGTGGAGCTCGTGGGGCCACTCTCTCGGTTTGAGAATTTGAAAACGGGTGAGATCCTCAATCTTATACCATATATATTCATGTATGGGACAATATTACAAATCGAAGGAGTGATAAGGGGGTCCCTAGGGTCACTGTAAACACTTCTGTTTGAGAACTTGGAAACATTCAAGATCCTCAACCCTAAGCAATATTTATTCATGTATGGGACAATATAACCAATTAAATGAAATATAGGGGACTCCCTAGGGGTCACCCCACCCCTCCTGTTTGAGAACTTGGTAACGGTCAAGATCCCCTAAACTATATATATTCATGTATGGGACAATACATAAAATCATATGAATATAGGTGAAGTTTATGGGGCCACTCTACCTCTTTTTGTTTGAGAATTTATAACGGTCGAGATCCACAATCGTAAACAATAAATATTTATGTATGGGACAATATTACAAATCAAATGAATTATAAGGGGGTCCATATGGTCACCGTATATCCTCCTGTTTAAGAACTTTAAAAATTCGGGATCATCACCCCTTAACCATATATACTCATGTATAAGACTATATAACAAATCAAATGAAATATAGGGGAAGTCCCTGTGGTCACCCTACATGTTCAAGAACTAGGAAACAGTTGGGATCCCCAACTCTAACTTAAATTAAATATAGGGGGAGTCCCTGCAGTCACTCCACCCCTCCTGATTCAGAAATTGGAAACAGTCGAGATCCCCACCTTTAAATTAAACCATATGTATTCATGTATGAGAACGTTTCAATTAAATATAGGTAGAGTCATTAGGGTCACCATACCCACTCCAGTTTGATAAATTAGAAACAGATGAGATCCCCACCCCTAAACCATATATATTCATGTATTGGAAAATATAACATATCAAATGAAATATAGCGGAAGTCACTAGGGTCCCCCACCTCCTCCTGGAAACTTGATAACGGTCGAGATCCCCACTTATAAACCATATATATCCATGTATGGGACAATATAAAAAAATCAAATGAAAAAATGGGGTAGTCCCTAGGGTCACCCACACCCTCTTGTGTGTGTTTTGAGAACGTGTAAAAGATTGAGATACCAACGCCTAAACCATATTCATTCCTGTTTGTCATTTCAATAAAAAAGTTGTATGGCATACAAGGTCAATCTCATAGGCAAAACATATGCATATCACTTTGCTAGACCCTAACACCTGTCATGTTATTCCAAACTTAGACATCATGGACTTGGGGTGAAGGTGGGAGTCATTTACATTTACAATGGACCGGTCAGTCAGACATCATCATTGATCCCCGTAGTAGTAAATATTTGTCTGATTTGTGTCTCATAATTTTTGTACTGTATAATACAAACTAAGTTTTCTATCCAGGGAAGCAAGTCCATTGATACTTTGACAAGCTCGTACTAAACAACTTGAACTACTAACAGTCAATTTGAACTACTAAGGGGACGACTATTCGATATTCTGAGGAGTGGGGCAGAAGGATTTTGAAAATATATAACTCAGCCTTGAAAATCACAAAAATATAAATGGTTTGTTCGGTGGTAGTTTGAAAATAAATTACCTGACTTGCAATGTTTTGTCAATAAATAACTCATCAGATCTAATCGAAAGTATGAGATGGCACCAGATTCTTTATAAATTCATCTTTTCCCCAAAAAAACTGGGAAACACTCTCCATTTTTTTAATAATTAAAGTATAGATATTATTTTAAAATATACTTGAAATGTCTGAAATTGGTGTCATTAAACTTGAGGTATATTGTCTTAGGAAACCTTACCTCACTTTTATTCTTAACAGGACCGTAACTACATTGAGGCAAATGCCTCATGTAAGAAAAGACCAAACGCTTGTCTCCATATCGAATTGAGTTCACGACGAGTGCATTACAAGAAGCAAGTTCTGTTTTCCCTAAGACATAGGCCTGTTTTTTCGGGATCAATGTTTCTTCTATATTTGTCTTTTGTTCATTGATTGCCCTTCTGTATTCTGTTAGTGTTGCATTCCTTTTGCAATCTAGTAATTTTGTTATGAACCTGATCATGAGTTAAAAAAAAGAGCCACAGACTTAACTATGTAAAATCCATTTTTGCTTTATATTGCACATTGGTCTTTTAATGTTGTCGCAAGAAACTTAAGTTAAAATAATTAAAACAAAACTTGCATTTTCAGATTAAGAAAGGGTCTGGGAAACACCTATTAAAAGAACATGATTTTGCATCATTTGTTCTATAGCTTCTTGGGCCTTCAGTGGCTCCAAAGCCCTTCAAATATAAATTTGCCTCTCTCCGCTCGACGAAATATGTTAGCCTTTACTTTTAAGGAAGCTAGTTACAACTAACTATAATACTAAATATAGATATGCAATACATATACATGCAGTTTGGAATATAAAAGATTAATTTTTGCAGAGGAGGAGGACTAATTCTGATTAAATGGTACACAATGACTTGACTATACATGTATTATTTGTAATAAACAAATCATTTAAACAAAAAATGTTTTCAAATATCATAAATATAGTTTGAAAATGAATAATCAGTCCCTTGCTTTAATGAAAATGAAAATTCTTGCTTCAATAGTACAGAAAATGAATGATCTGTCCTTTTAGTTTACAAAAATAGATAACCGATCAAAAACAAATCTCCCTCCCCGAGAATATCAAATGGTCGTCCCCTAATAGTCAACTTAAACGAACAATTACGATCAACTAGAAGATCAGCAACCATTGCAAATTTGTACCACTGCTGACTCATGAAAGACTCATGACCATTCGTGGTCATGTGCATTGCTATTTAAAACCTTGATAACATATGAAGTAATTCATCAAATGAAAATAAATGTACAAGTATATATGAATGTTTAATGTTTGTGCTTTAAAATCTTTAAAAAAAAGTTGAAGCAACCTTGCCACAATTTTCATATTAATGTTTGCCTTGGTTAACTGCCTACAGTGCTAACAGCGCTTTGATTTTTAATTAACTTTTTCAACTTGGATTTTCATCAAACTATGCAGCTATCTTAGATATATATCAAGCTAACCAAATCCCATGTCATTTAGTCTTTTGTTGTATTACTGTCAAATTTAAGAATTAAAGTAATCTAGGTAAAATAAAGCTAGGATTTGCAGTTTTGACAAAATAGAGATATTTTTTTTTCATAACTTTTTATAATCAACTTAGAATTCCATCAAACTCTGCAACTGTCTTCGTAATATTCTGAACTTACTAAACCATAGGTTGTTATTAAAAGAATGACGAAAGATACCAAAGGGACAGTCAAACTCATAAATCTAAAACAAACTGACAACGCCATGGCTAAAAATGAAAAAGACAAACAGAAAAACAATAGTACACATGACACAACATAGAACACTAAAGAATAAACAACACGAACCCCACCAAAAACTAGGGGTGAGCTCAGGTGCTCCGGAAGGGTAAGCAGATCCTGCTCCACATGCGGCACCCGTCGTGTTGCTTATTAAGTTTCGTGTATTTCTGTAAAATCTAAGAATTTAATTAATCTAGATGTAGGTCAAAAACTATGATATTAGAAATATATCTTTCCTCATATATAAAATATATTAAATTTTTGTTTTGACAACTTTTTCAAATTAGCTTAAACTAAATAAACACCTTTATTTTGTTAAAACAAAATTTTAATATCATGAACTTTCATAACAATCCTTGATAACCTTTTAAAAAAGAAATGTGTTCAAAAGTTACAGTAAAAATTTATTTTAATTAAATCTTAAAATATTTTTTTGTCAAATTCAATAACATGGCACTATACATGGTTTAATTGCATCAGTACATTTGAGTTTTAGATATATTTTTTTCAAAATTATCAGGAAAGATAAATTTCTAATATCGTAGCTTTTTTATCCAGATTAATTAAATTCTTAAATTTGACAGAAATACACGAAATTAAATAACAACCTATGGTTCAGTAGGATTAACACATCACCAAGGTATCTAAATAGTTTGAATAAAATCCAAGTTGATTTGAAAAAAGTTATTAAAAAACTTATAGTGTACTATCTCTATTTTGTTCAACTTGCAAATTTTAGCTTTTTTGACCGAGATTAATTTAATTCTTAAATTTGACAGCAATTCAACACAAAACAAAATAACCTGGGATTAAGTAAGCTTAATTATATATCTAAGATAATTGCATAGTCTGATGAAAATTCAAGTTGATTTGAAACAGTTATTAAATAAATCAAAGTGTTCTATCTCTATTTTGTTCAACTTGCAAATTCTAGGTTTTTTTTTACCAAGATGACTTTAATTCTTAAATTTTACAGCAATACAACAAAAAACAAAATGACCCGGGATTCAGTAAGATTATTATATATCTAAGATAGCTGCATAGTTTGATAAAAATTCAAGTTGATTTGAAAAAGTTATTAAAATAATTAAAGTGTGCTATCTCTATTTTGTCCGAATTGCAAGTCCTAGCTGTTTTTACCAAGATGACTTTGATTCTTGAATTTTACATCAATACAACAAAAAAGTAAATGAAATGGGATTCAGTAAACTTGATATATATCTAAGATAGCTGCATAGTTTGATGAAAATCCAAGTTGATTTGAAAAAGTTATTACCAAATTTAAATTGTACTATTTCTATTTTGTTCGAACTACAAATCCCAGCTTTTTTTAACAAGATGACTTTAATTCTTCAATCTTACAGCAATACAACAAAAAACAAAATAACCTAGGATTCAGTAAGCTTATTACAGATCTAAGATAGCTGCATAGTTTGATGATAATCCAAGTTGATTTGAAAAAGTTATCAAATAAATTAAAGTGTACTATCTCTATTTTGTTCAAATTGAAAATTCTAGCTGTTTTTACCAAGATGACTTTAATTCTTAAATTTTACAGCAAAACAACAAAAAAGTAAATAAAATGGGATGAGTAAGCTTGATATATATCTAAGATAGCTGCATAGTTTGATGAAAATCCAAGTTGATTTGAAAAAGTTATTAAAAAAATTAAAGTGTGCTATCTCTATTTTGTCCGAATTGCAAGTCCTAGCTGTTTTTACCAAGATGACTTTGATTCTTGAATTTTACATCAATACAACAAAAAAGTAAATGAAATGGGATTCAGTAAACTTGATATATATCTAAGATAGCTGCATAGTTTGATGAAAATCCAAGTTGATTTGAAAAAGTTATTACAAAATTTAAATTGTACTATTTCTATTTTGTTCGAACTACAAATCCCAGCTTTTTTTTAACAAGATGACTTTAATTCTTCAATCTTACAGCAATACAACAAAAAACAAAATAACCTAGGATTCAGTAAGCTTATTACAGATCTAAGATAGCTGCATAGTTTGATGATAATCCAAGTTGATTTGAAAAAGTTATCAAATAAATTAAAGTGTACTATCTCTATTTTGTTCAAATTGAAAATTCTAGCTGTTTTTACCAAGATGACTTTAATTCTTAAATTTTACAGCAAAACAACAAAAAAGTAAATAAAATGGGATGAGTAAGCTTGATATATATCTAAGATAGCTGCATAGTTTGATGAAAATCCAAGTTGATTTGAAAAAGTTATTAAAAAAATTAAAGATGCCTATCTGAATTTATATATATAATAATTTTTATTTTATCTATTGTAAAATGAAATTCTTCATTTCACAGCCATTTATCAAACTACCTTATAAGCTTGAATTTTGTAAGATTAATAGTTAATTTAGTTAAATAGGCTGATTAACACCAGTCAAAACTACATTTGAAGGTCAAGACTAGTCGAGACTAGTCGAGACAAGTCGAGACTAGTCAAGACAGGTCGAGCCTTGGTCAAGACCATTTCAGACTACACAAATATCATCAAGTACTTAATCAGACTAATTAAACAAAGTCGAGACCTAGTCGAGTACATTTAAGTACATTTAAGTGCAGTCGAGACAATGTCGAGACTAGTCGAGTACAACAACTGGTCAATTCAGACTCTGAGCAGTTTATAGTGAATAATATCGGCAAAGGGTTTGCAAATAGGTTTCAATACATGTGGATTAACGTGGGAAATATATTGTAACAGCAATTTTTATGTACACCACGGAGTCTGCGCTAAGTATAGATATATCGAGAATTTTATCACAGTGTTGTTTAAAAAAGCGAAAGAAGCACGTCATATTAGAATAACAATTTCTAAACAGTTACATACCTTTCGAAGATATTATTTTTCAATCCAAAATAAGTATTGTTATTCATTTACATAGGGTCGATTTATATTTAACGCAGCTCATTTCACAATAACCGTGTGATTCGTTTGATTTGATTTTTTTTTGTTAAAGTCTTAATAAAAAGGTCTTCCGTCATGATTTTGCTACTATTTTGACTTCTTCTAAACGTTTGCCTGAATGACATACAAATGAAATAAAAATATTTTTGAAAAGTTTTGAATACAAATAAAAAGCAGTAGGGGTATTAAGGCCTTGTTCTGGCCCAAGAAAATGAAATGTTTGATAACTATTTCAAATTGGCACATTATGTTTAAAAATGTAAAGGGTCAAGAAATATAAATGAAAAACAGTAAGATTTTTATCTGATGACGTCACAATTACGTCATACTATGTACTGTTTTCACAAAAACGATGAAAAATACAGAATGTATGCAGTTTTCTGACTTTATTTTTGTTGTTGAAACATCCTGCGCAGCGGTGAATCATCAAAAAAGTTCGATAAAAGCTTTAGTACATTTATTGGCATTATCTCAACAAATAAAAAGTTGTTTTTTGGGTGCACACATACTTTTCCAGTCTAAAATATACTTTAAAAATTTGATGAAAAAACAAGGAAAATCACAAAAGTTAACAAAATATACAAATTAGGTTAAAATTTGTTGCCATGGTAACTTGTTCGATGTCAAATTTGTTTGTTTTTCTTAGTACCTTATACCTTATACAAGTTTACAGTAATTTAAGAATGTGTATGATGACTTTAAAATTTGAAGGGCCTTCTTGTCGATAGATCGGTTTGAAATCATTAAATATCAAGGAATCTCGTGAAATGTAATATGTCTCCACTATCGACAGTACACTTCTAAATATTTAAAACATAAACATTGCATAGCACTTAATCCAGGACTAGAATCTTAAGTTATTTTAGGTTATTGTAAATGTACTTTTGGAATGTTCAAGCATCTATATATTGCATGTGCCTGTATCATTATACATGTCGAGATATTTAAATATATCAACGTGTCCCATATGCGTTGCCTCGTGTTTTTAACAACGTATTTTATGTTAACTATAAATTAACAGTTTTATTAAAATTGTATTTCACCAGGGTTTTAGTTATCATCAGAACAAGGAAGTCATTTGAAAATTTGGATCAACATGCAGACGCATTATACGTTTATGTACTAGTATTTCACATCCAATATCGTGTTCTTATATTCTCTACAAAGCACACAAATGTCGTCTGTCATCCCAAAGGCTAACAAAACCTTTAAACAGACGTATTTAGAAGGATTATAGTTACAAAACGGTTGTCAGGTCATTAAAGACGGATTATTTTGGAATTAAAATTGATTCACTCATATGATCTTTGCGTCAGAAATACAAACATTTATTCTTAACCAGGCCTGTTGTTGGTAAGTTGACGAACCTGGGTCACGTCAAAAAACGTGTTTCGGCCAGAATCGCCTTTAAATTATAGCAAACAGAAGACACCAATCAAGAATATGATTTAACAAGATTTATTATACACAAGTTAAAAAGAAGTATTACACAAAAGGAAGTGTCAGCTAAACTGTCAAAATATATGTCCGATCTTTTATTTTTTCCTTATCTGGATGTCTTCTTCTTTAGGTTTTCAGTAGTCCTTCAATGATCTGAAGATTATTTACTGTTTGCGCGCGCAGCGTGGCCTATATATATATTTACAAAAACAAAAGAGCCAAAACAAAAACAAAAATATTTGGAAATAAATTTGAGGTGCATAATTTATTAATTTTGTGATTAAAACTATGTACATATGCTAATAATGAGTTAGATGAATTTGTGGAGAACAGCTGGTGTGAGCTGTTCTCTGAAAGTGTCGACTGTGGCGACAGCGACTGTTTGTATTGGCAATAAGTTCCACTGAGTTATGGTATATGGAAAAAATGAGTATTTATATGTATCTTTTTTGGTTGAAATGTGTCTAAAAGTATAATTATGGTTTTTGCGTGTTCTACTGTCTGATGGTATGAGAATAGCAGATGGTATAGCTACGATTTGATGTACTATTTTGTAGAACATTATCAATCTTGTGCGAGTTCTTCTTTCCTGTAGAGTTGGCCAGTTTAGGGTGTTTATCATATCTGTTGGGCTACTGATGTTATGGTATCTGTTACAGACATATCTGGCAGCTCGCCTTTGGACCATCTCGATTTTTGAGGTTTGTTCAACTGTGTGAGGGTCCCATACTGAACATGAATATTCCAGTTTAGGACAGACTAGTGCCAGATATGCCTGAGTTTTGATGTTCTGACATGATGTTTTTAAGTTTCTTTTTAAGAAGCCCAGAGATTTGTTGCCATTAGCTATGATGTTGTCTGTATGTTTAGACCATTTTAGGTTTGCTTGATGTGTAATGCCCAGATATTTAGCCGAAGAGACAAGTTCCAGTTTGTGATTGTGAAGGATATAGTCATGTTTAAATGGGTTTTTCTTCTGTGAGACTGTAAGGACTGTGCATTTGTCTGGATGGAAAGCCATCAACCAGTCTTGCTCCCACCTAGCAGCTGCATCTAAATCTAACTGTAGTGCATCACAGTCGCTTTGAGATTTGATGGTTTTGTAGATGATACTGTCATCGGCAAACAGTCTGAGCTTACTGGATGATAGGTATTCTGGTAGGTCGTTAATGTATACCAAGAATAATACTGGGCCCAGAACTGTGCCTTGAGGGACACCTGAGGTGACTGGGGCTAGGTCAGATGACTCTCCATCCAGGACAACTGTTTGTGTTCTGTCATTTAAGAATGCAGAGACCCAGTTTAAAGTTTCATTTTGGATACCGTAATAGTGTAATTTATAGAGTAATCTTTTATGAGGGACTTTGTCAAAGGCTTTGGCAAAGTCCATTATAATTAAATCTATTTGAGTGTTGTTGTTATTATTTGCTGCAAGTTCTTGAATGAATGAAATGAGTTGTGTTTCGCAAGATCTAGACTGACGGAAGCCATGCTGGAGGTCATACAGTATGTTGTTATTTTCAAGATGGTTGATGATGTGTTTTGTGATGATATGCTCCATAAGTTTACAGGATATACATGTCAATGATATAGGGCGGTAATTTTCTGGTTTATATTTTTCCCCTTTTTTGAATGCTGGTGCTACATTGGCGTGTTTCCAGTCTGATGGTGTAATGCCAGTTTCAAGAGATGTTTTAAAGATAAGTGTGAGAATTGGAGCTGTTTGGTCTTTGAGTTCTTTAAGTATTCTGCCGCTGATGTTGTCTGGGCCAGTTGCCTTATGTGGGTTTATATTGTGTAGGAGTTTCTTGACACCAGGTAAGGATATTTCAAGTGATGTTATCACAGGGTGTGAGCTAGGACCTTTGTCTGGAATGGTGTTATTTGATTCTGTTGTAAACACTGATTGGAATTGTGTGTTGAGGATGTCTGCCTTTTTCTTTGTGTCGGCTATTAATTGTCCTTCTTTTTTTAGAGGTGCAACACCGGTGTTATCTGTGCGCAGTGATTTAATAAAGGAAAATAGCTTTTTAGGTTTAGACTGATTGTTGAATTGTTGGTCTGGTTCATTTATGGGTAGGTCTAAGATCATTTTTTCAATATAACCCCAGTATGCAGTTCTTTGTTCTTTTTGTACTTGTTTTTTCAGATGTCGGTACTTTTCAGCATACTTGATGTCTTGTTTCATTTTATAATAGAGCTTGTTTTTTCTATTGATCATTTTCCTTAGATTGTTGTGAATCCAAGGTAGTCTGTTTTTGTATGTTAGGAACTTATGGGGAATGTTGTTTTCCACTGATTTTGAAAGATTCGTTTTAAATGTGTTCCACATGTCATTTACATTTGTTTTGTCCTCTAGGTTTAGTAGGTCTTTGTATGTTTTTTCTAGATCTGATTTGATGTTACTCCAGTTAGCTTTGTTGTATTTCAAGATTTTTCTAGGTTTTTCTCTCACCCTGCGCAGCCAGATGTCAGATTCTACATAGACAATATCGTGGTCACTAAGGCCTAATGGTGGTAGTGTACTGACCTTGTTAATGTTGGATGGATTATTGACTAGTACTAAATCTAAAATTCTTTCTTTTCGTGTAGGTATGTTCACTATTTGATGTAAATTGTGATCGTATATTAGTTCTAAGAGTGAATTATGCTGTTCTTGATCTGGTTTCCCAGGTGTTACTTCAGGGACAGACCAGTCAATGTGGCCTAGATTAAAATCGCCACCTACTAATATGTTACTTGTTGATGTTTGATTAATTCTACTTAATGATAAATCTAATTGCTTAATGGAGTTTCCATCATCTGATGGTGGTCTATAATAACTTCCAACCAGAAGGTTTTTTGCACCCGATATGTTTATTTGTGCCCAAATGATTTCACAGTCTGTTTTAAGTTCTTGGATTTCTGTACTGATAAATTCTTTGGTGACTGCAAGTAATACCCCCCCCCCCCCCCCCATAGCTTTGGTTGTTTTTACTTGGTGGGCGATCAGTTCTATAAATGTTGTATAGATCTGTTGGGAAGTATTCAAATGAGGATGAATTTTTGTCAAGCCAAGTTTCAGTACCAAGGATGATATCTGGTTTTGCAGAGTCTATCAGTTGTAAAAGTTCTGGTTTTTTATTTCGAATGGACTGGAAATTGATGTTTAGAACTCTAATAGGTTTTCTGTTTTTATTTGCTATCCGTTGTTTCTTTTTATTTTTACTTTGTTTAGGTATTGGTGAGGATGTGGCTTTTGGAGCACCTGGGCTCCCCAATACTGAGTTATCATTTAGTGTATCATATAAATTTGATGTTTCAATAGTCGAGTGATTAAACAGACTAGTTGAGAAGTTTGGCATACCACATTGTATGCATTCCCAGCTGATGTTACTGGCATCCATACAATCATAGTGTTGAGGTGACATACCCTGACAATCAATGTGATACCAAACATCACAACTGTCACAACAGAGTGCTTTATGTTTCCATGTAACAGCCTTTTGACATGTTCCACATGGCCACCTAGGACCTGGGTTTGTTTCTGTGTCAAAGGCATTTGCAATTAGCAAGATGAATAAATATGACTGCACATGTTGTGGAGCTTTTGATTTCAATGCTTGTAATATTTGGACTGAATTTTGCCTACCCCAGTTACTTTTCTGGAGTGCAAATACACTTATGATGGGATAATGATTAGATGGGATTTGTAATAGTACATTATGAGCAAATGGTCTTGTGTGTGGTGTTATGTTGCATATTGTCTTAGCACCAAGAATATTAAATAGCGAGAATAAGACAGGTAGTACAATTATGCAGTATTTCAGTACCATAGTTAAATTGATCATGTATGGCACACTATTTTTACAAGTGTAATTTATGTTTTACTACAATTAAATACCTGTGATTGAGATCAGAAGTGTGAAAAGAGGGTACATCAGTTGTTAGTAGATTGTACAGTGTTAATCTTCGTCTCCTGGGCTACTCAGGAGTACAGGTTATATGAAACGCCTGATTAATAGACAGCAAATGAAAGTAAAGTTTCTGAATGAGATGTTTGTTTACTTCCGGTGTACAATTTGGTCACATGATATTTGGCGGTTTCTGTCAAAATATATTTCAAAAAGTGAAATATGCTTTTAAGGTTGTATTTTAGTGATATATTGATTATACCTATGTACATTGAGTAAATATAAGATAATATTCAAAATTTAGGGTGGTAACAATGTTTGTAAATACCAATTTCAGAAAATTTTCTGAGCCTAAAAAAGATCGACTGTTCAGGTCCACGCATGCGCATTTGGGGAATAAAATCACATTAGTACGTCCAATATTAAGGTCACAATCAAGTATGATATTTTTTGTAGAATTAGAGTGTCAATCTAACTGGTGAGAATATTAATGTATCAATGTCTATGTCTATGTCTGAATGTCTGTATATATATAGTTGTTACGTAAATCTCTACAACACTGTAGAAATGAAAGTCATAGTAAACTGTCGAAATGAAGTTTCTAGAGCTTGTAAAAAGTTTAAAAAATGCATCTTTTACTATGATCATCCTGAAATCGTTATGTAACTAACATTGAAAGTTCCAATCATTCCATTAGTTTCTATGACTGTTCCAGTGATTTATCAACTGGTAAGTTTTAAGATTATTTTGTAAACAACTATCAGCTCACTAGTAACCCGAATTTAGCTTGAACGGACAAAAGCGTGTTAACGCTATTTAAATGAGATTAATTGTTATTTGATAAAGATTGACAAAAATTAAAAAATATTTTTAATTCATTTCAATTCATTTCAATTCATTTTAACGCCAGTCAAATAGATTTCTTTGCGGTGAATCAATTGAAATCAAGTTGCTGGTAATGTACGTCAAACTATTAGGCCACGCCCCCGTTAAACTATTTCAAACAGGCATCAATTCGTTTTAAACATCGTTGAGACCCGAGCTTTGTACAGGTAAATCACTCAAGCAAGACAAACTTTATTTATTTATGGGGTTTTTGTCATCAAATTTTATCGAATTCAGTTAAGGTAGCACAATACAAAGATTTTATAACTCCTACTACCAAGTTTTAAAATGCTGTAACTTTCTTAATAATGCTTGAAAATTTATAAAAGTGGTAGTTTTGGATAGCTAACAGATTACTCTTTCAAATTAATGCAATGTTAGCATTATGCAACAATTATGTAACAAATTATAATGTTAACGGTGCCTAAAATATTTTTCACCAAATTTCCACTTTCAAATGAAATTAGCTTCTGCATAGGTATCCCAAGAGGCTTGATTTTATAATATGTTGTTCCTATGACCATTATCTACAAAAGGGTGTCTCAGATTTCAGATAGAATGTATAGAACAAATTTTACACCTAATTAAACATTATCTTCTTTTATGTGGTTAGGATGTTTCACTAATTGGAGATTTATGAGAGAATAGAATACCATAGAGACAATCTGAGACACCCTTTTGAAGCCCATGATGTGTTGATTAAGATTTAGTTAAAATTTTCTGTATAGTTAAAGAGATGAAAGAGCTAAATTCATTCGAGTGACCTTACCCAGATTTTGCCACTAATTACATAATAATTGATTACATAATGATTGCATAATAAAAATATTACATTCATTTAAAAGATTAATTTTTTATCTATATATATGTACCTCTTTTATTATTTTCTATGCATTCATAAGAAAGTTACAGCATTTCAAATGTTAGTGATTGGAAGTAAAAAAATCTTTGTATTGTGCTACCTTAAATGTGTGTATTCTTAGTAAAGTCGCATGCTTCACAATTTTTAACAAATGAATGAACAATACATGTGACATTTAAGAAATTTTAATTAAAACATTAAAATATTGATGCACGGTTTAAGAAATGTGAATCTGTTAAAAATAAAATAGTAAACTTGCAAACTTTCAATCCATTTGTTCTCATCGAGGTCCGCGTTCATGTTTCAATGCGATACGTAACATGAAAGTCCAATATGTTACAAATGTATAGACTCTACGATGTCCGAGTTCTGTCCGAAATAAATAATTGATAGCACTTATAAGACATAATGTTGGAATATTTGTCTTTTGTTGAAGTCGACACGTCTCCCTTTAGATGGCTTTCGGTTATTTCCGTAGTTCGGTTGCTGTTTCATTGGCGAATATCTTACATCTCCTTTTTTTCGTGCATCACTTATTTATCATGTGCAATGGTGGCTGAAACAAATCTGATCATATACATCTGATAGCACTGCCTGTTACGTTTCTTTTGCCTCAAATAGTGCGGTTTGATTTGGATTTGAATGGGTTTTACTAAACGTCTAGTGGCAAATATTTCACCAATAATACAGCCATTATGTCAGTGGCACATCTGACGAAAATTCAAACCACAGATTACAAATTGCGTTTTTTTTCTGAAGTTTATTAACGAATGATATGCTGCTTTTTTTATACTCTAATATCAGTTACCCATTCGTGAACGTAATGGACGTATGATGAATGAAGTTCCATGTTTTATCTTTTATATAAAATTTAAAAGGTTAAACCGGGTTGAATTATTACATTTACAAAAAAACATCATTTTATTTTTTAAATAAATTCAACAACAATATAAGTATATTTTAAAAAATTAATTGACAGTTTATATTGACCATTATATACATATAAAGACCAATGTCGATAACTCCATTTATCTTTTTTATCTTTATTTTTTTAGCACGAAATAAATACTGGAGTTAATCATATCATAGAAAAAATATCAAACAACGTTAGTTAAGACACGATTGATAAAATCTAATGGTTTATATTTCAGTTTCGAATCAGATTTTTTTAGGCACCAGTGTTACTACTCATTTTGATAAACAGTGACTGAGACGCTTACTTGCAATTCGGAATTGACGAAATAACGTAGCGAAATGACCGTACTTATAGATTATACTTTTGTTTTCCATTTTAATTGTATTGTCATTTTAGGGACCGTTATAGCTGCTGATCAATGAGGACCAAAGCTCCGTGTTGAGGCCGTACTTTTGATCTCTAATTAAATTATACCATGTGACTTGACGGAGAGTTGTTTCATTGGCACACATACCACATCTTCTTATTTATATTAAACGGGAGCAGTTTATTACATTTTTATTAAGATAAAAAAAAATTATAAAAATTCAGTGAATCAAATGAATTTGTAGCATATTGTTACATTCAAAAGTATTTAATTTTGATTGATAGTATACATTATTTGTATTGCATTCAATTTGGTCCACAAAAAATGCCCAGTGTCAAATATTGCACATCGATGACCACTTAGATTAGCTATAATTAAACTCATTTCCTTGGCTGGTAGTACACGCTTGTATTTTGTCCTTTAAAGTTAGTCTGTCGGTTTAATCATGGAAGTAATATTAAATATCAATAATTCTTAAATCATTTGCATATCTATAAATACTTGAATTGGATTGGTCAAGAAGAATTTTTCTCTTGGTTTACACTTCGATAAACCATGTTTCCGAAACTACTTTTGTAGTCTATTCATGCGCGATACACATTCTTGCAGGGATACTGGGATTTTCAGCAAGTTGAGATTATTAAACAATCGGCATGACAGTTGTTTCTATTCTTATGCATATATAACCCAAAAAAGAAAAAAAGTAAATACACTAAAGCTTCGAAAATGTATAAAAAATAAAATTTAAATAAAATTCCGGGAAATTTCACGTATGAATTGGCGAATTTATGTCATGGCAAAACACGACGTCATACGGTTGAAAACTTTCAGACGGAAGATTATTTCGTTACTTGTACGCTTCAAATTCGGAAAGTATCTAATAAAAATGAAGTTTTTGAGGTAGGTGCTAGTTCATTTTAGACTCTTTTGCATTTATCGAACATTTAAGTTTTTTAGAAAGTCAAGATGGCGGCGTACTCCTTAGTTACGACATGACAGTTTGCATCTGATGGTACATATAGTAGCCATCACAGTTATAATGTAAACTAATAATCGCGTATGTTTGGCTGAAGAATTATAAGGATTAAACACATTTTTTCTAGAGGTTATTGATGTGTAAACCGGGTCTCTAACTCACAAACTTGACATAAAAGTCCTTCGGACTTTTATTCAGTTTGTGAGTTAACTGCCCCGGTTTACATATCAATAACCTCTAGAAAAAATGTGTTTAATCCTATAATGAATCACAGTCAGTTAAGGAGAATTCTTCGTCATTTGCAAATAGATATGAAAATTTGCTTACGACTAAATTCAGGCCGAAAGAAATATGTTTTGTTTTATTTCAGATTATTTAGTACATATACAAAAATATTCTTAGTATTTTACAATTTACAAATAAAATTTGATAGTGCTTTTTATGCACATGATAGATGAAAGGTCTGTGAAATATTGAAAATAGTACGTTCCGGAAAACACAAGTCGCTATATAAAATTCCATTACATGTGGTACGCTCATATTTAAATACCTTCCTATATTAAAGAAAGTGAAAAAAAAAAGTTTTTGAAATTCACTTAAAAAAGATTAAACGAATAGTTTAACTTATTTTTCAAATATTGAATACACAAATAAATCTCTAATTTATCCACGCTTGAAATTTGTTTTTACTGACAGGAGTCTGCTGGTATTCGATTGGACCACAGAATCAATGTAGGCGTAACAGCCTATCATATTTATCCAATCAGCTGTCTTGTATGCGATGACATACGGTCCACTTAGTTTAGTTTTCCTTGTAATGAATTATAAATTGATCGCAATAAAAATTATTCAATACACTATAAAGCAAACAATGTCTAGCCCAAAAATGACTTACACGACGCTATACTATACATATTATACTTAATAATTATTTACAAATTAAGACAGCGTAAAAAATAAAATAATAACATTAATAATAATTACTATTTAACGGTATAGCTCTGATTTGTCGGGGTCTATTATGCTATTAGTATGATAGTTCTAGCAATTTAAAAAAATGATCATCAAAAGAACGGTTGTGCTATTGTGGGCCAGGGACTTGCCGGTACGTCTAAAACCCACCCAGGCCGCTTTGATGCACTAAGCTCTAAGACACTTATGGAACACTATAGCGAACTTTCTAGACAAATTTGAAATTGTCAGATAAAAATAGCCAACGCTTATATTGAAGAATAAACAAGTCACGAAAAGAAATATTACTATAAATTGTACATTATACGGACATTTTGACTAATTCACTAAAAAAAATAAAAAAATAAGCTTTGATACAGCGGAAGCAAAAACATCGAGCTTAGCAAAGATAAAAAAAAAATAATAATGCTAAAATTATGTATTTTCAAATTAAAGGACAAATCGTACGCAATTTCACCCGGAATCCGAATCTGACTGACTAGCAAATTACTACAAAATTAAAAAAAAAAAAAAGGAACAACGTATGTTAGAATCACGAAAAAAATGGATTTAGATTAGATTTGTGATCATTGGAATTTATTAAGACTTTTTTTAAATATCTATTTCTAGGAACTTTTTTTAGATCGAAATTAATAAAGTTTATAAGTATGTGGTACAGCTCACACCGATAAATATATTACGGCATATTCATATAGAATTGCTAATAAACCTTTCAATAATGAATTCTTATAAGCCGATTTTAAAGCTCATAATATAAGAGATATGGGATATAATTCAATTTGACGGCAACCAAACGACAAAAACACTATAGGTAAATCAAGACCGCATGTTTAGTCTTCAACAAGAAACATGTGTCTACACGAAATGCCAAGCTCTAAATCGTGATGAACTTGTAGATACAATATTCAAAAAACAACAATATTAAAGTCTAAATAATATAAATATTCATTATTCACACATATTCTAGATTTTCTAAATGGTTTGAGACACGTATGCAAAGCCCATGTATTTTCCGTTCACATAATGTTTTGACGGTTTTACTTTTTTTTATTTATAACGTCCTACAAACATTGCTCAGACTAAACAGCATGAAAGACTAAAACACTTTTATAAGTCAGCGTATAGGTTTATTCCTTGAATGCCAACATCCTTTGATCTACCGACAATTTACCTATAGATAATGTTGGCTTTCGAGGAATAGGTGCAAAAATTTATCACAACACGAGAGCATGCTTATCAAAAATGGACATTTAGAGGTATAGGGGGGGGGGTTGAGATCTCACAAACATGTTTAACCCTGCCGCATTTTCGCGCCTGTCCCAAGTCAGGAGCCTCTGGCCTTTCTTAGTCTTGTATTATTTTAAGTTTAGTTTCTTGTGTACAATTTGGAAATTAGTATGGCGTTCATTATCACTGAACTAGTATATATTTGTTTAGGAGCCAGCTGAAGGACGTCTCCGGGTGCGGGAATTTCTCGCTACATTGAAGACCTGTTGGTGACCTTTTGCTGTTGTTTTTTTATTTGGTCGGGTTGTTGTCTCTTTGACACATTCCCCATTTCCATTTTCAATTTTATTTAATTCGAATTGAATTCGCTAATCGCGTACACACACTCTTCTTTTTTAATTAGAATTAAATGTCCGTGTGAACGAGGCATATTTAAACAGATAGTTAAAATCTAATTCATGTTTGTTACGTTGTTGAAATTTTTTCTGATGATACTATTTGAACGGATATGGATTCTCTTAAAATGAAACTTTGAAAAGTGTTGCATCACATGTGCATATTGTGAGAAATTCCAGTTTACACAAATGTGAAGCCTCTTTGGACTTTGAAGGTTTTTTTTCAATATTTCTATAGTTGTGTGTGCTGTAACATCCTACCATATTACTTGATTAAATTTCTTGAAACTTTGTATCACGTGTTAGAATACTATTGATGTATAATGTTCAGTTTGTTCAGGATATTTTCTTAGTAATACAAGTATGGACACAGACGCAAATTGTCAGTGGGGTTAAACAGGTTGGGCTCAAGTCATGAAACATGGGGTAGTCCCAGGTTTGTGGGATAAACACGTTTTTCTGGGGTCGAAAAACCCCACAAAACTGGGGTAAAAAACTTCGTTCATAGTTTACACATAAACTATGAAAAAGCGCACCATGTCAGCTTTTGCGGTAATTTTTATCCAACATGAACTTTTGTGTACGTTAAGTTGTTTGCCATTGCTATATGTATTCTTTTGCGTAAGTCTCCGGATAAATGGGCTTCATAACCGGAAGTGTAAAAATCATGTCATTTATCAATAATATCATATCATTTCTTTACTTTCTAGACAAATTGTCTTTCTCACTAACTTTGTCGACTACCATTACTCCATCTTGAACAACAATGCATGTGCAGTATGAAACAAAGCTTTCTATTGGTTGATTAATCTTTTGACTTTTGTTAAATTCTATGGAGGGCATAATTAACAAAACAATACCAAAAACTGTGTTTCATTTTGTATCGGAGATGCTGAAATGATCTCCCTTTGCAAGAATAAGGAATGACTCAAAATGAACTATATTACTGTGTATGAACAGAAAAATTAAATGAAGATGTAATTGAAACTATCTTATTGTGATCTAAAATATAGTTTCCAACTTACTATATATTTTTTAGAATACTTTGCTATTGTTATGGAAGAATTATACCTTTTGAGTGAACATGTTAAAATAGACATATAACAGAAATGCAAGACATAGCTTAAAATCGACCATACAAGGGCTTTTATGTCGGACAAATTTGCTAGAAACTTGTGTGTGTGGTTTATATACTATACTACATGCTGTCAAATCCTATTATAAGAATACATGTATATAAACATAATTATAAAAGGGGAATGATAGATTATATAAGAATAAACAACTTGTAAATAACTATATTTGAAGATTAGACACAACTCAATGTTTTTATTTATCTTTATATTATAAATTTTATATATATTAATTACTTATTTTGTAATTTCTTCAAATGGGGGTAACTTGCTACATCGCCCTTGCATGGTCGATAACAAGCATTCAGTTATATTTCTATTATAGCTCTATTTTAACAAGTTCATTTAAAAGGTATAATTCTTCCATAGGAATAGCAAAGTATTCTAAAAAATATAAAGTAAGTTGGAAACTATATTTTAGATCATCATAAGATAGTTTCATTTACATCTTCATTTAATTATTCTGTTCATACACAGTAATATAGTTCATTTTGAGTCATTCCTTATTCTTGCAAAGGGAGATCATTTCAGCATCTCCGATACAAAATGAAATACAGTTTTTGGTATTGTTTTGTTAATTATGCCCTCCATAGAATTTAACAAAAGTCAAAAGATTAATCAACCAATAGAAAGCTTTGTTTCATACTGCACATGCATTGTTGTTCAAGATGGAGTAATGGTAGTCGACAAAGTTAGTGAGAAAGACAATTTGTCTAGAAAGTAAAGAAATGATATGATATTATTGATAAATGACATGATTTTTACACTTCCGGTTATGAAGCCCATTTCTCCGGAGACTTACGCAAAAGAATACATATAGCAATGGCAAACAACTTAACGTAAACAAAAGTTCATGTTGGATAAAAATTACCGCAAAAGCTGACATGGTGCGCTTTTTCAAAGTTTATGTGTAAACTATGAACGAAGTTTTTTACCCCAGTTTTGTGGGGTTTTTCGACCCCAGAAAAACGTGTTTATCCCACAAACCTGGGACCACCCCATGTTTCATGACTTGAGCCCAACCTGTTAAAGGTCGTTACAAATGTATTGAAAGTTAGACTGGAAATGTGTATTAACAAATTGAGTTGATGTGTACATGTCTTCATTCAAATGCATTGACTGATAAAAGGGGGGCTTCAACTTCCACCCCTCTCTGTGGATTAGTTGTTTGAGTGTTTGAAAATGGAGTTTGTTAATAAATAGCTGCACTGGAAGCGCATGATATGTCTTGATTCCTTTTAAGCTTGCTTAAAGGTTGAACTTTTTTGTTTTGTACAATGATTAGTCTATTTGTTTTCTCATTTCATTTGTTTTATATTTGTCATTTTAAGGTCTTTTATAGCTGACTGTGCTGTATGAGCTTTTGTCATTGTTGAAGGCTATTTGGGGACCTGTAGTTGTTAATCTTGTTTTAAATTTTGGAATGTAGCTGAAGTCAACAGACATAGACAATTCACCCAAGTTTTAAAAATGATGTGGAAGTGTTTAGGTGAATAATTGAGATGGAAAATGAGGAAAGTGTCAAAGTGAGAACAACCCAACCATAGAGTAGACAACAGCTGAAGGCCTCCAATGGGTTTTCAATGTAGCCAGAAACTGCTGCACTTATAGGTGTCCAAAAACTATAAAATCCCTTCTTTTTTTTAGCATATATAAAAATTCATAACACAGAAATGTATAATCAAATTTATTACAATCAAAAGGGACCTAAGGTCAATAGTGTAAACAATTCACCAAAGTTTAATTAAAGGTGATGGATGCATTTTTGTGTTATTGTTCAAAATTGGAAAATTGTCTCTTTTTTAAGGATAAAATCTCTCTTCATAACATGGAAATGAAAATTCTAAAATTTATAAAATCGGTGTGGAGCTTATGTCAATACAACAAATGTTCTTGAAAGTAGGGGGAAGCGTTTCTAGTTATTGTCTGAAGTGTGGATGATGGACTGATAGACCACAGTATACTATATTATGTTGTGTGTGAGACATTGGTATAATAAAATGGTTTCGAATGAATAATGATTAGAAACTGTTTAATGCAGTTATTGAGGGAACGACAGTGAAGAAATTCCTGAGATCAATGCGTTTGAATCCGAAGAATTCAATTTTTGTTGAAATGAAACAAAGTTCAATTTTTGACCCTTTGGATCTTAATGTAGACCAATTTGAAAAAGGGACAATCCTGTGCAATTGAATATTTCTTGCTATTGTGCAATACTGTGCAATTAAAAATTTCTTGCTATTGCACAATACTGTGCAATTGGAGATTTCTTGCTATTGTGCAATACTGTGCAATTGAACATTTCTTGCTATTGAACAATACTGTGCAATTGAACATTTCTTGCTATTGCAGAATACTGCACAATTGAAAATTTCTTGCTATTGCACAATACTTAGTATAATAATTTTTGACCCCGATTTGGACCAACTTGAAAACTGGGCCCATTATCAAAATCTAAGTACATGTTAAGACTCACCATATCAAAGAACCCCAAGAATTCAATTTTTAATAAAATCAAGCTTATTTTGATTTTGGACCCTTTGGACTTTAATGTAGACGAATTAGAAAACAGGACCTAAAATTAAGAATTTGGACATGGTTAGATTTGGCATATCAAAGAAGCACAATACCGTAATTCATTTTTTTGATAAAATCAAACAAAGTTTAATTTTGGCCCCTTATTCCTTGGGACCAAAACTCCCAAAATTAATCCAAACCTACCTTTTGTGGTCATAAACCTTTATAGATTTCTATTAACTTATACTAAAGTTATTGTTCAAAAACCAAGAAAAATGCTTATTTGGGGCCTGTTTTTGGCCCCTAAATCCTACACTGTTGGAACTAAAATTACCAAAATCTATCCCATCCCTCCTTATGTGGCCATAGACCTTATGTTAAAATATCATAGATTTCTGTTTACCAATACTTAAGTTATAGAGCAAAAACCAACCAGATGCTCCGCAGGGCGTAGCTTTATACGACCGCAGAAGTTGAACCCTGAACGGTTGGGGCAAGTATGGACACAACATTCAAGCTGGATTCCGCTCTAAATTTGGATTGTGATTAAATAGTTGACACAGCATAGGTTTCTGACACAGAATGAATGTATTCAAATGAACTTAAAATTTTTGTTTTCTCTTAGAGCAATTCACTATGCTGTTGAATATTAATCCTCTCAAAAAAATGTTTGAAGAAATTTTCTTTTTATTTATAAAATTTCAAATGAGAAAAATTGAACCCAATTTTTTAATCACATCCCCCTTTCCCTTATTCCAAAACTAATTTCAATTAAAATATTCTAATGGAGTTTGCAACAATTACTACTCATTTAAATACATCATAAAATATTAAGATGTAAAAAAAATGCTTGTTATCACTGAATGGTAAAGATTATTTAAATTTATCAGTTGGTAGTAAAAAGTGAATATACATTGTATATTGTATATAACAAAGATTTAAGTTGATTCTGGACAAAGAAAGATAACTCCAATTAAAAAAAATTCTTGCAGATATTTCTTGCTTACTATACTGGACAAAGAAAGATAACTCTAAATTAAAAAAAAATTTGCAATTTCACAATATTGTGAAATTTGATATTTCTTGCCATTGCACAATACTGTGCAATTGAAAAGACTTGCTATTGCACAATACTTAATATAATAATTTTAGATCCTGATTTGGACCAACTTGAAAACTGGGCCCATAATCAAAAATCTAAGTACATGTTTAGATTCAGCATATCAAAGAGGCCCAAGAATTTAATTTTTGTTAAAATCAAACTTAGTTTAATTTTGGACCCTTTGCACTTTAATTTAGACCAATTTTAAAACTGGACCAAAAATTAAGAATCTACATACACAGTTAGATTTGGCATATCAAAGAACCCCAATTATTCAATTTTTGATGAAATCAAACAATGTTTAATTTTGGACCTCGATTTGGGCCAACTTGAAAACTGGGCCAATAATCAAAAATCTAAGTACATTTTTAGATTCAGCATATCAAAGAACCCCAAGGTTTCAATTTTTGTTAAAATCAAACTAAGTTTAATTTTGGACCCTTTGGACCTTAATGTAGACCAATTTGAAAACGGGACCAAAAATTAAGAACCTACATACACAGTTAGATTCGGCATATTAAAGAACCCCAATTATTCAATTTTGATGAAATCAAACAAAGTTTAATTTTGGACCCTTTGGGCCCCTTTTTCCTTAACTGTTGGGACCAAAACTCCCAAAATCAATACCAACCTTCCTTTAGTGGTCATAAACATTGTGTTTAAATTTCATTGATTTCTATTTACTTTAACTAAAGTTATTGTGCGAAAACCAAGAATAATGCTTATTTGGGCCCTTTTTTGGCCCCTAATTCCTAAACTGTTGAAACCAAAACTCCCAAAATCAATCCCAACCTTTCTTTTGTGGTCATAAACCTTGTGTCAAAATTTCATAGATTTCTATTAACTTAAACTAAAGTTATAGTGCGAAAACCAAGAAAATGCTTATTTGGGCCCTTTTTGGCCCCTAATTCCTAAAATGTTGGGACCAAAACTCCCAAAATCAATACCAGCCTTCCTTTTATGGTCATAAACCTTGTGTTAAAATTTCATAGATTTCTATTCACATTTACTAAAGTTAGAGTGCGAAAACTAAAAGTATTCGGACGACGACGACGACGCAGACGACGGCGCCAACGTGATAGCAATATACGACGAAATTTTTTTCAAAATTTGCGGTCGTATAAAAACAATACTAATTTGGCCCCTTATTCCTAAACTGTTGAGACCAAAATACCCCAAATCAATCCCACCCTTCCTTTCATGGTCATAAATCTTTTGTCTAAATTTCATATATTTCCATTTTACTTTTACTGAAGTTAGAGTGGGAAAACCGAATATCTTTGGATGAAGACGATGATGCCAACGTGATACCAATGTACAACCAAAAAGTTTTCAACTTTTGCGGTTGTATAAAAATGATGTCAAATCAAATTTTTAATGGAGTTTGCAACAGTAATTATTCAACTACTCATTTTAATACATCATAAAGTATTAAAGTGTAAATGTCATACAGTCATGGTGATGATGCCTCCGCTAGCATATAATGTATAAAGGTACATAAATCCAGAACTGTATAGGTGAAGCTGCTAAAAATTGAACTCAAACCAAGTTTAGAGGTACCGGTTATAAGCATTGTATACACATTTCACTAAATTAAGTTGAGACAAACTTGAGAAATTTTTCCATTTGTGAAAGGGGATAACCCTAGAATGATAATCAAAGTGCTTGTAATCACTGAATGGCTATTAAAGACTGCTTAAATTTATCAGTTGGTAGAAAAGTGAATTTTGCATTGTATATTGTATATATAGCATTATTTTAAGTCGATTCAACTACTATTCTGGACAGAGAAAGATAACTCCAATTTTCAAAGAAGATTTCATAAAGCAATGGTTTTAGGTAATATTAATTCAACAACCATTCTGGACAAAGAAAGATAACTCCAATTTATTGTCTTGAATCTACAAAAATGTTTGTTTTTGGCCCTCAATTCCTCGACTGTTTGCCCCATAACCCACAAAATAGACCCCAAACTTCTACTTATGGTATTAAATATTATGGTACAGTTTCAGAACAATTGAAATACTTATACACAACTTTTTGTACTGACACAAGATTAATGCTTGTTTTGGGCACCTTTAGAACCCTTATTCATAAACCTTAAGAACTATATATATATAACCGCCCCAAAACAATCCCAAGCTTCCTTTTATGATTATAAATATTATGTTATAATTTAATGGCTTCCTCTTTACTTATACTGAAGTTATTATCTGGAAACCATCCGTCTTGGGAAGACGACGACAGGATACCTACATGTATTTCAACTGCAAAAATTTCTGTGGTTGTATAAAAATTTCAACTTATGTACAATGAAATATAGTTTCAAAATTGATAAGCCTAAATAGGCCTTATAATTTTTTCCCCACATAGTTGAAGGACCATTTACACTCAGGACCGAGTCATAAGTAGGCAGTACAGTCTACAGATGTATTAAAACTACCTAGCATCATATTGCTAGTAGTGGGAGTAGCATTCTCGGGTAAATTTGTTCTTTTTTTTTATAATATGTTTGGTTCAAATCAAAATAGAACGCTTTTATCTCCCCAATACTTACATTGTAAATAGAGGTGGTACTACTTTGACAAATCCTTGTACATGAGAGTTTTCTGTCAAATCTTTATTTCACAAAGAATGAATTGCATAACAATGAACTGAGCTCAAAGCAAAGTACTTTAATAATACACTTAGACAAAGAGCTAAATCCAGTGATATACTTTGTACTACAGGTCCTTCATTAACATCCATTGACCAAAACCATATCTCAACGACATTCCATACTACATGGTTGGATTCGGAAGTCCTGAAAAAGACATGATTTTTTTTAACATATTTTAAGTATATATATACACAGGTTAAAACTTTCTTGTTGTATAATCATTCCGCATCTAGCAACTATCAATTTGCTTAATGCACATATTGATATATGTTGAGTGTACCTCTGTTGGAAATAAAACACACAAACCTCCACCTAGTTTTAGTGAATGGAAAAAACATTCAAAACTATAAAATATTATAGATCTAAGACTTGTCAGTGTCTATTTACCATTGCCACTGAATCAGTGATATATGTATTGTACACATAACTATATACATGCAAGACTAAAATTATAAAGTACATACATAGATATAGGAAGACGTGGTGATACATGTTTGTATACATGTATAAGACTAAAACTGGTGACATTCAGTCTTTACAACATCTTCATTCCCAAAGTCATTTTCAAATCTGACTTCATGGTAAAATAAGATTCCATATCTACAACCAATTAAAAGGAAAAATCCATCTGATAGACTAGCATTTAAATCCGATTTCTAAAATGGAAGCTAGGTCACCATGGAACTTAGAACTAAAAAAAATCAAACAATATATCTGATATATTTCAAATGCATGTACATGAAATAATATAAATCTCTAAAATTCACCATATTGTTCCCTTTTTCATCTTCTGTTAGATACTGCATATCCAGTGGCGGATCCAGAAATTTTCTTAAGTGGGAGCCCACTGAATGACCTAAGAGGGGGCTCGCTCAAGTCATGATTCAGTGATTCCCCCCGTACGAAATTATAAGGCGTATTACGCCTGGAAATAAGGCGTAAACCAGGCGTAAGTGGTAGTTACGTGTCTAGATCCAAGCGTAAGGGAGCAGGAAACGTAAATTTGTAGTCCTTACAGGCGTAGAAAAAAGCAGTACACCTGGCGTAAATTGAAATCAGCTAGGCGTAAATTTTCTTACGGCAGAAATTTTCTTACGGGCGTAAATAAAAATACCCATAATGCTTTGTTTAAAGGATCATGGGATTTTTTTTCAAAATTAGGCTCTTTTGTTTGCAAGAGTTGGACACATGGCAGCTTCATATATTCAGTGATAATTTGCTTGTTTTGTGCTTTTTGAAAGAATCTGAAATTGGAAATACTGAATCCAATAAATAAATGAAAATTGTGAAATAAAAGGAAAGTAGTAATACATGGTAAATAATAATAATGTGAGTATTACTATTAGTTATTTAGTATTATGTTCTATCAGAATTTTTGAAACTCAAAACTTTTATCCCTGGATATTAACACTAAAATCTTTTACTTTAAGTTAAATTGCAGTATTGTCATTTATATTTAAGTTCAAAAGACAATAATTTTCAAAAACAACTTAGTTAAAATGCTAATTTTATTTCAAGAAAAAGTAATACATGTAGTCATAATTCTTATTTAAACTTAAACTTATTTGAGCCATTGTCTGCATAAAATGTATTTGTTTCTATATAAGCTTCTTCAATGGTTAATATTTCAAGTTTTTTGTCAAACAATAAGAAATAAAAGCAACAGCACAGAAGTTTGTATCAAATACACAAAAGTACACAGCAAGGTTAATACACTGAACTGAAATAAGTGTAGTTTTATGTAAAGTTATTACGCCTGGTTTATTTATTGACCAGGCGTACTCATTTGCATATTACGCCTATTTTTTGTGAACCAGGCGTACTCATTTAAATATTACGCCTAATTTTACGCCTGGTTTACGCCTTAGTTACGCCTAATTTACGCCTGGTTGACGCCTGGACATGCATTTTGTAAACACTGCAATGCCGCCAGGATAAAGTATGATTTTACGCCTGGTTTCCATGTCATATACGGGCGTCACAGTTCGTACAGGCCTATATAAGCAACCAATTTTTTTCTCAAAAAGCAGCCCCCCCCCCCCCTAAATCCGCCTCTGATATCAACCTCTAGATGTCTTTCAATTACATTCAGTTTAGTGTGGGTTGATCTTTGATTGTTGTACATGTTACAACCAGATTCCCGGCAGGGGGCAACTTTGTAAGACCGCAGAGGTTCAAGCTTAGATTTTGAAATAAGGCGGAAAATGTAACCTTTTCAATTTATAAAACAGGTTCAACATCATTTCTATACATATATTAACATATTCTAAATTGTGGACACACCTTCATTAAATATTCTAATTCAATTAGTGGAGGAGATCAAATTAAAAAGTTGCAATGGTTAAATACTTTAATCACAGTCTTTCCTGCTAAAATCTCATGTGTAGAATGTGATAAACGTTTTTTGGGTCTTTATATTGTCCTTGATATTGAGGTTATTTTGACACAGCAAAATATAAAGAAAATGTAAACTATGATCTGGAAATTGACTTTGTTTTCCCAAAATAAGCCCACTTAAACTGAACTTTAAATGCAAAAGACCTCTAAATGGCTAACAGATATTGCTATATAAAAGAATAGTCCTTGATTATACATGTACATGATATTAAAGAATTCATGAAATTTACACTGATTCTGTCAGTTGAATGGACTAGAATGAGATAAGTTATATACATGATAGACATAAAGGTTTTTTCCAACCGTTGTGGTGTGAATTAAATTAGTTGTATTTTATGGATGATATATTTATGTATATACATGTATGTAAATCATTGGCTCTTCAACCAATGATATTTTACAATATCGATTATTTGTTTATTTTTCTAATGTTGGTATTTTTCAGCATACTAAAAATGTTTTAACACAACACGAGCACAAGCTTGATAGGGTGTCCTCACACAGGGTTTCCGCTGGTGGTCCCCATTTTCCCAATTTGCGAAAAAAAAATACTTGTGGCGATAAAAATTCGTCATTTGCTAAAGAATTTGGCGAAAGAAATATATAGAAAGATTTATTTTCCTCCTTCTTGTTTATTTACTTTTTTCAAGTTTCTCTGACTTTAACTTATCAGACAATACTCGGAATTCACCTTGACCTCATTAAGATTTTGACAGAAAATAAATTATCAGCTGATTGCAATTTACAGCTATCGACAACGAAGGACTAATTAATAAAGGTGTTGATTGAATTGTTTGACAAAATGATATGGTTGAATGGCTTCCACTAAATGTCACATACAGGAGTTATTTACCACTTTTTCGACTCACGTGTTTGAAGAACTCTTTTGACGTCTCCTCTCCATGTAAAGATAGTTTAGAAAAGAAAGCTGTCGTGACAATAAATGTTAAAGGGCAAGAAAAATCTCTGATTTAAAACTTGAATTATCCTTTGACTTTGATGTAAGTAATTGATCAGGGAGACTACTTTAAAGTCGTTTGAGTGACACGCGTGTTTCAAGCATAGTTTTACGTCTCAACTTTTTCATTTAAGATGGTCAAGATGGTGGTTATGAAGAAGGGGGGTGGGTGGGTGGGGGGGAATGCATTCTGGCGTCACAATTTCAAATGACATAGGATAACATATGATCTGTCCATATACATGTATGAGGGTAGAAATGGGGGTATCTTATTGAAGTATTCTTGCCAAATGAAGATTAAACAGTAATTCTTAGACATGAAGATAAAAGAGGGGGGATAGGATAGGACCTTTATCGGGACTCCGGGATCGGGTGTGTTTACGCTCGGGATTATCCCCCCTCATAAAATGTACACTTTTTTCAAGACGATTAAAAAATCAGCTGAATTTGACAAATCACACTATTTGTTTTCCAAAAATAACCGTAATTGGATGGGGGTTCTGTGTATTCACATTATTTGAACAACTCTCCTTGGGCTGAGAAAAAAAAGATTCATGTTTCAGGTAACCTGACCGACCCTGTTTTTTAGCCCCGACCCTAACTTTTTTATTGGATCTTTCAAAAAAAAAAAAATAATAATTATCAACCGACCCTGTTTTTGACACAGGCTTCTGATAAATCACATAATATTTTTTCTCTCTTGCTTCCTCTTGCATAGAAAGCCAGTAAAACATTTTATTAATGTCAAAAGGTATTCCAAATAGGTTAAAATCCAAGAAATTTGCACAGCAGGTGCTTCAAAAACATTGCAAATGGCCCAAGACCACAATTAATGACCCCGCTTTTCGTTGTTCACGAATGTAGTTCCTTTTAATTAGAGTGTATTTTTCCTAAAAATTTTTCTTTCCCTTCCCCTCTCATTTCTTAAGATTTTATTCGGTGGAAATGAGAGGTAAAATAATTTTTTGGATGTTGTATTTAAACTCATTTTGATATGGAATGAGTGATTAGGCCAAGTGCAAAAAGGTCATATTTACAGTTTTCGGAACATTTCTTGACTTGTCCATAGGGGTATGGATGTATATTGGCTAAATTTGTAAAAGTGATTGCTTCAATCTTTCTGAATATTGGATATATTTTTGGACTAGTGCTATACATAAGACACACAAAAAATTTGACAAAAGTGCATGGTGCAATTTTTTTAATGATACAAAATGTTCTAAAGAAATGATAGAGAAATTAATTGTGGTCTGTGGCCAAACGGTACACTTCCCGTTTTTGAAACTAATTATGGATCCGGACTTGGAAAAAACATCATAAATACTCAATAACTCAAATATGAAATTTTGAATCATCACCAAAAAGTATACAGATATTAAGATTAATGTAACTAAGAAGTGTTTTAAGTTTTAAGCCATTATCAAGAATTGTTTTTGAGATACGGTGTGACATGTGAGAAAAACACCCCCCTGTTTAAGTTACAATGTGCCGTAACTCAAAAAGTTTTAATCTTATTTTCACCAAAAAGTATACAGATCATGTGACCATCATAAGAAACAACTATATTAAGTTTCATGAAAGTTGGATAAGTCGTTCTCAAGTTATGGTGCCACATGTTTACGCTGGACAGACAGACGGACACCTGACATTTGAATACCATAATACGTCCCGTCTTAGACGAACGTATAAAAAGCAGTACTAAGCGTGCATGTTACGCTAGAAACATATTCAAAGAATAAAGTTTTATAACTTCTTAATGTCATATCCAATATTTATCAAAACCTAAAGGGGAGTTACATGTATCTTACTTCCTATATTTTTTCGTGGATGTCAATACACCTAATCGCTATTTATTCCATACTGGATAAATTCTAAAATTACACAACTTTTTCATCCAGTTGAAGCTATCTGGGGGCCGTTGAAACAATTCACCATGCACAATACTTTTTAATGAGACACGTTTTAACTTATTGTAAATACTTTAAACAAAAAATTTTTTACTTCAATTTTCAATTTCGAAAAATAGTGGATCATACTCTATTAACGTTTCTTGATGATCGCTTTCTAAAGTTTTTCCTCCGTCAGCTCTCTAGTAAAAAAAACTTTATTTTCAGTCGCATGACCCAAACAGAAAGTTGTACATACAGTGTATGACTGTTTTTCCCAGATTGGACTTAATAGCGATAATTAAATAAAGTGTAATTTCCGGGATTGTTGAAAACTTGCATATTCATCCCTATCTGATTTTGTGGTTTTAACAATCCAGACAGACAAATAACAATAAGGTGTTTAGGAAAACATGACCTAAAACCTCCTTCATATAAGACAAAAAACATGGGAACTCATACTGAATGGTCAAATGTGTTCAATATGAAAATTTCAGTTAAGATGGTAAAATCACAAATCAGCCGTTAATGTAAATGGACTATAAGTATGACTTTTGAGCAAATTTAAAGGGAAATGATGGGGAAGGGGCAAATTAGCTTTCAAGGGGAGCAAATGCTGTTTAAATTGGTAAGCGGGTTTTAAATATAGAGGGAAAGTGGAGTCATCTTTTTGGACTTTAGTTACATGTAAATATAACTTATGTAGACTTACCTTCTAATTCTATAGACTATTAAAAAAACACACACACAACTCGGAACTATTTCTAATTCACTTGGGACTACTGATATGCAAACCTAAAAACAAAAAGAAAAATATCATAAAATAGTGATTGAAAGATTCATAACACTTTGAAAGGATAATTCAGACACGTGACGTGTTACACGGGGAGCATGTTTGTTTACAAATAATATGACACGTGATCGCGCACTGACCTCGCATGCTGCATCGCCCTTACAATTCACTAATACATGTACATAACCATTTTCATGCAAACATGCAACGTGAATGTGATTGGTTATCAAATAATACAAAAATAATGCATGAACCGTTGAAGAAGAAATTATTTCATCAAATAGATTGGATTTTCACTTTAGACACGAATAGGTCGAGTTGACATTCCTGTCATCGGAGATAGTATTGAGATAAATGGGATAAAACGGACCGTCATGAAGGTCTAGAGTATCACATCAGTAGTACCTTAACATAAATAAGTAATACTTACCAACATTTCTCTAATTGATAACCTATAGAACTGAAATTTCACAAAAATACCGGTAAATAATTTTGTTGTGATGCTGGTAAATTGGCGCTAAATAAATATTCTTACTCCTATTGCTTCATGTAAACAAAAATGTATAGAATTGAATTCGACTACAGTTCAGAATAAAAAAACGTGCATATGCAAAAGCCAGGTAATATGTTAATGATAAAGTGTGTATAAATTTTCGTAAACGAAGTTACCCGTATACTTCACCAAGAATTACATTTGAGCGCAAAGTTCTGTATGTGTGATTTGATTGGTTTATGTAACATAATTTAGACTGGGATCCTGGCTAATCTTGACCTTACGAAGCGCAGCTAGATTGGGCCGGATCCCAGGCTAATGTAACATCGTAGAACTCAGGGGGGTAACGGAATTTTTTGCGTTGCTATTAGATGATTGAGGCCATCTATTTTTATTGCGGGTTCCACATATTTAAATCGGAATTATAGAAAAAATGGAATGTTGTGAGCAGAATCTAAACAGAAATGATGAACACTGCAACATTTCCAGCAAAATATAAATAGGATGGAGGATCTGTGTATTAACATTATTTGTAAAATTCTCCTTATTCATGTGAAGCGTGTGCTTTACATCGAGGCTTATTCTTTACATCGAGGCTTATTAGGCTAATCATTGACGCCACAGTACTTCAACCAATCAGACAATGTTTATTTGGGGCATTCGATCGATTTTAACTCAGATTTTGGAATATTTCAATCGAAATTATAGAAAAATGGAATGTTGCTGGTACATTTAAAATAGAAAATGATGAATACTTTTAGCTAAAGATAATTTGGATGGGGGTTTCTTTTTATTCACATTATTTGCGCAACTCTCCTTACTGATGCCATATTTTGGAATTTCCGTGACCTAAATGGTTCGCGAAAATTAATATTTTTATATATAGTATAGTAAATACTACACACTTTTTTGCAAGTGCTTCATGAAATGATACTGGTTAGGGGTTTATCGTGTTCGCAAATCATCGGTGTTCTTATAAAACAAAGTATTGTAGTTTGATTGGAATTGAGACATTTCCACAAGAGACCAAAATGACACAGAAATTCACAAGTATAGGTCACCGTACAGTCTTCAACTATGAGCAAAGCCCATACCACATAGTGGAACTAACTATACAAATCAGATGAAACCGGTTTAACTCATCAGATGTAAATAAATAGAAATACTACACAGAATAGACGTGGTCAGGTTCTTGTATATCCAAACAAACAAAAAACACTTGTGAAGTACATCCTCTGAGAAAACTTGCAGTTACTGACAGCTAGTTCAAAGCCACAAACAACTAAAACAATCAATCCGCGATAGACTAAATTCTTGTTACCCTATTTTATGGTTAATTGTTTAATTAAAATATTCATATATTTCATGTATATATACTTAACAAATAAATATTTATAATAATATGGAACAAAATAAATCTCTAATATCCTCTTTTAGTTTGAAATAATTATATTTAACTAAATATAAATGTTATATTTATATATATGTCTTATGTTAATAAAACTTGTTCATTCCCAAATTTATTTATTTTTTAATAAAAAGTAACAAAAATCATTTTCTTTCTATCTTTATATTCATAATTTTTTAACCCTTAAATTTTGCTACTTTTCTTATCAAAATGTGATAAAATGTTACAATTTCATCTTATAAAAACAGAAATATTTATGTTGGCATTCAAGGAATAGGTAACATATAAAATGTTGGCATTCGAGGAAGACACCAGCGTACACACGGTGTTTTTTTTAACAAATCGATAATTTCGTTGCCCAGGGATATGAATTTGACGTTAAAAGTCCCTCAAACCTTTACAATACCCGGCCGTGTCATTTCCGTTTTAACAGATCGAGAACACGACCTTTTAGGATATGCATGTATTACCATACGTATGTCCGAGCATCTGTTATTATAATGTATTAACGTGTGACGTAATTTATTTTTGAACTCTTTTTTTTGGGCGCTTTTTTTACCAATCCACTAAACAAGAAACAATGCATGATGGGCTACAACATGTTTACAATTAAACGAAAACAAGTGTTATATTTACTGAAATACAACACATTTCTTTGCGGTATTATCAATTTCGCTTAGATTTTTTTGTATCCATATTTATAGCTTGTGATATGAAGTATTCTTTCAATGCTCAGATTAACGAAGAATTATTTCTATGCAAAAAACAGAGTATTTAATTTAAATAACCCGATATAAAGTCATTTCTGTATGATTGCCGATGACACAGAGATTTCGGGTATTCGTCCGCAAAACAGCAACGGAACGACAGTTTTAACACAAAGCCAATTATATTTAAGACAAACTTACTAGTGTAAAGCTAACCGTCGGTGCTAACTTTCATAAAGACAGTTAAAAAAAAAATAAGGGATCCTTGAAAAAATGTCAATAATCATTGAAATACACATCGTTGAGTCCAGAAATTTTTAAAGTACTATTTCTGTTGTATGGTCTTACCTGTCTGAAAGTTTAAAAACCATTGCATCAGTAGAGATTCACAAATTATAATTTTTTCAATATCGGATAAATTAATTGACTGTACAATCGCTTACGAGTTTACTGTACTATCACTTGGGCCTTTCCTGTACAATCGCTTGTCCAACTTATCAAAGCTCATGTTCAATAAAAAAAAATTAAGGAGATGTGATATGATTTGCAATTATACAACTATCCATCAAATTAATTGGATGTACACATGTAAGCTATATTGGGCGACCATACCTTATAATCGGCTATATATATATATATATATATATATATATATATATATATATAAAAGGTCCCAACATAAACAAATTTTGAACAATTAAATTCGAAAACTAACGGCCTTATCTAGAAAAAACAACAATTTACAAAATCAAAAATAAAATAATATGCCAGACATGAACCAACGGCAACCACTGAACTACAGGCCACTGACTTGGGATTTTCACAGAAAGAAGATGACGTGATAAGCATGCATGTGTGTGTACGCTCAACCTCCTAAACTGAAGTGGATGTAAGCAATTATAGGCAACAATCCGGCCTTCAATAACGAGAAAACCCCTTCCATATAGTCGACCGATCACTAAAAGGCCCCGACTGGAAAATGTGATTTTTTTTAAAACTCTAACCAGAGTGCATGTATATCAGCTTACAGAACTTGAAAACCAAAAAAAATAGTTATAAATAAAAATACGGATAAACATTTTTTTTAAGCTATCATAATCATTAACAAGCTTCTGTCCTATTTTATTAGAAATCCAGGATAGTTAAGAAAGTAATTAAAGTTTCAAACACTTTACCCACAGAGTAATTTTTTGTGGTTTGTAGATAGCTTTTGCAACACAAGTCGGAAGGCTCAACAGAGACATATATATATGTCTCTGACTCAACAAAAATGTAATAAACTATTATACTTTGCGAAATATGTTTATCTTCTATTATATCAGTATGTGTTGGTTAAAATAAAATCTCTATATATTTTTACTATTTCAAAATATCTTTATAAAACATTTCTACAGAACTTAAAAAAGTGAACTAATAAAAGTCTTACGGAACAAGCAGACGAACTTAAAAGAAACAAAAATCAGAAGAAAATACACTCTTACATAGAAGTAAAAACTATAACAGTCAGAAAAGCAAAACAGATATGGCAGAAATAACTATACCATAAAAAAAACCAAGAACAACATGAAATAACATAAAATATACATTCTTAATAAGTATACTAGTGTATTCAAAACGGGTCAAGGTTGAACGAACATGATTTTTTTATATATTACTGTCAACTGAGTGTGGCGCGTGTCGATAAAATATAAAATCACTGTCTAAATGTGATTATAAAATTTGAATTTTTTTTTTTTTAAAACGTTGACTTGTATATGCAATGTCTTTTGTGCCAATTGTATCATTCCATCAGGTCCATTAGTGCATTTTTTGTTCTATGTGCACTAAGGGGGACTTTTGCGGTATTTTAACGGACACCCCAAAAAAGAATTAAAGGACAAAACGTTATTATGTGGAATTTGTTTTCGGAAAATGTTTCATTTGTTTAATATTTGAGAACAAATCTATTCTTTTTCAAGTCAATACATTTTAGGTAAACACTTAGAGTTACACATACACGACCCTACATTTTTGATAGAAAAAAACTGCATTTTCAAAATCGTATAATCTTTTTAACTATATTTAATTTGCGGTTTTGTGATATGTGCATGTAGTTTGAACAACGTCGTCAATAGTGTTTGAAAGAAGCTATAAAACATGATTTAGAACCTTATACACCACACACGGAGGTACATGTATGATACCATTACGAGTGAACGTATGATATAACTGTGAAATAGCCATTGTAATTGTCACGTTATTTTATGGATCGTTCATTTTATTACCTTTAGATTATTAACAAGTGCCATCGAACTAAATCTTTATAGACCGTATATTTAACACATAAATACGCTAATTTTACAGTTTAGAGGTAGAAGACGAAGAAGAATTATTTATAATAGTGCAATCTGAACAAACAAATAAATACATATTTATATTAAATAAGTTTTTTATTCAAATGAAAGAAAGGATACGCGCATTTACAAACAAATGTACTAAGAGACTAAGACATATACTCAATGCTACACTTAAATTTATGTCATACATATGTATTGTTTAAATCTATGAAGATCTTGACGGGGTCCTTCATTTCTGTTTTTATTATAGTTTTATCACTCTCACTTCACGGCCTAAGAGCAGTTTCAGAAGCTTAGTTTAAACGGAGACACGGTTCCCTGATGCGGCCTAAAGAGGATAACGAAATTAACTATATAAATGATCTTACGTATAAAATATTTGTATTTTGCGTTATTGATCGTTCCGGATGAAGTAAAATCCAGAAACGTGAATTGGACGTATGAAATTTATAAGATAAGATAAGATAAGATAAGATAAGATAATTTTATTTACCAATCAAGGTGCCGCTATACAATCAAATGAATGAATTACAAAATAAAGCACAGAAAATGATTAGAATGATTAAAGTACATTAAAACAACCAAAAAAAAAAACAAAAAAAAACCCACATTAATACACATTTAAGATGTTGTCACTCTTTTATTAGTGTTACGTTTAAAATTTTCAATTCCTTTTTTTTTTAAATAATATCAACGAATAATTTTATGTTTCATAATTAAAAATAATATATTTTTTTTTATTTAAGCATTTATAATACAATGTATCATCCACATAAAAGGGCGTAACTCCTAATATCATTCTGACACACTAAACGGATCTTGACCCGATCTGAAATTTTTAAACGTTACTTTTTATGATTGGTCTAGGTTTGTCCAAAACAGTCTTAACAGACTTGATTTAACGCTAGAGCATATTAAAAGGCATAAGAGAATGCCGACTAATAGCCAGTCAAGATCGTTTAACTAAACCTACCCGTTGGTATCCCAAACTAAAATTTATCTCATATATACAGGATACATGTTCATTTATTACAAGAATTTTTGTACGTCAAGGTGCATGATAGCACGATAATATACGAATCGTAACAACGCTTCAATATGCTCGTCCATTATATGCTCTTCCACAATTTACGCCTGTTTTGCTCCAGCGACCGGTATTACAATTTAACATAGTTTAAAAGCTCATTGATCTGTTACTTCATTTATAATTTTGAGCAAGACTTAACTGTTTATTATTAAAATTCAACAAACGTCAACATTATCTTCATCAATTTTATTATTTAACAAAACATTGTTTTTCATTACAAGCAATTTCATATATTAATATACAGCTAGTGAATATTTGTTGTCTACCGAAATAATAAGATTTAAATTATATACCCAATGAATAATTTCTGTGAAGTTACTTTTATTTCCGTTACATATCTTATTTACTAGTACAATATAGTAAAACAGAAAAACAGAAAAGATAAATATTCAGTAATACCTAAAGTTTCGTAAGCAATTGCAAAGTACCACACGTTACTTAGATTCCACGAGTTTTCATAGCAATTAGCAATTTTTCAAACGAATATGTGAGATAAAGATCTACTGCATTTTGGCAAATTCAAATTATGTTATACTACTATTTTATTTTCAACATATTCACATTTCTTAAACCGTGCATCAATATTTTAATGTTTTTATCTAAATTTCTTTAATGTCACATGCATTGTTCATTCATTTGTTAAAATTGTGAAGCATGCGACTTAACTGAGAATACACGCATATAACTAAATTCGATTGAAGTTGATGAAAAAAAACGATAAATAAATAAAGTTTGTCTTGCTTGAGTGATTTACCTGTACAAAGCTCGGGTCTCAACGATGTTTAAAACGAATTGATGCCAGTTTGAAATAGTTTAACGGGGGCGTGGCCTAATAGTTTGACGTACATTACCAGCAACTTGATTTCAATTGATTCACCGCAAAGAAATCTATTTGACTGGCGTTAAAATGAATTGAAATGAATTGAAATGAATTAAAAATATTTTTTAATTTTTGTCAATCTTTATCAAATAACAATTAATCTCATTTAAATAGCGTTAACACGTTTTTGTCCGTTCAAGCTAAATTAGGGTTACTAGTGCAGGCCACACAAAACAAATCTGGGCAAATAAATAAATATAATGATAACAATTTCATAATACCTCCCTCTTAAAAGAAGTTTGAGTGTAAAAAAAAATCATGAATAGTATGTACATAGTATATACAAAAATGTGTTTATAAGCTCTAGAAATGAGAAGTATATAAAAAATAGATAAGAAACATCACAAACTCATCTAAAAACCAAGAGTGAAATCAGGTGCTCAGTAGGATTTACATATACATCAACATGTTGAAGTGCAGACAACATTGTAAAACACTTTTTTTCAATAGTTTAGTAATTTGTCTGATTTTTATCTAATTTCTTAGAAAATAGGATAGAGGTTTTTCAACATTATCATCTGTCCCTTGATATAAAACAGTCCCAATTCCTACATCGCTTGCATCATCAACGGCAAGCTTGAATCGTTTTTTCAAAGTTTGGAATAATCAGAACCAAACTACTTATTAAAATTAATTTTCTAGTTTCAAAAGCTTTATGACAATTTTCACTCAAGATAAATTTAGAATCTTTCCGTAAAAGATGAGTCTATGGTTGAACAACAGTAGCAACATTTTAACAGCATGTCCTGTAAAATCCAATCTTGCCTAAATATCCAAAAGTTGTTTTCTATTTGTACGAGGAGGAAATTTTGTAATGGCTTCAACTTTAGCCATAATAGGTTTCACGTGACCTTGGCCAATGGTATGCCCTTAATTATTAACAGTGGCCTGGCAAAATTCACATTCACCAAGATTAACAGTCAAATTTGATTGTGAAAATCTATCAAAAGTATCATCATGATCATATAAATGTGTAAAATGCTGTTCCGAGCTATCACTACATACGATAGCTAGCGCTAAACATCTCACTTGTATGTCTTTTGCTTCTTGTTTCCTTATTTGCAACAGGAAATGCATAGCTATGCATTTCAAATAAATACCTCTGCGCGTCCTGAACTACCCTAATTCCACATTTTATATCCACTTGTCACACAAATACCGATAATATTCGATTGACTATTACCATCAATGACCACAAGCACCTTGGTCTACGAAGAAGATAATCGGGCCATGGCGGGTGATTTTAACGACAGTGTAATTCGTATGTTGTATCTATATAGAAATTTGATTAAAATATATTTGGTGAATTGATGTTTTTGATATTGTAGGTTTGCCTAGGATAAATGATGTTGAGTATAATATATCCACATCAATTGCAGTAAGAGACCAAGCATCACTTAATTTCACTGTTCCAATAATTGCATATCCAAGGCCATATATCTTTTGGACTCATATCAGTAATGGTACTGTTTTAAATGTAACGCAGAAAACATCAAATGTATTTCTAACAAATAGAGTATTTTCAACTCTGTACATTCCGAATATAACTACAACAGACTATGGGCGTTATCGGATATACGCCGTCAACGTTATTGGGAAAAAAGAGAATCTTATCCACTCGTATGAAGTTATTCGTAAAAGTAAGTATACATTATAATAGTACAATAAGACAAGTCTATTGCAATATAATTTAAAAATCAAACACAGTTAGCATTTTGATTTCAACTACAAATAATTATATGAACTTTAAACATTACCATAACAATTGTACTGTTATATACATGGTAGAATAGATGTGTGTTGAATTTTACTAATTTGATAACCGCTGGCATATAGTTTTTAACTATATTTTTTTTAACTCCGGGTAAGTCACTGTAATATTATAACTAAATCATAAACTATTTTTACTGTAGAAATATTGTAATATCATTTTGAAAAGATTATAAGTCCCCTGTTTTCAGTTCTGAAGACAGTTTTACAAGTAATCCATGAGTATTTAAGTGATCTACAACATGTTCATGCACATTCAGTGTCATTTGTTCTAAACAACTATGTTAAAAACTCACAATAAGATAAACAGTCATGAATAAAATCATTATAATCGCGAAATGGCAATAAATGAAAAGGAACGCATATACACCGTGTAGAACGCCACATGCGGGGTGTCGGCAATGTTTGACACGGGGTGGCAATTTTGAAGCGACAAAAAAGTAACAAGGTAAGTTCAGGCATCAAAATTTCTTATTTTAAGAACTCTCAGTAACATAAAATGTATTGCACGGAAGGAACCGCAACGTAATCTATTTCCTGAAAGCAGAAGCAGTCGTTTTCAGTGCTCAGTTTTCTCAAACACCTTGCCCTAGTTTTCTGTGTTGCAGATTTTGAGGCTTTATATGCAAATTTCGGTATAAAAAACTACTTTACACAACTACCCTCCTTATTATTTATATAGAATTGTATTTCTCTCATGGACTTCTACCAAATACCAGTTTCTTAGTTAAAATTTATTGGTTTTAAAACTATTATTCATCAAAATATAAAGTGTCGCTCGGGGTGTCAGATTTTGCATGTCAAGGGGTAGAGGCTTGTCATAAAAAAAGATATGTTTGCATGTAAATTATTCTTCATATGATACATTTTATTTCAAACACAATTTCTATACTATGACAAAATAAGGGTACTTCATTTTGTCTGTTTTAGTCTTATAAAAAGTATGCTTTTGATTTCATTCATAGTACAAAATGGCTCAAAATATTTAATTTTAAAGCTGGTAAATGATTTCTTTTCCTTTTCAGTTTACCAGGGTCAGACAAAAGTCAAGGCTATGGCTCAATAAACCCAAACTTGGTGGAAAATCCCAAAATAGTCCTCAATATAAGATCTGCCCGAAACCTCCACCAGCGTAACTGCATCATACTTCATCACCAGGTTTATATAAAAAGCACTCGTGCACGCCGCAAAAAATGCATCACTCCAAAAAGAACTAGAATACTCTCTCCAAAGAAACACTCACCGGAATCCTTTTCATCGAATGAAAACACAACTTCAAGTAATCCTGAAGACAATGATACTACAATTGTAAATGATTTCAAAACATCGAATAAAAATTTTAAAAAAGTTCATTTGGCTACTGAATTTATCCATTTATCCAAATGGTAAAAGAAAATACATTTCCTCTAGACAATATTTCGCTTAACTTTTTCCTGGAAACAGTCAGCTGAATACTAAAATTTGTGATAAAAGGGATGATTTTTCATTTCCTATCGTTAATTATCCGTTTTTAGATGGTGACGTTCCCTTGTCACCATCTTACGGTGTTTATATATCTCAACTTGTACGATTCGCTCGTGTATATAACAATGATTTAGATTTTAACGAGAGAACTTTATGTATTACTGAAAAATTATTACACCAGGGTTTTCGATATCACAAACTAGTCAAAACATTTACTAAATTTCATCATCGGTATAAATACATCATTCGTAAATATAGCTCAACATGCAGACTTCTAATACGTTCAGGTATTTCACATCCAATTTTTTATGGAAATATTCTTTATAAAGCACAAAGGTGTCAGTATTCACCTCAGAAACTTACAAAACCTTTGAATAGACTTATTAAGAAGGGATATAATTACGATACTGTCGTCAAGTCATTAAAGATTGCATATTTTGGCGTTAATCTAAAGTCACTGATAAGGTCTTTGCATCGGAACTAAACACATTTAGTCTAAAAACAGTTGTTGGCATGACACGGGTTATGTTCTTCTCATATATGTTATGATGGTATGATACTAAACCCCTAACGGGAAGGATTGTGCCTGATGTTCATATGATGAAATCATAATCTTTCAGTCAGTTTAATTGAAGTCTGGAGCTGGCATATCAGTTAACTGCTAGTAGTCTGTTGTTATTTATGTATTATTATCATTTTGTTTATTTTCTTTGGTTACATCTTCTGACATCAGACTCGGACTTCTCTTGAACTGAATTTTAATGTGCGTATTGTTATGCGTTCACTTTTCTACATTGGTTAGAGGTATAGGGGGAGGGTTGAGATCTCACAAACATGTTTAACCCCGCCGCATTTTTGCGCCTGTCCCAAGTCAGGAGCCTCTGGCCTTTGTTAGTCTTGTATTATTTTAATTTTAGTTTCTTGTGTACAATTTGGAAATTAGTATGGCGTTCATTATCACTGGACTAGTATATATTTGTTTAGGGGCTAGCTGAAGGACGCCTCCGGGTGCGGGAATTTCTCGCTACATTGAAGACCTGTTAGTGACCTTCTGCTGTTGTTTTTTTATTTGGTCGGGTTGTTGTCTCTTTGACACATTCCCCATTTCCATTCTCAATTTTAGATTCATGTTAAATAGAATATCATCAGATTGGTCGGTTCAAATCATTTAATTAATTGTAATCCTATGCAACTTAATTTAAATCAAAGTGATTTGATAATAAATCGGGTACAGTCACCCTCCTTCATTCATACGTGTAATTTTCATATTCTTACGTGCATTTGTCAATATTTTTTATTATTCAAAGGTATAATATAAAACAAATTACATTTCACTTCTATTCATATACAATTATTTTTCCACTTTGAGGCTCTATTTGCTATGTTTATCAATAAAAAGTTAAACATTACTTAAAAGACTAAAATATGAACCAAATGACATACCTTAAGTTTGTAATTTGTCACCATAACAGTGTAGGTGTGTTTGAATTAAAAAGTAACAGACAGAGACCGATTTATAAGAAAATGTATTCCTTTTTAATGACAAGCCTCTACCCATTGACATGCAAAATCTGACACCCCGAGCGATACCTCGCATTTTGATGAATAATAGTTTTAAAACCAATTAATTTTAACTAAGAAACTGGTATTTGGTAGAAGTCCATGAGAGAAATACAATTCTATATAAATAATAAGGAGGGTAGTTGTGTAAAGTAGTTTTTTATACCGAAATTTGCATATAAAGCCTCAAAATCTGCAACACAGAAAACTAGGGCAAGGTGTTTGAGAAAACTGAGCACTGAAAACGACTGCATCTGCTTTCAGGAAATAGATTACGTTGCGGTTCCTTCCGTGCAATACATTTTATGGTACTGAGAGTTCTTAAAATAAGAAATTTTGATGCTTGAACTTACCTTGTTACTTTTTTGTCGCTTCAAAATTGCCACCCCATGTCAAACATAGCCGACACCCCGCATGTGGCGTTCTACACGGTGATATAGTATAACTCAAAACATTCTGATATATACGTCCGAATGTATTATTCGTTTGTTTAGTGTCAGTTATAACAGCATGCCAGGCGAAACAGGTATAATCAACAATAATTTTATACGGACGATAATAATATTATTATAACATAATTGATTTAAAAATACTATTTATATTTCACCGAAAATAGGTTGGTCTCTGTCAATACTTAAACATTTAAAACTGTTTGTTATTTTTAAAACTGGTCTATTCCGTAATTATAACAATTGTGTAAGATTTGAGCAAGAGATAACTACGGAGTTCGTCGTTGCAGTTGCGAAATTTAAAAATAGGCACTATTCGTCAATATGGTTTCAGAAATCTAGGTTAAAACTGTAAGAGTAACAAGCAATCGTCATCTGTCCTATTTTTTGCGGAAAAATTCATAAGTTTCCAAGTAAGGAAATGTAAGAGTAAAGACATTTGAAAACCATTCCATGATAGCAGATGCTCAAATTCAATATGCTTATAATCTGCTTATAAAGGTTTCGGGTGTCTGGTTTGAAAACGATAAGAGTCACGGATTCTTCGTAAAAAGTGGCAAAACTTATAATTATCAATTGCAAGAGGCATGTCAAAAAAGTAAAAAAAAAACCAAAAAAACTATATTTTTATATAAATCATTTTTCAACAAGAACAATTGCGAACATTGTGATTAGTTATCCAAACAAATAATGAACAAATTATCTGATTTTGAAGGAGAGCCCATGTCTCCATTGTTTGTCTACATCGTATGCAAGTCAACAACAGCAACCATAATATGGAAACCTGGTTTCAATGGAGACAGGTCTGATAGATTTTATGTTATGTTTTCCGAAGGAGGAGAAAAAGTGATAACCAAACACGTAGATCATGATAAAAGGGACGAAACTTGTGTATCTACGGTAACGGACCTAAAACCGGCTATTAAATACATCTTCTTTCTAGTTGCTGAAAATGAGTTTGGACAGTCCAGCTCTCGCACAGAAGTCTGCATAACTGATGCTGGTAAGGTATATAATATAGATATGTGTTGAATAATTAATAATGTATACTAACAAAACCGAAACAACTACTATACAGGTGAGAAATTTAGTTAGCTATACAACTAGGCTGAATGCGTAATTTTCTACAGAGGAAAATGTGCGATCAAGGAATATGCAAGTGATACAATCATCTTATTTCAATGAGCTTTGGATTTTGCCATGTGATAAAAGACTTTCCGTTTTCAACTTTCCTTTTAGTTCTGTATTTTTTCATTTTGCCTGTTTGCTTCTTTTGTCAACTAATGTCATTTAAACATTCTGCACATAAAATATACGGCATATAATTGACTAATCCAGTTGTTTTACACGTTCAGACGGCAAGGTTGTGAACATTTAAAAACGAATCTGACAAATAACACTTATGTTGTAACAGGTTTTATATATGTTACTGTAAATAGGTGAAATTAGGAATTACATGTAATTACTAAAATTCAGAAATTACATGTAATTACTAAAATTCAGAAATTACATGTAATTCCCGATGCTCATAGTAAACAAAAGTAATTCCTAAAACGGCACAGTAATTACCAGTAATTACTGATTTTAAAATGAATGTTTTCACCTATTTACTAACTATTAAAATAATGTTGTAATATGGTCAACTAATCAAAAGTTATGGTTATACTAACTAGAAAATCAGTAAGTACACTTTAAAAGTGATCAGCCTAAATGTATTTTTTGCTATAGGTGCATTAGCTACAAGATTTAATTTTTTTTGTTTGTTAAATCATTAATGAAAATGATATAGTATAATTATATTTCACTTTCAGCAGCCTATCTGTTTCTATTTTGTTAAATAAGCTGAGAATCACGGTTGATGAGTTGTGCACTTGCATGTTAATAATTGGACATCATTAAAAACATATTCATTTGACTTTCAATTTAACCCCTAGCTGGAGATGAGCTAAATTGTCCATTTGTTTTTGATGTGTTTTGTCCATTCGTTTTTGATGTGTTTTGTTATTTGATTTTGTCATGTGATTATGGACTTTCTGATTAGATTTTCCTCTGAGGTCAGTATTTTTGAGATTTTACTTTATAACTATGTATTCAGCTATCAAAATTGTGAGGATTTCACAGCACTCAGTGTCTCGCCTACTTTTGTTGTGAGTCGCAGGCCTAACAAAAATAGGGGAAAAAATTAAGTATTTTTTCTGGTTCTGTAAAGAACTTCTATCCAAATTTTGTTAAAGTTCAGGATGGTTTATGAAATCTAATAATTGTTTTAAAAACGTGTCTGTAATGTTAACTGAAAAAAACTACTCCGTTTATAAGTAATATACAAAAAAAAAAAAAAAGGATTTTTTTAAAACTTTACTTCTAAATATTACCTTCTGGTCATTAACAAGCTTCTGAAATCCAGAATATTTTCAGACAGTTATCAAAATTAAACAAAAATAACCTCAGAGTGAATGTAATGTTAAATGGCATATAAACTAAGTCCACTTATAAGTAAAAATACGGAAAAACTAGATTTTATTTTTGCACAATTGATTTCTTGAAATTTATTCTAGTGATTATAAACAAACTTCTGTTCGAGTTTGGTAGAAAACAAGGATAATTTAAGAAAGTTATCAAAATCAAGAAAAAAATTGTTCACCAGAGTAAATATTTCTGGACGCCACTGGCGACGGAATTAAGGTTGGTTTGCTATGTCTCGCTTTTGCGACAAAAGTCGCAGGCTCGACGAAAAGGAAAAGAATGTCAACATTGAAAGTAAAAGAAAAGGGATGGACTATTCAGTTTCCTTATTCAATCCACAAAAAGATCATTCTTATACAGGTAGAAACGATGATAAAATTTTGTTGCAGGTATATAAGCTTCAGTTTGGGGGTCTTGATAAACTCATACAAAAAAGAGAAACACAGAAAGACTGAAATTTGAAAATATGACTCTTAACTCTATTTGTTTAAATTTGTTTGTGAAGAATGTCACCTTCATCGCAAATGTCTGACAAAGAAGTTGTAGTTAAACCTATTTTGTAAAAGGAATTAAACTCATGTGAATGGCCAAGTTGATATGCAAAGTATTCCTGATGGAGATTTTAAGAATTCTCAACATCATTCAACCAAATTTGGCATAATCTAATGTATATCTTAAAAAAGAGCTGGCTAAGTTGTATATAAACATCTCAAAAACGTATTTCTCAATTTTGTAACAGTTTTTGATGGATTGATATCATTGTCTTGCATGCTGAAATTTGTAGGCAGTTTTAATACTTATAAAACAACCATTTTCCAGTTTCAATTCACAAAGCATAAAGATTATGCACTTTTAATGTGCCTTATACTCCTTAATCCTTAATTAAGCCCTAAAAACCCTACCCCTTACTACCTTCTTTGATATCTTGAATTGTGTCTTTAATTTTTAAACAAAATTATCAAGTTAGTAAATGGCTGTAAAAATGACAAAAAAAATCAGTGAACACCAGTAATCACTGAAACAACTAGTAAGATACATGTAATTACTAAATTGACTAGTATTTACAGGTATTTACTGACATGTTTAGTAATTACATGTAATTCCTAATTTCACCTATTTACTGTAACATATATACATCTGACCAGTTGACATTTGAGGACATGAGAGGTATAACGTGACCAAAAGAGACCTTATAAAGAAGACAAAGAGGTCCATTAGTTGTATTTATTTTCCTAAAATCATCTTGTGTGTCATATTCAACTGTTTGTAGTGTAGGCAGATGAGATAAATATCATTTATTGGTCCGCACTATATTCTATCTTGAAGCGGCTTGGTTTTGATTTGTCGAAGAAATTTAGCTCGAATCGCTGTAAATGTCGTTTTTTCATTAAACTAGATTATTCTCAAACTATTGAACTGATTATGACAAAACTTAACAAGAATGCTTAAAATAACCAGTATTACAAAGGAAAACAGCCTCATTCAGTTTATTAAACAATAATGTCTTCTTTATGTGTAATACCACCAAATCATGATACGTCACATCCGGTTGTATACGAAAAAAGGTCGAAAAAATATTTCCTTGAATTTGACAGTTGTAGGTAACTAATCCTACATTTTATTGTAGTAAAACATTTCTGTGTCATTAACATATGTCTTGGGTATTTCAAAGTACCATTGTTTTTTTTTTATTTTAGGTTTCTATAGAATATTTGGTTAACTTGAGGTTACATGGTTACTAAATCTTGTACACAGGTTAAATAAGGGGAGAAATTTAATTGGTTAACTTCCAGTGATGGTTATTTTCTTATATGCAATGCAATGTTATGTGATTTTTTTTCTATAGTACAGGACAGGATAAAACTTTACTCATGCCAAGTATTTCTTTATTTGAAACAAAGATAAAATTCTGCACATTTTATCGAAAAGTGCAAAGTTAACAAAGACAAATAGGGGGAAATCAATAGTGGTGTAACACCTTTGACTTAACCAATTGCGTAATTTGACAAAAAAATTAAAGCAACTTGTTATAAATGTTTCATGCGTTTGACGCACGTTTCTTCATTTAAATTTAGTAATTTGACAAGTGCCGTCTTTTTTCTCGGTAATGCATGAGGCCGGACAATCAAATACACGAAATCTAATATTTTGACGAACTTTTGCACGCTGTTTTACCCAAAATAGATTAAAAGTCAAGTCTCAATATAAGGAAGAAGAGTTAGGTGAGATATGTGTATTGATTAAAATTAATTTCGAAATTATGTAACAGCAACATTCAAAGAAAACATTCTATTTGTTGTTATATCAGTATTGAAGCACCGGTTTTTAAAATTTAACTATAAGGCTATAATGCAAATTTAACAAAAGGAGAAAAGAAAACCACCAGTTTAATCTTTCATTTACTGATTACCAAATATGCACTCCGAGACTGCAATGTGCATAAATAACACAAGCACATTATTAAAATAAACAAAATGTTCAGAAAATATCAGCAGATTGACCGATTTTAAGATTAATAATGGTTCAGGGGTACACTATTCCGACCATCTACATAGTCAATGAGCATGATAAGTCCAACACATTTATAAACATATACTCTTTGGAACGTAGGATATATTCCGCTTGTATTATCAATTTTCAAATTTGGATTAAATGACAATAACTATGCGGACAGATAATAACATATTGAAAAAATCTTAATCAGTTATATCTCTCACTATTATACAAAGTATCAACCAAATTGTATGAATTAATTTATTGAACTGGTATGAATCATATGGTATAATCAAATTCAATAGAAGCACGTTTTCAATTCCATTTAATAAAACAAAATTCACATACTCGAAATTTACGAAAAGGAGTTTATATAATATTCAAAGTAATAATGTCTTTTTAAGATTTGGATATTTCCCTGTTGTAATAAGTCGTTTGCTATGCCCGTTTTTGATTTCTAAGAAAATGATATAAGCTTAATTAAGTGTTAAATCATATGTCAAAATTTCAATAACACAAATTACTAATACAAACTTAAAGAAATACTTTCACAGATTCCATGTTGTAGGAAGGAAATTGGGCTGTACCTCTTGTAAACATATTACAAGCAAGATAAAACATCCTTAATTTTACGCTAACCTTCTGCGTTATATGACCTATTAGGCAGATCTGTTTTAATTTGTTCTATTGATATCAACGTCGAGCCCAATCTGACTGTCAAACATATTTTTTTAATTGATCTAAATACCATCAGATTGCGTTCATATTATTTTTAATCCCAACGATCTCTATCTGTGTATACATAAAAATATTTAATAAAATAAATGTTTTGCTACACATGCTTGTCAACAAATAGTGGATGAAGTTTTTTGTTTTACTTGAATACAATATCAAATGTTGATACTGCCACCATGATGTACATGTTGTCTGTAATTTTCAACTCTATCATGTTATTCATTATTTTTTTTAAAAACAGCACATGAAATTTGTCGCCATACATTCAAAATGAACTACCTGTTTTTGTGTTTTAGGTTATACCAAATAAAGATCGATTCACATTGGAACTTTTATCGAGCTAAAGTGAATCGATCTTAATGTCCAAGTGTGAACGACGTCTTACATATTTTTTTTTAATATCAAGAAGCACGTTTTTGTTTTTCTGTTACTCAATTGAAAATGCATCAAAAGTTACAAAACTACTTAAAGCTTGAATGCTAAACATGTGAATTAAACTTTGATAAATGTTAAGAATTTTATTTTGACACCTTTTTATAGCTTTACATGTATAATGAAACTAAGTCACAAATCTGTTTTGCCAGGTTACATAATAACATTTGTTCTGTACCTTTATTAGCTTTGCATTTTCAACCCATTTCATTGGTCACTTTTGTCATACGGTTTGTTTTCCTTGTTCTATAGAGTGACCTTTATTTATAGTTTTTTTAATTTTAATGACCATAAATGATAGATGGCTGGTCATGATATGTGTAATAATGCTATTTCATTAATAACAATACTATGTTTATTTTGTAGCTTGTCCACTAGAAAATGTGAGTGAATTAAAAAGTAATGAAAATACCACCATGCTCGGTGCAGGCATTGGCACTTTAGTAGTCGCTCTTTTGGTACTTGCTGCAGCGACAATTCTTGTCATTCGAAATAGTAAGTAAACAAATATTTGTTTACGGCCGAACAACTTTTATAAACTAGCCTACGCGCTTGATAAGGAGCATAACAACCAAGCTTTGGTTTAATATTGTACGTTGTTCTTTAGATGTTTGTTTGTTATTGTGTGGCTGATTTGTTTTGCTGTGGCATACACCTTTATCATTTCAACCTTATGCTTTTTTATGTTAATATCAAATAAATTGATATGTATGAAGTTCATGGCGTTATGGATTTACTTATAAAATGATATCAGCAGTCTTTAAATCATTCGTCCATAAATTTTTAAACCTTTAATCATGGTATTGCAACACGGAACGTTATCCTGAAGTCAGAAGTAAGTAAACCATATTGTAATTGATTGATTATTGATTGGTGGCAACACGTCAGTGATATTTGTTTATTCTTTATACTACCATTATCGGAACTTGAATGGATAATAAAGCAAGTCTGAAACTATATATTAATAGGTACACCCTAGACTTTCCGTTTTGAGTATTCATAGAAGTTCGACATTTTTGGTTATCTGAAATTTTGACCTACAAATTACACCTCAATTTATCATACTTTACATTGTAGTTCGTTTCTATATCGTTATTAATAGGTTGTTAAAAGGTGTCCTTTTTTTGGGGTTTACAATGTTTTGTTTTGAATTTTCTCCTGTAAACGATCTCGTATAAGGTCATATGATAAAATTCAATTTAGAAAGTTAAAGATACAAAATATTCCACCAATCATATGTCGTAAATAACCTGTGTTGGTGGTTTCTGTTTGGACACTTAATTTTTTAATCAATTGTAGAGTTGAGGAGCCAGAACACGAAACCAGGAATGTAAGTATAAACAAATTCGCTCTGACAAACGACGACACATTGAATATAATCAACTTTTATTAAATCGTTTATAATACAAAATAAATATCGGCAGATCAAAATAGAATATTGTTATAAATCATTTCAATCCAGAAAAGAATTAGCTTTTAAAAAAGATGATGTTGTACGATTGCTACTTAGACAACTTTTTCAAAGAAAACAAACAACAATATATCGCATATACTTCAACAATCAGCTAAGTTAAGACCGGATAGTAAACTTATTAGGGGCAAACAAAAGCACGACTTCGGGTGCGGGATTGTCTCGCTGTTTAGAAGACCCGTTTGTAGATTTCTGTTGTTTTCTGCTCTTTGGTAGTTGGTAGGGTTGTTGTCTCGTTGTCACATTGCATTCGAAATCTAAACGACTAACGTTAAAGAATTCAAATAAAAGTTTAACATTCAAATTTGTATGTATGAAAAATAAAAAAAAAAATATAAACGATACATTTATGCAACAAACGACAACCTTAGAAAAACTGGCTTTTTATTTCAGACCGACATATTCAGAATGTTGTTGGGTATAAAATGGGTTCTGACGGAAACATATCTCCACAACCTAAGTCTTTCTTGAAGTAGTACAACATGGAAACAAAATTTATAAACCCATAACTTTAAAACACTATCAATTCGACACTTAATAATAATCCATATGTCTGAGAACTGAGGAAACAATAGATATACCGATGTTAAAAAGGCATTAATCGTTTAAAGAAAACAAATACGGTATACAAAAAAAAATTATCTCGTCTGTCAAAGATTTCAGTGTGAAGTCGTCCATCTGTGTCAATATTGAAGTAAAGATCAATGTAATTGTGTGGTACTTCTTATATCTGTATTATCTGTAGTATTCTAAATTTCAAATTAACTATGAAGTACTGACTGCAATATTCGTTATTCAGAACATCATCTGAAAGTAAAGTTAAGGAATTTTGCAACTAGTCAATAATACTTGTCTAATACCCCAAAAAAAAGTACATACATGGTTTTTCGGTTATGTGGTACACAAAGTTGTCAGACAATGAATTATTGTATGATGCGAAATATTAGATTGCATCAAGTTTGATTTAAAATTGTTTATATTTTGCATCTGTTGTAACATGTTTTCTAACAGTGTATTCAATTCAGTGTAAGTATAACGCAAAACAAATTCATAAAGGTTTAATCATGTAACAAGAAATGCATTTTTTGTACATTTCGTTTTTAATATAAGATATATTTCTTTATTTTCACTCTGTATGAGTTAATAATGTACTGGCAACGAAAGGTGGTTAATAAGTTAATAAAAAACGGGAAACAACTAAAAAAAATGCATAATTGATATCAAGCTTTTAATATAAAAAAGAAGATGTGGTATGATTGCCAATGAGACAACTCTCAACGAAAGTCCAACATGACACAGAAATTTACAATAATAGGTAACTGTACGGCCTTCAACAATGAGCAAAGTCCATAACGCATAGTTAACGAACTTATTGAAAACATTTTACGATTTTAGGTTTATACCAATAATGTATCAGAAACACTATTTTAGATCTGATGAATACACAGATATACAGAGAACCAATCCAACATTTACGGATGACTACTCTATGATCCAGTCTGGAATTGGTATGTGTAGTATTACAAAAATATTGTATAAATGAATAAACCAGATATGAAATATTAATTTCAACATTACATAACATTTATATTTTGTTAATGTTGGTATTATTTTGAAATATTCAACCAGATCTCTGAATGACGGCTTAGAAGTTTAAGGTCGATGGAATTTGATTTTTTCAGAAAAAAAAGGAGAAGGGGAACATATTTAATTTGGTTGTTCCGCAAATACAGCCAATTTTATTCCTGTATGTTATTGAAAACAAGCCCTGTTTAATGTTGATTGAGTTCCAAATCATTTCCCCGAATAATATATAATGTAAAAAGTTTGTATTGTCAATCCAAGTTATTCAAAAAAATTGAAAATATTAAACACATCAATCAAAGTAATATCAAAAGAAATTGCAAAAAATCCAGAGGTTATGGGGTTTTACATGTTAGTCATTGATTTATCTGGTAATTCTTTTTGCAGCTAATTATCTTTATTATCTGATCTACACTTTCATAACATTAAATCCCAAAACACTGCCATTGGCAATGTATTTTTTTGTATAATGCGTGGTACATTTTAGGTTATTTACCAAGCGGGAAGGGGCTTACTATCATATCGATTTTTGTCATTGTACACATGTTGACAGTGCTGCTCGCTTGTTATGCAAACTATTGTCGGTAAACCTCAGGACAAACTATCATACAACTGGTACCAGTACTAGATAATTCATTTTCAAAATCAATTTTTATTCTGTTGTTACGCTACTCTATTCTGTATAATTCTCAAATAACTCATAATAAGTAAAACAAATTTCTAAAGGAAGCGACCAATTACCTTTTATGGACAAATATTTTTTGTTTTTTTTTGGTTTTGAAATTTTGAAATTCCCAATTACCCCAAAATGAAAGTAGATTAATATAAATTGGTCTAGGTCTAACTGATACGATATTTTACAGAAATATTTTCAAATAATTAAATTTTGTATGTTTGTATGTCTTCTGATTGGCTGCTGTTATTTTCTTACGAGCCCATAGACATAATTTAGTCATGTGACCGTGACGTCATCAACGTTTTTTCATGTTTTTCTACGGTTTAAATGGAATTTAGAATTAAATTAAATTATAAGAAATAACTGTTATATGTTTTCTGTCTATTTGAAATAACATCTAAAAAAATGTGGTGCACACTGTAAAATAACCCGCTACGCGCGTTATTCTGTGTGCACCATTTCTTCATAGACAGAGAAAATATTACAGTTATTTCTTACAATTTAATTCTAAATTCCATAAAAAGTGTAAAAAAATATTACGCAAAGGTATTTCAAACTGGAGTACAGACCAGAACACATTTAAGGGGTCTCCTGGGTATAAATCATTTTTTCTAATACATAATTATGCTTTTTTTAAATAAATGAAATTTATCATATACTTAAAAGAAAATGAAATGAAAAATAAGGTCACCGTTCATTTAAGCTAACAATCTACCTACAAAAAAGCATACATTTTTGTAAAATGTCCTTTTTTCTGTTGAACTAATTGGATAAATAGAAGTAATATCGAAATAAAAAAACCACCTAATTACAGAAATCGCTTAAATTTTACAAATATTTAGATTATGTACAGCTTATTTGAAAACGAAAATAAAAAATATAGGTCACCGATGGGTTAAAAAAAAAGATATTTCAAATTTAATGACAAAATATGACATTTTTGCACCAAAGGGAGATAATTTGGAGATTTCCAATGATACAAACATTTAAAAGTCATCTTGGGCCAAACCGAATCGATTCTTTGGGTTGATTTTTGTACCATATCACAAAGTCATAACTAATAGTGTAATAAATAAAATTTGTGATGAAAAAATAAAAGTTTAATTGTGTCTGGAATTGTTGTACCAAAGAGCCACCGTATTGTCAAAACTATGTGTATTACTCATTGCTACATGTTTATATGTATAGTTCTCGGCGTTTCGTGAGAACAAGGACTATTTTGAAGACTATTCACATATAATGTTTCAATGTTCGGTGTATTTTATAGAGTGACTTGCATTGCCTCGGATTAAGAGTTGAAATGATTTGCTAAATATAAATGAATCATGAAATATACTTTTTTACAGATTCAAAACCGCTTCATGAACACAGGTATACATACTTATATATATATATATAGAAATTAAAAACAAAATTGACTAAAACAAAATAATCCGTTTTGTAAAATACACGAGTAAATATGATAAAACACAAAATTTTCTATATTGAAATAAAAAATCTTACACATGATACATAGAACTTTGATAATTTGTACATTTCATTAATGATCTAGACCAATTGTTATCTGCTTTTTCAAATTCAAGATGGGAGAAGACACCCTATCTTCTTTTATTTGAATCTATTTTTTCCATACTCCCTTTTCAAACGGTTTATAGTATTTTTGTTATTTCCCTTCTTAATCTATTCACGTTTCACTATCACCATCAAAAGTTGAATAGTCGGTGCCTAAACGGTAATTCTCTTGTTTTCTCATCGAATACGCAAACCGATGAAAGCAACAGCATGAGTATGTGTATCGCCTTATTATAGAGTTTTCTCAACATATAACAAACGTACTAGCATTAGTTAGGGAGCGGCGATTTTGTTCGGTAAGATACAAATGTATTTCGATTTTGCAGAGTGTTTCAGGTCAACAGGAAACAATTTGATCCTTTTTATTGCAACCTTAGATATTTTGTGTTGTTGAATGTCACTTGATCTTACAGTGATATGAAGTGAAGTCGAGCGTTTGATATTTCATTGATAACATTCTGGCGTATCATATACAAACAACTTGTAACGTCTCATTTCATTGGCCGAAAGATTCAAATACAACAGTAATGTAGTCGGTGTGCACGAGAATTGACCCTGGTGACCGACAATGGAACTTACTATGTTACTACGAACGTAAAAACAATGATTTGTATAGTTTACAAACCTTCGGTCAAAAGAATTAAATAAATGTTTTGTTAACTTTAAATAGTGGGGTCGAAATATTTTACTGATATTTTGTATTAAGTTATATTCTAAGTTCTTTATGAATGCAGCAACTCAATTGTATTGTACCCGGCATGATGAGAAATATAAGGATAAAATAAAATACATGTGCCGCTTTTATACAAATGAAAAAATATATGAACAACTTTTAATTTCTTTCATACTGACGATAGGTTATAATCCTAACAATGTCGTTGTCACTTATAATAAGTATCTCAAAATACTGATCCATTACAATAATTAATGATGCGTTGCACTGACAATCCTCTTTTATTATTGTCATACTATAAAACATACACATAACTTTAAACGTACCACAAACGGAGAAAATCGTCCCCCAAAGATAGAAACAAAATAACTTTAGTCGTATCATTTGTGCACCTAATTGAATTCAGTGAAGGCATGTTGCTGTAATAAATTGAAGTGTTACATCGGAGAAGATTATTTCTTTTACATGCGTGGGACTAAATAATACATTAATACTTGTGAGAAATGTCGTAGTTTATAAGAAAAAAATCTCGTATGAATTGTTTTCCATTGTCAATTCGGGGCCTTTTATAGCTGGCTATGCGGTATAGGCTTTACTTATTATTGAAAGCCGTACGGTGACCTATAGTTGTAAATTTCTGTGTCATGTTGATCTATTGTGGAGAGTTGTCTCATTGGCAATCATACCACATCTTCTTCTTTTTTTACCCCCGCTTTAAAAAAGGGGGGGGGGTATACTGTTTTACCTCTGTCTGTCAGTCCGTCCGTCCGTCCGTCAGTCCGTCAGTCAGTCCGTCCCATGAAACTTTCGTCACATTTTTCTCAGGAACTACACCTCCACCCTTTCTGTAATTTGGTATCAACATTTATATATGTCAGCCATTCCGTGTGATGCGTTTTCAGATTCATCACTTGACAACTTCCTGTTAACCGAACACTTGTATGATTTTACACATGATAGCCAAGTTGAAAATTTTCGTCACATTTTTCTCAGGAACTACAATACAAGGATTTCTGTAATTTGGTTTCAGGATTTATATAAGTCAGTTATACCATGTGATGCGTTTCAGATTCATCATTCGACAAATTCCTGTTTACCGAACACTTGTATGATTTTACACATGATAGCCAAGTTGAAAATTTTCGTCACATTTTTCTCAGGAACTACACCTCCACCCTTTCTGTAATTTAGTTTCAGGATTTATATTAGTCAGCTATACCGTGTGATGCGCTTTCAGATTCATCACTCGACAACTTCCTGTTTACCGAACACTTGTATGATTTTACACATGATAGCCAAGTTGAAAATTTTCGTCACATTTTTCTCAGGAACTACAATACAAGTATTTCTGAAATTTGGTTTCAGGATTTATATAAGTCAGCTATACCGTGTGATGCGTTTTCAGATTCATCACTCGACATCTTCCTGTTTACCGAACACTTGTATGATTTTACACATGATAGCCAAGTTGAAAATTTTCGTCACATTTTTCTCAGGAACTACAATACAAGTATTTCTGAAATTTGGTTTCAGGATTTATATAAGTCAGCTATACCGTGTGATGCGTTTTCAGATTCATCACTTGACAACTTCCTGTTTACTGAACACTTGCATATTTTTACACTATTAAAATTATCCACTTGCGGCGGGGGTATCATCAGTGAGCAGTGGCTCGCAGTTTCACATGCTTAGTTATAAATGTATTGTTTTCGATTTTAAATGGTTGAACATTTATCTTTAAATCTTATACTGTACATGTAACCATAGAGCTGCATAACATTGTTGAACTATCCGCTAAAGTATATGTAGTATGTATTCGTATTTAAAATAAGATACAAAACGAAACGTGTATGATAAACTGATAAAAAAAATATCAAGAAACTAAGGATGACTAAATGCATGTACAAAACAAAACTCACCTTCTTATCAATAATTTTAATATAAACTGTAATCCCTTTCATGAATGTGACCTACTTAATTAGGCTATTTACCGGATGTGTTATCACATAAGCAACACGACGGGTGCCATATGTGGAGCAGGATCTTCTTACCCTTCCGGAGCACCTGATATCACCCCTTGTTTTGGTGGGGTTCGTGTTGTTCATTCTTTAGTTTTCTATGTTGTGTCATGTGAACTATTGTTTGTCTATTTTTTTATTTTTAGCCATGCCGTTGTCAGTTTATTTTAGATTTATGAGTTAATCTGTCCCTTTGGTATCTTTCGTCCCTCTTTTAATGAATAAACATAGTCTTTTTAAAACTGTTTGTTTCTATTTACATAGATATAGAAAATGTGTTGTGAGTGCCAATGAGACAACTCATTAAATTATAAAAGTAAACCATTATAGGTCAATGTACGATCATCAACACGGAATCCTGGCTCACGCTAAACAACAAGCTATAAAGGGCCCCAACATTACTAGTGTAAAACTATTCAAATGGGAAAACTATCGGTCTAAAATTTATAATATATAATTTCGTTCGTTTTTTAACCGAGAATCGCAAACCTCATGAAGTATATCGTTGGAGTTTATAAACTACATTTAATCATCCCCTGTGCCATGATTGGTCATCTCTGTTTTTTCGTAAAAAAGCATCGTTGGTTACATTTTTTTTCTTTAAGTAAACGGAATCAGAAACACATTACTATCCTATGTCGAATACTTAAAACTTTGCCAAGAAAATGAAAGGTGTGTGTAGTAAAGTACGGTTTCATTTTTCAAGTACAACGTTAATTCATCGAGTACATTGATTAAAAGAAAAGGCAGGATACATAAGCAAATTTGGGGGAGTCAATGAAAAATATGTGAATTGATTTTTTTGTATCCTACATTGAACTTTTGATGTCGTCCCTTGATCTAGAGGAAACATTTAAATTGAATATTCAGATGTGAAAACTGTTAAGATTTTAACGCTTACCTTTACTAGCAATTGCAAAACAAAATATTAAACCAATTAATTTCACATGCACATAAATCAAAAGCTAGAAATTATTGTGGTTGAAATCATGTATGCAAATACGACGATAGAAGCTTTCAACAACGTTGGACAGCTACGTGATAATTAATCAGTCCATTCAACGTTATAGTACGTGCATTCCATTTTTGCAAATGTGAGGTCGAATGTTTGAATCGACCAATGAAAACAATCGTTCCTTAGAAAGATAATCTAATAAAGTTTGTATGACTGATTATGTAGCACGACCTTTCGCTAAACAATTAAATAAAAATGCACATCTCTTTAGGTCATTATCGTACTTTTTAGTATACTACGCCTGATCGGAACAAATTGATATCACACACATTGCACACGTTCATATAAACATCAACAAGGTCCCTGAAATCCATTCCTTAAACAAAAAATGGAACAGAAAAACAAATTATTTTGTCGACAATTCGAAAATTTAAAACCCCTATATTCAAACAATTTTCATAACGTTCATTACTACATAGTCAAATGAAAATGATCAACCTTAGAGTATTTTTCATTTTCCAATTTATTATGTCAAAACGGAAAATGCCTTATGGAGCGTTTTTCCTTTTTCAATAAATAAAGTAAAATTTAAAAATGCTTTATGGAGCATTTTTCATTTTTCAATATTTTAAGACGAATTGAAAAATGCTCCACGTGGGATATTTTTTTTCATTTTTCAAAATAAAAATAAAAAATGCTAGGATCAGCAATTGTAATATTGGCTAAAGAATAAGATTGAAGCATGATTTTTCTCTAAATCAAGCATATTAAAATGCTTTAGTTTATTCATACTGTGGAAAAATCACATAATGTTTAACACCATCTTATCCTTATTTTTTTAAATTTCCATGTGAAAAAAAAAGTAAAATTCAAATTTCAAATCTCACTAAGAAGACATTTTTTTATAAAGTGACTTCGAAATATTGTTGTAACATTTTACAAACCAATTAACTTTCAAAGTTGCAAAGGTATTTCATTTTAAAATGATAAATGTTAGGCGTAAATGTACACAGACGATATTGGTACAATTTAAAACTGCTTTCTGTGTCATAAATCTGCAATTTCGTTTCCCTAAATAGGATATTATAACAATTTACCATATTTTTATTCTGTAGTACATATGAAGAATGTGGACAAACCTTTGATGCTTCAGCATACCAAAACATCAACAAAATGAAGTCCGGTAAGAAATTTTGAATATCGTGTAGTACAAGAATGGTTTTCAGTAATTATTTAGACAGACGTAATGGTAATCAAAGTCGACTTCAATCATATCAAAATTATGTTACCAGAAATGATAAAATTTTTTGACATTATATCTCAATTTCATCGTCCTTTCCTACGCCCATAATACCCTGCTCATTCGCTCCGTTGTTCTCGTATCTTTAGTTAGAGACGAGAACAGGCATTATCAGCGACGTCACGATGTCTGAAAAAAAGATATCATCATTGTCACAATGTGAGAGGATGTATTTTCAAGCTTGCTTTCATTAAGCATAAAACTGTTTTAGGGAAGGGAAAATAACCAGTTATAGAATAATAAAGAGATATTCGGATTTTCACCGTATAGGAATCATAAAATATTAGCCGCTCCACAAAATATTTAAAGGTTTACATTGTTGCTCGCGGCTGATATTTTACGTAATTAATGTGCAGAAAATCCGATAATCTGTACTTAAATTAGAATGGCATCAGGTACTATTAAAAGGATTAAATATGCGTCTTTTTTCAAATGACAAAACACTGATCTGATATGTTTCATCAACAAATTACTTGAATCGATTTTTTATGATGCATGTGTGTAACTTATGTCGTATGTAGTGACAAGTTTATGAGTAATGTCCTGTTCGCAACCATCAACGGTATGCTTAAGGTTCATCATAACCTTTTCGCTAAAATTGACGTATTTACACCACAAATTTTACTCTGAGTACAGAAAAACCTGTGCATCATAAAGTTTTAAGGCATAGCTTGACGTAGATAATTAAATTTTAAATGCATTTCATGGTGCAGAAATTTTTTGCTATTCATTTCTTTCATTCCTGTAAAAGGTGGAAAAATAAACTAAGTTGGGAAAATGTTTGAGAAGCTCCCCTCATATATTCGATGTTGTGAGTAGTATTGATTTAAATGGACAATAACTTTACAATAGACACCTGTAAACCATAGGTGATTATACTGTGTAACTGAGTGTACCTTATCAAGTGAAACTCATGTGTTTGTTTATTTTGCTTTCTTCTGCCGACTGGAAAAAAATGCACCTCAAAATCCAGAAAAGTCATTAATTTTCTGAAACATTATCTACATATAATTTCTATATACCTAGGTCCAGCTATGCCTTAAAACTAACCTTGAAGCTTCAGTTTGTCTGTATTCCTAGTAATTTTTGTTTTGGGGAGTAAACACGGACAAATTTTTCAATTCCTTAAGATGAAACTTAACTCTTCTTTTGAATTTTCTTAATTTTCAGGTAAAGAAAAAACTCAAAAGAAACAGGTCATATATGACAATATGAAGATTTAGGCGACTGATAGAACTTGTTTTTTACTTCTATATTGTGTTGTGTATGTTAAGTTACATGATTAATGTATAAGATTACTCGAGGTCATATATTATGTGTGATCTTTTCGATTTGTTTCTAAGTTTTTAAACATGCTTATTTTTTTAATTATGGAAGTGACGTCTGCTATTGTATTTTCCTTTTGTTAACTTAGTTTGGATACACTTATAATTATTAGATTTAAACGATTAATAAACATAATTTATAACAAGATCTTTAACATCAAAATGAAATATAATAGAACATAATTTATTGACGGCAGTTTTAAGAAGTAAAGAATGCATTATGGCCACTGAAATGTAGTTACTTCAGACATCTGAGATGTTTTGAGCTAAAAGGAGGCATTTCACTAATGGATATTCCTGAAACTTCTGAAGGAATTAATTTGTTTATCAACAAATACATTTCCGTAGTTTATACAAGCAATACAGATTGTGTATATATAATTTTCACTAGTCAATAAGACCCTGTTTATTTTTCAACTGAGTAATGTTTATTGTGACCCCAGGACATTCAGAACTTTAAGCCGATGCGCATCAACTGTGGGTAGGCAATGCCGACCATTGATTATGAAAATTGACCTTTAACCTTGCATATAATTACAATATCTGAGCGATACAGTAAAAATGTAATTAAATGAGACTTCCAAACTCCTTGATGAAAGTAAAACTATATTGGATCCTGGGCAACAATCTACCTGTGTTATGTTTAATCTGCTCATAGGGCATGTGCCAAGAATAGATAAAAAGCTACAAAAATTGTAAATGATGTCGGAAGTATTGAAGAACTGAAATAAAGTGTACTCTCCCTCGGTTCAAAATTTAAGTGCGTACAGTAGAAAACGACGTAACAGAAATCCGACGAATATAAGTAACATTTTAGAGGAAACTAAAAAAAGTCAGATTAGACTTCCGGTTTGCGTTTTCTGTATGCTTTTAACATACATATACATATACTACCAATAAAGAGTATTTTCTGTCTGATATCCGTCATTGGACGAAATTTTAATTCAAATTAGACTTCCGTCTTGCGTTTATTGTATACTTTGAAACAAAAACATATACTAGGAATAAAGTGTATTTTCTGTCTGATACCATTTTCAATTTTACTATCCACGGCGGTCACAGAGTTTGTTAAATAGAGAGTGTCTGTATAATATATCAATGATCGCCGTGGATCGATTATTAAACTGAGAATTGAATTTAAAAGAAAATACACTTTATTTATAGTAATAAATGAAGCAGGACCTTTTCGGGACGTCGGAAACGGGTGTTTTTAAGATCGAAATTTCAGGATTGACCATTTCGGGATCCGAGATTTCTTTTTTCGAATTTTAGGATGTCGAGATATTTAATTTATACTAAATTCGGAACCTCGGGATTTCATGTTCTTAAGACCGGGATATCGGGATCAGGACCCATCCCGGTACACCACCCCTTTTATGAATATTCATAATATACAGATAAGCGCTTAAATTATCCATGTGTCATTAAAATTAATAGAGAAGTAACAAAAAAAAAGGATTTCTTTTGTGGAAAAAGGAGGAGCCGTGCTAGAAAAACAATTTTCCTGTCCCAAATTACCTATGACTTTTGATACCTTTTCTGGAATTCTCTTGTCATTAAGTTTTTTTACAAAAACAAGAAGATGAGGTATGAATGCCAATGAGACAGCACTCCGCAAGAGACCAAAATGACACCGAAATTAACATTTAAAAGTCACCTTACGGCATTCAACAATGTGCAAAGCCGATACTGCATAGTCTGATATAAAAGGCATCGGAATGACAATGTGAAACAATTCAAATGAAAATACTAACAGCCTTATTTATTTACAAAAAATTAACGAAAAACAAATATAAAACACATAAACAAACGACAACCACTGAATTACAGGCCCCTGACTTGAATGTTCATAATATACTACATGTATGTTCATAATGAAATTAATAGAAAACAAACAAATAGGAATTTTGGAAATAAAGAAGGAGGGTTAAAAAAATACACTTTCCTGTCCCCAAGTACCTATTACTTCTGATACTTTTCCTGAAATTCACAAGTCAGTAAATCTGTTACAAATTCTTCCTACAACACTTTACATACTTTCAACCACGCTCTAAATGCCCGCGCTTTCGCCGGTGTGTTCTACTTTAATTCAATTTAATGTATAATATATCATGGCACTAGCCAGGGATCGTCAAGTAAAACATTGATTGAATTTAGTTTTTTGATAAAGAGTTAAGGTATATAAAAGTCAGTCGTTATTTGTCAAGCAACATTCATGAATAACAAAAATTACTTTATATCTTATTACCATGCAATCACCCTTTTACCATCCTCATATATAACACCTTTTATCCCTGAAATATGCAAGATAAAAAAAACTACCTTGATAGCTTGGTAATCATGGTAATATCATATATGTACAAGTCAGTAATACATGTATGCTTCAGTGTCATTAAATAAAATGGGGTTTGGGGGTATTTACCATTCATGTTGCAGATAATAAATTTTTTATTCAGAGTACTACTACTACATTGTAGTACAGAAGTGAAATTATAGAATACGAATAAGAATAAGAATTATTTATTTCCAAATAAAGGGCCCTATAAAGAGCTTTCATGACATTACATACAAGAACGTAAGATTAGATATAACTTAGAGACATATAATATAAGAAAACAACATTGTTTAATTCTATTAAAAATGCTATAAAAGGCCAGGACAGAACCAGATAATAAAATTTACATCTTTAAAATATATCATTTAAAATCATATACCACTCAAAATATGTATATTTGTGGCTAATTTGCATTTATTATTTTTGAACTTCTCCTTATCTCTAATTTTTTAGATAAATACTTTCCTAAACATTTATACACATTTAAATTTTCTTGTGTAAATAGCCATAAAAACTTTGAAAAATAGTCTAAAGATTGAAAATTATTACAATTAAGAGAAATTTCAGTAAAAAACTCCTTTCTGTTAATTAAACACAATCTCTAACACTAGGCAAGCTAGGTACAAAATTATTTTTTTTAAATTAGACAATAAGAATTATATTAAATTACATTGTATATTACATGATATAAATCAAAATAAGTAAACATTGAATTACTGATATATGCATTACAAATACATGTACAAAAATGAACATGTAGTGTCAACGAAATGACTCGGCACACATAATGCATGCACATAGTAATATATTAGAGTGATCACAGTTTCTGAAAAAAAAAAGTGAACGGCCAAAACCAATTGACACAAACATCATGCACTATTTATAGACTAAAACACATCCAAGGAAGACAATATGATTATTAGTATAAAATGTAGGATGCAACCTCATAATTAATTATCATTTTAGATTTAAACAAGTCATTATCCCACTATGTGGTGGAAGTTGGTATCCTTAAGTGCAATTCCTGAACTTTTTTTTGTATTCCGTAGCATCATAATCAAGTTTTGAGTAGATATTTTTGTGTATTGAGCATTAAGATTAACATCTGGACCAATCAAATATGAAATTACCTCCAAATTAAGTAATAACCATGTATGTTATGTTATTCTTTAAGCTATGATTCATGTAGGACTTGGGGAGCAGCAAGTGAATGGAATTTATGTCCCAGAGAACGTACTTGATAGACTCTGAGTATACACCCTGTACAATACTGTATAAAATTGCAGTAGGAACTGCATGTTTCTTTATCGTGTATAGTTTATGTTGCACATTCGTCTGAATTTCGAATTTTTCCATATGTCGTGGTTAGGAATTTGATGATATTTTGAAGAAAAACGTTAATAGCTGGGTGACAACTTTAAAATTGCTCGCTGTAACTGGCATTGACTTTGGACCATTATGTGTTTGTCAAAGTAAACATATAAAGAACAAGAATTGAAGCAATAATTCATCATAAATTGCTGTTCATGATAGGGTAGTTAGTATAATTCATCCAGTTGAATTTTCGCTAAAATGGGCTATCGAAAATACAGTAAACAGGCCGCCATTATTGATTCAGACCAAGTTTTGTATTACAATTAAAAGCAGATCTATGTAAAAAATAAACTAGAATAACCAACAAATTGCAGAACATGACTTTATAGGACATTAACACTTATAAGATGTCAATTGACAATTTTGGTCATGTTGACCTATTTGAAAATCTTACTTTGATGAACCGTTTTGTGTTGTGTACAGTTCATATCTATCAAAAATAATATTCAAAATAACCAAAACTGAGAAATTCGTAAAAATGACCAATTCAAGACAGCAACGCAACAACGGGTTGTCTGATTTTCAAGCAGCCATTTGTACAAACGCGTCATTAACCTAATGGGTCATTAAGTCTTCAGTAAGCCCTTATGATGTATTAGGCTAATGAAGTATTAATGACACATGAGGTTAATGACATGCACGTACAACCGCCTGCAGAACATTAAATACGCATACAGTGGATATCACTTCTAACCTCTCATCAAATCTGACAGAATTTGTCAGAATACTGTTCTAGGACAGTATGTAGAATTGTCATCCTGACAGCCTTAAGACAGTCCTAGCCAGAACAGTTTTAACCTCTATAACTGATTTGGTCAGTTCTTACAAGAACTGATTTTGACCGTTCTACCTAAAACTGATTCTGACAGTTCTACCCTTGAACAGTGTTTCAGAGTTCTCCCTAGAACTGACAAAATCTTTGGTCAGATCTACGACTAGATCAGTTCTACGACAAAAACAGTTCTACGATTAGAACTGATTTGGTCAGTTCTACGGCTGGAATTTATTTAGTCAGTTCTATCTAGTTTAAAGAACTCTTAGTCATGAATATAAATGAGTAAAAAACAATGTATATATATTAACGATACTTTGAACACTGAATAGTGACAAATGAGATGTCGTTACTCTATTGACGTCATTAATAACTGTTCTATAATCCTGGCAGGTTTCGTCAATTCTGCAGCTGAAACAGTTTTAGTCAGTTCTACTGACAGTTCTATGGTTATAACTGATTTAGTCAGTTCTGCTGACAGTTCTACCTAGGACAGTCTAAAACAGTTCTATGACAGATTACTAAAGTATTCTGTAGTTTTAATGAGATGATATGAAAAGTTAAAACCTGATAAACATTTGTCCCCCATGTCAGAATTGCACTCATAGCAAAAAACCGCATTTTACCAATATATTCTATTTTAAACCATGGGAGAATGCGGGGTCGAAGGACAGTTTTTTTTAAACTAAAAACTACAACATTGATTGTGGCCTTATTTAGATTAATATGGCGCAGTAGTTTCAGAGCAGGACACTTTATAAACGGATTTTGACGGACGACGTATTCCAAGTGATGATACATTGATCCCCCACCCCTAAACAAATAGATAATTAAAGACAAACGACACAAAATTCAGATAGCTACACTCGGTTCAGGTTGACAAATTAGGATTAAACAGTTTTAAAAGGATTCAATTAACCTTGTACATATGTTGATGTCATAAAACCTCACTACAATGAGTAAACGTGCCATGTTTCTATAGTTTGAATAACATAAATGATTTGCATTATATTTGTATATTAAGATGTTTTAACAAGTTAAATAACAATAATGGGGAAAAAACGAGTTAACCGTGGCGGCAACTTCTGGTGTTCTATACTTCATTCTAAACAGCATGATTTATATACGAATGGTCAAGGGTATTCCGTTTGTATTTTAGAGTACTGCTATGCACAAAAAGATTTATGTTGTGGGAAAACTGAATTTACAGAGACCTAATCAATAACTTCATCATTAGTTGATAACATATTCTCGCATGTTTAACATGCTTAACCCCACCTCATTGTTTGCGCCTGTCCGATGTCAGGAGCCGCTGGCCATTGTTAGTCTTTTTTTAATTTTAGTTCAGTCTATTTCGGTAGATCACATTCGGGGAAAATGGGCGGGATTGTAGTTAAGAAGCAAGGAACATTAAAAATGATATAACATAACGTTCAACCAACTCATGAAGGCGTCAGTATAACTAAAGACGGAATGATTTCATGCGCTCCCCTGTAAGCAGTTATCCTTTTTCTTAAAGGAAACGAGGTAATACATTAAGTAATATTTATCAACTTGGTGATATTTACTCTGTATGATACTTGCAATCAACCAGTCCAACAGACACGATCGTGAGTCATAAGGAATATAGATCAATTGCCAAATTCATATTAAAAAAAATTTACCGCCACAGACACGTTTGACAGTCATCAGGAATATTTTATGTTCTTAATCAACCGGTAATGATAAAACTCCCCCCCCCCCCCCCCCCCAACAACTATGTGTTATATATGATGGCACACTAAGTTGTTGTCTTTTCGTTTGATATGTTTCATCTTTTGATTTTGATAAGGGACTTTCTGTTTTTATTTTTCCTAGGAGTTCAGTATTTTTATGATTTTCCTTACACAAACAACTTTCTTATAGGATTAAATAAATTTCCCCTAAATTTTATTGATGTGTTAACTAGGCCACTGACTTTGGCACTTTCATTTCAATTAAACTGATCCGCTGACCTCCGGATTTTATTGAATTACTGTAAACCAACTTATGTTCGCGGATACATTATTTCGCGTTTTATCCTTTCTTGACCACTTCGCGGGTATTTAATTTCGCGATTTTATAATTTACTTCATGAAGTTTAATAAGGAAAGATCCAAGGTTTACATATTCGCGACAATTTATATTCGCGTTACTTTTCTACTCGCGAAAGTCGCGAAAATAAAAGTTGGTTTACAGTAATGGGCCTATTGGAACGACGACTTTAGCCCATTTAATTCAAAATACGACACGGCCAGACAATTTGTCCGTTCTGTCGGCAGATGTTTCATTAGAAATAGCAACCAACTCATTCTTGAAAGGGAAATTAGCTGTATAAATATTCTTCAATTGTTTGATCAGAATTTTCATATTTGATTGATAATACTTCAACGAATGGCCAATTTATAAAAAGTCAAACAGAAAAACTAATAAAATGATTCCGTTATAAAATTCCAGCATTTCATGCGTTTTTATTTCTTAGAATAGATACCAAGTCATAATTTATCGAGACTACTGTAAGTCATATAACCCGATAATAAAATTAATAATATAAATATAACATGTATATTGATTAACTGATAAATTCCTGCTATCGAAACGTCTGTTCAACTATATAATTGTGTTTTGTCTGCATGATAACATAGTGGCCGAATCACCAAATTGGTTATTTTTTTATGGCTCAGGCAGTATTTTATTTCGTCGAAATTATCTCCGAATTACGCCACCTAATTGTGTTATCGTACGAATTGAAGCCTCTGCAGGGATGACGCGTTGTCAATCACGGGCAGTAACCTTGTCATATCGAGGAGCGTTTTGTACAATAATTTTGTAATAGTTTGATTAACTTAGACATGAATGTGTTCATAGTTATCAAAGGTGCCAGGCTTATAATTCATTACGATAGACACGCGTTCAGATTCAACTGGTTTGAAATCTAAACAAGTATAAAGTTGAAGAGCATTAAGGACTTAAAATTCCAAACAGTTGTGCCAAATACGGCTATGGTAATCTATGTTTTCGAATAATTCATACTTTTGCAAACAAAAAAATAAAAAAAATGATCATATAATTGATATTCAGGTCAACACCGAAGTGCTGACAACTGGACTGGTGACACCCTCGAGTACGCTACATGTACGTTCACCAACAGTTGCGTCGACTCAGTAGCGTAAATAGTTATCAAATATACCAGGTTTATCTCAGAGGTTTATAATTTTATACAAGTTCACAAAATCTTACATCTCAAAATATGCGCATTTATATTAATATACAATGTCATAGAAATAAACAGATATGTCACCTGAAATGTACTGGATATTAGATAATATATATATATATTTTGTCCCAGTTGTTGAGAAACATTATTAACTCAATGCAAATTTACTTCTCCATTCTTTTTTGATGCGTTTTGTTATTTGATTTTACCATGTGATTATGGACTTCCGGGATTAATTTTCCTCTAGGTTCAGTATTTTTGTGATCTTACTTTTTACACACTACTATCATATGTAACAATAGTATTGAAAACAGAAATAAAAAGTATGGGACTTAAATATAGTTTTTTATTCAAACAATGTATTGAAACTAACTGATATAATCAGCCGACAGCTTTCAACCAAAGAATTATGTAAATTAAATTATAATGTGATAAAACATTGTATTGAGTAACACTGTTCCGGGTCCTGCATTACACAATTTGGACTGTTTTGTTATCATAACACTTCACTTCCTGATAAGATATTTCATTGATGCACAATTTCTAATAACACATAGCGTAAATTTGTAAAGGTAAAGAAGTTATCACGACTTTTTGAAGGTACAACATTTAACATTTAAATATCACACTCCCAAACTGATATACGGTTTTCTGTAAAAAAGTGATTTTATCAATAGTTTTAAACATATAGATATAAAAGTACTGGTATGATACTATGTCCCTGGCAAAGGTTATTATGTATATAAGTTATTCTCCCATTCCCCTGCATGGATGTTCACTAATAATTAGTACAGGCGATGTTGATGATCCATATGTACATGTCCAATTATTACTATGTTCTGCATCGTTGTATGAAGGAATTGTCAATCTTGTCGAGGTTCCTCCTAATGGAAGGCAACCACCTTGATTACTGCCATTTCGATTGAAGGCTATAAATTCCTCAAAGTCAGAAGTATGACAATTTAAGGTCAGTGTATCTCCATTCTCATAACACGATGATGACGTTGACAAGAGTTGTTGACCTGCATAAAATGCATATAAAGGAAAGAAAAAATAAGTTGAACAGTAGAAATTATGAAATGTCAAGCATTGGTTATTTCAAAGGAACAGCTCTTAAAACAGTTGACAATACAGTTGTATGATTATGAAATTCAAGATTTGTCTTTAAATTATGAATACACGGCTGTTGGAAATCAGGATTACCTATATAAAAATGCGAGTTCAAAAGCCTTACTACTCGTTTAAAAAAAAAACCTCTCTATTATAGTATTTTATACGCTTCAATGTCAACACATTTTACATGTAGTTAGATTGTAAAAAAAAATTATGTGTTCGTGCATTTGTCGAACTTAAAAGCTTGAGGATACTATTGTCCGCAACATAACATTAAAAATATTCTGGAGTCAAAAGAACCAACTTGAACGATACAATTGAACAAACAAACACAAAACATTTCTGGATAGGGGTTGCGGCCAAAAAACATTAATGTGGATTCATTTATTTTCGTGGGTACAAACTTTCGTGGTTTGAGGATACCTTACATATTCGTGGATATTTAATTTCGTGGTTTGGGCAAAGTCTACACTCATTCCTTTACAAAATTTGTGTTTCGTTGAACATTTGAATCCGTAGTTCTCCGTTACCCACGAAATCCAACAAAAAATAGGTATCCAACGAATTTTAATGAATCCACAGTAATTTAAAACTTATGAATTTTACCATAATATGACGTTATAACACATACAATACATGAGGGATCTTTTCTTGTGTCAATTGTAAAGTGATGATCCAAAGAGGAGCTTTTAATTCCTGAATGATCCGGAACATCTGTCCTTATCTAAATTGTCATGTCTTGAATTGGAATGCAATACCAAATCAAAATAAAAAATGTTATCATGGTTATAATATTCCAGAAACCATTTCACACCTTTTTTTTTATAATATTATTTTTGAAAATTAAACGCTTTATCCTCGTGTAAACCTTTTGTATTTTGAGTTCATTGTGTACATGTAGTTTAAAATAAATACATGTTGCAATGTTCAAGTAAACAGATATTTGGTCTAACAGAAGGGAATTAACTTACATGATTTCACAAAAAGAACACCCACAACTATTACAATCTTTAGAATGATATGCATGTCTGTAGCCTATAGAATGTAAAAACTATATGTTAGAAAACAGTCATAGTTCATAGATATATTCCGGTGTACAATAATGACCTATTCAATCAGTATGTATAAACCGTACACGAATCTAGGTTTAGCAAGTAAATATTAATTAAAAGAGTGCAGTTTTTAGACAGGCTTAAAACATAATTGACCAGACGCTTGGCTGGTAAAAATAAAACAAGATGGTTCACTACAACCCAAAACAGTTTACAACAACATATCATAACGGTAGAATTAATGCGAATGCTGTTACAATTCTTTCCAAATTGGCGTGATTAAAACACTCTAAATATATTTTTAAAATCCATCTTAACTTGCAAAATACAATAATAACCATGGAATTATAATTCGCTATACAAAGAGGAGTTACACAGTAAGCTACAAAACAAATCTTCCCTGCAAAATTCCGCGCAAGAAAAACATATATGTGGCATGGTTGGTGGCAGAACAGAATTATTAATCTAATTTGGGCGTTTGAAAAAGTCACATTGGCGTTGTTCGATTCAAAATGATTGCAAGGTTATACCAAAATGTAAAGTAAAGAACATTGATTTAATATTTTATAGCTCAATTTCTATATAGTAGGAATAAAAGTAAAATGCGTCAATTCGGTGTTTGCGTAAATAAGTATGTGTACATTATAAAGATATACAAAAGAACCATATAGATTACATAAAAAAAATGTTGATGTATTTCACTATACCAAACGGGTTGTCATTGTGGGGTTTAAAAGTCGTACAAAAAGGATGAAAGTCCCAGTTCTTCCTTACACACTTTCAAATAAACTGACAGTATTATGTATTGTCCACAACTCCACCAAGAATTACAGCTTTCAGTCAAATGATAGCGGAGTTCCGCTTAATAATTTGTATTGATTGTCACAGCAGTCAACAGTTATAGAAAATAAATACAAACTTTTCTACAAAATATGAAATAAAATCGTCTGGGAATAGTTCTGATTTGTACGGACGGACATATACTTTTAAAAGAATGTGACTTACTAGTTTCCAGTTTGACATAAAGCTCGTGCACAAAGCCACGTATATCACAACTATACAGGAAGTACAAATGCTAAGCAAGAAAACATTACGTCATTCTGTTTTGGATCGATAGTCTCAATGGCAGCCATAGTAACCATATCGTGTTTGTGTTATACCTGTATAAACACAAAGGGGAACAAGAAGGAACACACATTGTATATTTGTTATAGATCTATGTTCTCCTTGTATATATATACATATATATATAAGTACGTCTGAGCCAGTGACAACTCTATAACAAATTTATCCATTGGATCACCAGGAGTGATGGTGATACATGGCTGTGTACAGTATGTATATACAACTCGTCTAAACTTCAACCCACCAATGTTAGATTTCGAATATTTTTTGTTCATCCCTCGTCGGGATTCGAACCCATGCCACTGGAAAATCCTAACACAAAATCGCCTGCACTGTAGCCGTCCCGCTAGACCACACGACGACATGGGCTTCAGTGATCGGGTGTTACATTACCACGTCAGTTTTAATCTAGCGTCGTACTTCAGTACATGGAAATATTTTTTAACATAATGTTTGCACTGTAGCCGCCCCACTTGACCACTTACGACGCTAGATTAAAACTGACGAGAAAAGGTAACACCCGGTTACCGAAGTGTCATTTTTATGAAGCCCGGGTGGTCGTATGGTCTAGCGGGACGGCGTATACAGTTGAAAAACAAGCATGCAAGCTCTTTAACGTTCTACTAAAAAGGGAGATACAAAACCATGATGTAGGGTAGTTAGGAAGTAAAGACAGATGACATATCGTTTTTGTCGAGCCTGCAACTTTTGTTGCAGAAAGCTCGACATAGGGATAGTGATCCGGCGGCGGCGGCTACGGCGGCGGCGGCGGCGGTGTTAGCTCACTTCTTAAAAGCTTTATATTTTAGAAGGTAGAAGACCTGGATGCTTCATACTTTGTATATAGATGCCACATGTTACAAACTTTCCGTCAGTCACATGTCCAATGTCCTTGACCTCATTTTCATGGTTCAGTGACTACTTAAAAAAAAAGATTTTTTGTAATGTTACATTCTCTCTTATTTTAAGTAATGGGATAACTATATTTGGTATGTGCGTACCTTGGAAAGTCCTCCTGCCTGTCAGACAGTTATCACTTGACCTCGACCTCATTTCATGGATCAGTGAACAAGGTAAAGTTTTCGTGGTCAAGTCCATATCTCAGATACTATAAGCAATATGTCTAGTATATTCGGTGTATGGAAGGACTGTAAGGTGTACATGTCCAACTGGCAGGTGTCATCTGACCTTGACCTCATTTTCATGGTTCAGTGGTTACAGTTAAGTTTTTGTGTTTTGTTCTATTTTTCTTATACTATATGCAATAGGTCTACTATAATTGGTGTATGAAATGATTGTAAGGTGTACATGTCTAGCTGACAGGTGTCATCTGACCTTGACCTCAGTTTCATGGTTCAGTGGTCAAAGTTAAGTTTTCTAGTTTTGGTCTATTTTTCTAATACTTTATGCATTAGGTCAACTATATTTGGTGTATGGAAATATTTTATGATCTATATGTCGGTTACGCAGGTTTTATTTGACCTTGACCTCATTTTCACGGTCCATTGCTAAGTTTTAAATGTTTGTGTTTTGGTCTGTTTTTCTTTATTTATAAGCAATAAGTCAACTATATTTGTAATATTGAAGAATTGTTAGCTGTACATGTCTGTCTGGCATGGTTCATCTGACATTGACCTCATTTTCATGGTTCATTGATCAATGTTTCATTTTCTTGGTTAATGTTGAGTTTATGTGACAGTAGTAAAAAAACTGTATTTTTAGGTCTATCAAGATAGTATCAAGGATTAGTAAAGAAGGCGAGACATTTCAGCATGTGCACTCTTGTTTAACTTTGGAATTCGCTTTTGACACAGTTGTAATACATTTTAGAGAAGAGCTCTATAAACAACTTCTAGACTACAATTAATCACTCGTTTTAACAATGATATAATAAACATTCTTTTTGCACTTTCACTTAAATATACAAGGACATGCATCAAATACAACGCTTATGATTTAAAACTTTGATGTATTTCTCTATTTAGCTCTCAATTTCTAATAATCTGCGATATAATTTTTCTCCGAAGTAGCAAAATAAAGATTGTTGATTCAAATTGACAAGATATTCAAAATTTGCCTTACTGTAATTAATAAGTATGATTTAGAAAATTCAAAAGATTGACATGTCTATTCGTGTTTTGTTGTTTGCGGCTATACTCTTTCATGATAGATGTATAAACGATATTCGTCTTTGTTGGTTATGTTATGCCTTAATCGTATTGCCCCCTAGTTCCAAATTTCTGTTTGCCTCGCATTTGCGAATTTATTTGTAAGTAGGTCATCCGTTAATATTATAAAGGTATAACCCTTATCTGTCTTTTAAAAAGAAAAGTCTGATAATAAGCACTTTTAGCTGTTCCTTATATCGTCCCTACGTCTTCCACATTGTAAAAAGAGGGACGAAATATACCAAAGGGACAGTCAAACTCATCAATCTAAAACAAACTGACAACGCAATGGCTAAAAATGTAAAAGACAAACAGAAAAACAATAGTACACATGACACAACATAGAAAACTAAAGAATAAACAACACGAACCCTACCAAAAACTAGGGGTGATCGCAGGTGCTCCGGGAGGGTAGGCAGATCCTGCTCCATATGTGGCACCCGTCGTGTTGCTTATGTGATTACAAATCCGGTAAATAGTATAATTTGACAGGTCACATTCATGAACGGGAAAGGGATTGTAGTTACGACGTAAGGAACATATCCGATATCATTTGTGAAACGGTTATTCCATAACGGTCAACCAACTCGTGATGGCGTCCGTAAAAAGTTACGAAGGGTTGATTTCAACTTCACCATTTGGAACTGTTGGTTTAATAGCTTCCTTGTGAGCAGTAACCCTCTATCATGCAAATCAATATAGGAAATGCAAGCACGGGGATATCGTATCAATTGGGAGATATATACCCCGTATACAGGTGCTGCTGGAATGTTGCTACTTAGAAATGGAAAGTTCACAATTGGAAAGCTGAAATCATCTCTTTTGTCGTAAAGTTTTGTTTTCAAAACCTAGCACAAGTGCAACCAGGAGGTTTAGACTTGAAGTCGTCAATATCAAGATCCTGCAAAACGCGTTCACTTTGTAATTGAAAATTTTAGTAGCAATATGTTTGGTATAGGTATAAGAAATCATTGGTACGGACTGGTCTGTGAAATAAGGAGGTATTTTCGATTGAACTAATTTATGATGAAGGATATTGCCTAGGTTGACACCATCGAGACCTTTGTTGGCAAAGGAAAGATTTAGAAAAGATATTTTCTCTTTTTCATCTTTTCCAATGCGAACTTGCTTGAAAAGTCTGTGACTTGCAATATCCGAAACTATAGCTTGAAGTTTGTATTGGTTTGAATGAGGGTTTGTAACAGTGGATTCTAAACATAAATTGAACAGAGAATGAAGTTTTGAAAGGGGTAATGAATTAAGTTTCGTGCGAATGTAATGAATACCTAACGGCTTTTGTATGAATGGCAGCAAGTCATTAATAGAGACATCATGCAGAGCAGGTGATGTGTAATGACGATGACCATGACTGCGTCCACGTCGCGGAGTCGAGTTGAAAATATTCATCACATTCACCGAGTTACACGAAGGACTAGATATAATACCTATACTATCAATGTTGTCATTGCAGCCATAAGGTGTAGCAGTTCCCAATTGTCTAATCCATTAGTCTTCTATTTGTCTACGGAGAGTCGTTGAAAGATTAGGATTATTAGAGCTATGGTATATCTTTTCGATAATGCGAACTGTCATAGAAACGATGGAAGGATCGGGCTGATTGAAATGCTGGTATAGAATGTCGTTAGCATTGAGGTTAATTTTTTTATCTATGACCGCACATACGTTTGTTTAGCCGTCCTTTCGTTTCACCGACGTATACCAATCCGCAAAGGTAGCACTGTAATCCGTAGACGACATTTGTCGATTTACAATTCAGATCATCGTAACTTCTGTTAAAAAATGACTTCCTGGTCAAATTGCTAGTGAATTCAGCATCGGTAATTAAAATAGCACAAGTTTTGCAGACTTTGGTCTCACATTTTGAAATGCAACAGTGTTGTACTGTGTCATCAACAACCAAATGTCTTTAAGGAAAACTGAACATGGCTGTTTATGTGTTATATTGCTATTGTCAATAGGAAGATGATCTGAATGAGTCGTGTTTGAGATATTTGTCGTGTCTGGTGATGGGGACACCTGCCATATCAGACGACACCATGTCCATTTGTAATTGATGTGTAAATTAATTGAATTTCAAAATAGGATTGTACGTTAGTACGACCTGGGAGTGTTTGAGGCTTATAGACTAACTTAACCCCACAACACCCTGTATGTGCGTGTCCCGTTTTAAGAGGCTGTTAATAAGTTCTTGTCGTATTTTTGCTGTGTTTCATGCTGTTTCCAGTCATAACATGTTTTATATGTAAATCAGGACGTAAGTTTTCTCGTTGGAATTGTTTAACATTTCTCAAAAGTTGGCATCCACCTTTAACAGTCAATCAAGATAACCGCAACTTTTTTCGAACAGCCTTTTTCTATGATTACAAGGATTAACAAACACCAAAAAAAACCTGCATAAGACTTCGACGTTCCATAATCTCAAAATCTCAGTTAAACATAGCAGCATCTCCTTTGAAAGCGAAACTCCGCGTTGTTCTCATTCACTCAATTTTATATACTAATGAAGACATTTTTAGAAGACACTGTTTGCTAAAAAATAACAAAAAGTGATACAATTTGAAATCTTCTTTTCGTTCTTTTTGGCGGCGTTCTTTGATTCCTTATGATTATGACGTCCAGAAGGGATGTAGGAACAGAAAATAAAGAAAGAATGTATAAGAACAGTAATACAACAATTGTTTATATTTGTGTAGGTACGTTATGATGTTGTAATTTTCGACCGATAGATATCTCCATAAGGCTCTCCATACACTCGCCATCAAATAAACAGTATTTCAGTGCCTACCATGTTTATGATATATTTTCCAAAACATGAAACGTGACATAAATGTACTAAAGTATATAAATATGTTTTTCGATGTGAACAAGCATTTGTACGGCAAAGAAAACAAATGAAGTTGCTAATCCAAAATTGAAATTTTCTTTGTTAAATATGCTTGTGCTATTCCTATTGTTAAAAGCTGAAATATGTTAACTTGTACATCATTTCGTCTCAATAAATCTCCTTATTTAACTTTCAAAAGTATAATAACTTATTGCCCGGTGTCAAACAATTTCCATAGGCCATCATTTTTTATATGGCTTCACAATGATTTTTATTTTCAGGCAGTGCTTAGATTTTAACAAAATTTGAAATTTTTATAGTCAATATCAACCTGCAATTATTTCTGGTCTGCCAGTGTAATCAGTGGTCACCATTTGATAAATCGAAACCAAGATATATGTTCTATACATTCCTTGTTCAGAAATCACCAATCAATTCAAATTAGTTTGCTTTCATTTTCAAATGACATGGTTTAACAATAAAAAAGATAAGAATAAGATAGGCACTTAATTTTTTACGTTAAATCCACGAAAGTTGAAATAAAGCATGTACATTACTTTGATAATATTAATTTTAGAGTTACTGCAAAGACATTTGTTCATATGCTTTATACGCAATTTTGCAAAGTTGGTCTTTTCAGGTATGCCAGTGTTCTATTTCTGCAGTTCATATATATATTCTGTATATTAAGATTTCTGAGAGAAAAAAACAATGGACTTACACCACCAAACTTTACATACGGTAATTTAAAATCCATATAGTTCAAAAGTTCAACCAGGTTCGTATCTTATCAAATGTTAATGCAAATACAATTGACACACTTACATTCACAATCTATAAAAAGTAATAAGGAAGTTTTAATAATAAAGTATTTTTACAGAAATGGACGCACTTTTCATGAGTTTCCTGATACTTTTCATAAGCGGATTCGTACATGGTAAGAACGACTAAATACATCGGCTATTGCATGGTTTACTATTTGTTTAACCAATTTCGTCCAGATATTTCGGATATCTTCTATAACAATGCTTTCATAGACGATACATAAGCTTTGCTTGATTTTCTCTGTAAATGTGTAAAAGTCACCAAATAAAGTGAAAAACCCGTCATACTAACTTATAAGAATAAGAAAAAAACATGTTACCAAAAATGGCATAGAAAACTGAAAAATAGTGATCACGAAGACTGCCAAAACCGGGGATCTAAAATGCACAGGAAGGCAGATCCTGCTCCAAATATAGCATCAATCGAACTGCTCATTTAAGAACAAATCAGAAGAAATAAGACAGACACAAATAGGAAGCCAGAGTTCGAACAGTAAAACTTACTCAATGCGAGAAATTCACATACATGTATAGTTCCTTTGTAAAAGACAATTTACCAAATATTAAGTTTTTCGAAAAGATATGAAAAGTAAAGACTTGGTGTGACTGTATATAAATATGACTGGCTGTCCTCCGGCCATTGGTATGGTCTGACACTGTAACACTGTGTATTCATTTCATTTGAAAACTGTTACAAAACCAATCATACTTTTGTGCTTATCTAATATGAGGGTAGGTTAACTCACTTGTATTTTAAAAAAAATGGATGCTCTTCAGAACATGTATCGCTCACCTAATTCTACTTTGGTTTTGGAAATCTTGTAACAATTGATCAAAATCATAACAGATGCCATAATAATGATTGAAGCCAAGTTTGATTTAATATTGTTCCGGGGTAATTTAATCAAAGCCAGAAGACTTTTGTAAAGTTTACAGAAATTATCAACAAATCAATTAAAATTGTAAAAAAATAGACTTTTTAATGATAATAACTTCAACAAGAGGTAGATTTGCAATTTTGCTTATGTCTACATTTATGTCTACAAATGTATCAAAAGTCAAAGGTACTTAGGGGCATGACAATTTATTTCAGCCCTCCACCTTTTGTTCTGAATCTTATTTTTTTCTCTATTAATTTCATGTTTTTCTTTCTATACGTAGTTGTGAAAAGACATATACTTAATCTATGTATAATATATGACCGCAGTTAATAGTAAACTTGGAATCCATAGTAGATATCAAATACAATGTCGGAATGAAGGAAACATATCCCGACCCCTTTCTTTTCGTTTTTTTCTCACAAGATAGGCCAAACTGAATATTTTTAGTATATATAGATGTTGTAAAATGAAGGAATACATAATTAAATCTTGTAACATTCGAAACATTTTATAAGTATAATGCGCCGTTATGCTTGTATAGCGTATCCAACACTATTATCAAACGATACTAGACAGTTTATTACAGTTTTGTATCTGCATTTTACTTTCAGCCATTTTATTGAACACGTCATCTGAAAAGGCTACTGTCGGTGTTGACTTTACTTTTACTTGTTTAACGAATGTACGATTCATCTTTTTCAAAAGAGATTTGACAAATGAATGTACAATAATCGGAGGTTATCCAAACGGAACTTGTGACTTTGCTGGCAGCTACAACAAGAGTTATGAATATTATTGTAATAATAGTACTGGTGTGTACAACCTCACTTTACCCAGCTCATTTGACATTGATACTCTACATGGAAGTAAATGGGCATGTGCCCCAGCATTAGATGCCGGCCAATCAGAAAGTATCCAGCTCTACGTTAACGGTTAGTCTGACAGTATTTATAGTGTTTGATTGTTATAACTAAACATGGCAAATATAAACTATTATAATGTCAATTAAAATCATATTATGTTCTGTTATAAACCTCCTAGTCAGACATCAGTTTTTCATGTTGTATGTTCAGGAAATTATTTGTCAAATCACCTGCCTAATTTCTAGATTAAGGAAAAAGATTAATGTTATGTTGAAAATACGCTACAACATTTACATTCAACGTACAGAAGATAGATATAAACACATATTAACGAATTTAAATTTTTTCTTCGTTAGGACGATAAAATATATATGTTATAGAGCAGTAAAGAATAAATGTCAACAATATCTAAATTTCGAGTTAATAGCACCATGCAACTGCTGTTTTCTCTAATTCTATAATGGACCAAATCATCAATTTTACAAACTTCGGAATTTTTTTTGCTATGTTAATCACAAATCGTATCTAATTTCCATTAAATATGTCGGTCCCTCTGTTCTCGTTCATTTACTTTTGAATTCAATTGATGGATTTCAATATTGATTATCTCCTTTCTCTGAGTAAAAGAAAAATATTGGGTCAGGTTGAGCATTTAGTGATTTTTCGAATTTCACATTAGCACGATAAATAAAGTAGAATTTTAACATGCACAAACGAAAGAAATGATAAATTATGCAGGATGCTTCCTTTGCTTTCGAATACCCTAAAACATACAAATTGAACCTTAACCTAAACAAATTCATTAAAACTTCATACTAATGGTTCTGTTTAGTACAATTTATTGCTTATAGTTATGAGTAAGTTATAGTTGTCGAGATTTAAAGTTTATATAAATGCATTTATAACATGTATAGTCCTATACATACTTTACGTATACTATGCTACCCACTGTTCTAGGTTAGAGGAAGGGTTGGGATCCTTGTCACATGTTCAACGCAGCTACATTCTTTATTTATGTACACGTCCGAAGTCAGTAGCCTGTAATTCAGTGTTTTGTCGTTTGATGCTTTGTAACATAAACAACAGCAGTTGTCCTTTTCTAGATTTAGACATCAATTTCAAACGGGAAACTTCACACTAAAATTTAATACAAAAGAGACGATTTTTCATTTCCTATTGTTAATTTTCCTTTTTTAGACTGCGATGTGCCGTTGGCTCCATCATACGGTGTTTATATATCGCAGCTCGTTCGGTTTGCCCGTGTGTGTTCTGATGTCATAGATGTTAACGAATGTAATCAATGCATCACTGGTAAATTGTTGTGTCAGGGATTTCGATACCATAAATTACTTAAAACTTTTACTAAATTCTTTCATAGATACAAAGATTTGATAAGTAAATTTGGCAATACCTGTAGAAAGCTTATTGAAAATGGTATTTCACATCCTAAATTTTATGGTTATATTGTACTTAAAGCGAGGAAATCACTATGTGATCCTTGTAAACTCATCGAACCTTTAAACAAACTTATAAGTAAGGGTTAACGTACCAATATTGTAATTAGATCTCTGAATATAGTTCACATTGGCACTTATATTGATTTTGTCATTAGCAAATTAAAACATAACTAAATTTCATTATCTTTTGAGGCGAGATGTATAGAGACACAGACACGTTAACTTTTATTTCTATAGAAGTCGCTCTTCCCTATACTACTACCTGTCCATACATTTATTTTTGGCATTGCACAAGTCATGTCTTCTTTGACTATTAATGACGTTAAAATACTAAATCCCTGTGATGTGTTTTAGTCGATTTAAGTCTCTGATGCATGATTTTTTACTATAAATTGGTTTTGGCTTTTAACTAGCTGTCAGTAACTGCGAGTACTCTCAAATCGTATTTACTTGTTAATTCGACCGTATGATACTGTTTGTAATGCTTTTTTGTTATTTTTTTATTTATATGGATCTTGCCTGTACACCAGCTTTGATTATTTGTAATATCTTCAATTTTTCACTTATTCTTACAACATTTGTATAAACTTCAAGATTATAAAAAAACGTTTTTTTTTCTAAAGTGAACATTGATTGGTTAAATATTTCTCAGTGTGTTTGAATTTGTTTGTTAGCTTTTTGGTCATGAATGTTTGTCTCTAATATTTAATTTACTGTGCATTTGTATTCAGATATCGCAGATCAAATTTATTCGTTCATTGTGTAATCATACTTTTTTTGATTGAGTTAAGTCTGCCAATTGATATTTAATTGTATGTTTTTCTATGTTGTGATGTTATGTTATTGTTTCAGAAAAAGGGAGAAGGTTTGGATCCATTAAAACGTTTAATCCCGCTGCAAATGTTTGCACCTGTCCTAAGTCAGGAATCTCATGTACAGTAGTTGTCGTTTGTTTATGTAATATATACGTGTTTCTCGTTTCTCTTTTTGCTTATATAGATTAGAGCGTTGGTTTTCCCGTTTGAATGGTGTTACACTAGTAATTTGGGGGGCCCTTTATAGCTTGTTGTTCGGTGTGAGCCAAGGGTCCGTGTTGAAGGCCGTACTTTAACCTATAATGGTTTACTTTTTAAATTGTTATTTGGATGGAGAGTTGTCTCATTGGCACTCACATCACATCTTCCTATATCTAGTATCTAGTATATGTTTTTCGTGAATCTTATGGCTTTGCGGTATGGGCTTTTCGCATTGTTGAAGACCGTACTATGACCTTAGCTTTTAATTTCTGTGTCGATTAGTCTCTTGTGGAGATTTTTCTATGTGGTATAAGCATTTTGTAGTTGTAAATATACTATCATCTTGAAGTAAATTGCCTTCCATTTCTGTTGTACATGGTATGTTTTACTTGTTTGTCCGTGATCGAGATGACAATGATAAGTAGCTTTCAGACCATGTGAAATGAGTGCCGATGAGACAACTATCCATCCAAGTCAGAATTTGTAAAAGAAAAAAACATTATAGCTCAAAGTATGGATTAATATGGTACTAGATATAATACTTTGATATTCTGACGTGAGTATTTCTGCATTGGCCTGGTAATTGGTTCGAGGCTTGCTGAATTAGGACGAGGCGAGACGGAAAGCCAACACAGCTGTCTTAGGACCAATATAAAGGCAAATTTCGAAATCCTCACGAAATGGTTTTTTTATTATTTATATCTACAGCGTAAACATATGTTTTTAGTTCATTTCACAAGAAATTCATATCGTTTAAATACAGGTTGATCTATCCTAATCTACGTTCACTTTTTTAACCTGCAATATCAAATTATTTGGGCAGTTTCTTATATATTATAGAGAAGCATAAAATGCCATTCAAATGTGCTTTGTATCTGTCATATATCTTCAAAGCAAATAAATGCGTTTTACTCATCTTGACATACATGGAAATCAAATACAAAATTTATAATAGTTTCATTTTGGGAAAGTTTTTAAAGTAGAAAAACATACACAACTTGTGTAACATTGTCCTTAAACGTCATACAAAACTGTAGATTTTAATTTGCTGAAAATTTTTTATGTTTACAGTTCATCTTTATCTTCAATAATGTTCGAGATAATAACCAAAAACTGAAATTTTCCTGAAAATAACCAATTTTAATTAGTAGCAGCAACAAAACAGGGATTGTTCGGTTTGTCTGTAAATTTCAGGGCTGATAGATCTTAACCAATTAAACAACTCACGCAGTGTCAGATTTGCGCTAAAACCTGTATTTTCTTAGATATGGCGGCCATGGTCGTCGATGGATCAAACCTTCAGATACAATTTATGAACTAAATACCCAAAGAAACATTCAGTTGAAATTTGCAGATATTATTTGGCATGATAGTAGTTTCAGAGGAGAAGGTTTTTAAATGTAATAAATCTTACTGAACAAGTTCTGTAAACTTTTCTTTAAATGACAACAACAGCTTACATTTGATACAAAAAATACCTAAATATTCTATATAATTGGAAAGTTACACTGATGCGTAGAAACTATTTTGTGTTAAATGTGTAATTCTTTCTAGTATGTTCTTTCTGGCCGGGCCCGAATTAGTGGCGGTACACCTTAAGGGCATACGATACAGTTACAGGGAAGGTAATGACGTTGCTAACGTAATTTGTTATTTTCGCGACGTCAAACTGTGACATATTGGGAAAAGATGCATTTTCGACTGATTTTTATCATTCAAACTGATTTAATTTGAAAACGAGTTCATGGACCCCTATTTTTCAAAACGGCATTTGGTTTCATTTTGCAGGGAGATTATGTGACCCAAATTTTATAAAACTGTAAATAGAGGATTTTTTTTAATTGTGATAAACATGCAGTAAAAAATTACGTTTTTTCCTCAATTCATTAACATTTGATAAATATGAGTCATTTCTGAATAAAAAAATGCATATTTTTTTAAGATATTTATGAAATACAACAATTACCGATTGTTTAACAAAAAACAATTTGTTTTTATCTTTTATAACAAAAAAGTTATGTCTTTCTTTCGAAAACGAAATTACGGCCACAAATCTGAATTTCGAGCAAATATACAAAATTTCGACCTCATTTTACGCAAAAAGTAGCACATGAAGGTATATTTTTTATTACATATTTGATTTAATCAGGTTAAAAATAGCCTAAATGGCAAATGTTCATGAACTTGTAAATACAGGATCAAAACTGTATCGTTTGCCCTTAAGTGTGTTTGGTTTGCCCTAAAAGCTTTATTTCGTGAAATATAAGCCAAAAATGCATTTGACCCTAAGTTCTTTTTTTAGCCATGTCGACCATATTTATCGATGGATTAATATTTGGGATACAACTTATAAACTAGATACTATAAGGAACATTCAGTTAAAGGTTGAAGTTATTTGGCCTAGTAGTTTTAGAGGAGAAGTTTTTGAAATAGTTTACGACAACAGACGACGACGACGGACATCAAGTGATGGTATAATCTCACATGGGGCAATCCGTGCCTCGGTGAGCGAAAACAGTATACATGGTATCTATGATGAGTCTATTCACACTTCCTGACTAACACTCTGGTTGAGGAATTACTTTATCTTTATTCGCAAACAAACCATATTCATAGGAAAAGAGAAGACATTCAAGTACAATATTTACAACAAAACAGGACACCACATCAAGTGCTATTACAATATGTCAAGTACGTTTTAACACGGACCATATATACCTGTTTTGATAATATAAATTTGTAGAGTTGAATCAATTCTGATTTTCGAAGACATGACCGGCTTATATCTTATAACTTCTGCATTTTTGTAAATAATAATAATGTAACATAATTGTGTTCTCCTCAAAACAAATCTACATTCTGCGTAGTGAAATTCATCGTTAATATAACGTTAAGATAAGGGTTTTAATCAAAATCAATAAAAGTTTTAAAAAACTTTTCTTATCGTGATTTTTACCAAAATATATTGAAATATATAGGTCAACAGAATTTTTTTGACTGCGCTTTTGGTTCAAGACATCTACCATTCATTAGTCCCCGAGGTTATCATCAGATCAGTAATCAGTACATCGGTACTGTCATGCTATAGAACAAATCTTTCTTAAATTGTCCGTTTATAAATTTTGAAATCATAAAGAAACTAATGTTGCCACTCTATTAGACAATGTTGGCCTTCGATTGATTTGGCTATTTTTTGTAAGGTTCTGTTTTGACATATACTATTTATAGCTCTTCAATTGTTTCTGTTATATAAATCCATGGTTTTCATATATTTGGCTTTCAGCGTTACTGTTAAATGTAATTCTAGAAAAGTATTTCGAATACATACAATGTATATGTATATGTTGTTTTCTTTTTTGGGTACGCATAAATAAAAACACCCAAGATAGTTTATGAGTCAGAATATTTTCACTGCAATTAGATATAGCATTAATTTTATACGAATTCAAGGGAATTTTCTTCGACCCTTTTTCGTTTACAACCGGATGTGACGTACTATAATTTGGTGGTATTATACCGTATACCACATTATTAACCTCGCACTACAATATCACACAACATAATTCCTCGTTTAAACAGCGAGATGGACTTTTTTCCACAGCGCAGAGTAATTTCGTATGTATACTGCAGGGGTCGAATTTAAGCTTTTTTGTGTACTGGCCAGCCGGACCAGTGAACTGAAAACTCTACTGGCCCGGCTCCAAATCTACTGGTCCTGCAAAAATGACAAAAAGTCATTAATTTGACAAACACTAATATGAATGACAGATGTTTAATTTTGATGATTTCGTTTACAAAAGTTTGACAGCAACAAAGGAATAGTATTTGTTCTGATTTTGATAAAGGCTTTGGTAATCTCAATGATTATTTTTCTTTATCAAAATCAGGACCAAGGACAGAAAAAATATCAACATTGTGTTCCACGTCATCGCAATCCTCACGACTACCATAGGGTGCCTGACTAGGTCGTCTGGAACGCTGTCTAGAAATATTCCACATTTCAATAGCCGGGACTGGATCAAATGGTGCTATATCTTCAGTGCGAAACATAATGAATAAAAGATCTGATAAAACAGTTGGACGCAAGTTTGATCGCCAATCATTCTTTACAAATTTCATCTCAGTAACCCCCCTTTCTGCATCAGCAGAATGAGCAGGAAGGGACAGGATTAAATTATCTTAATTTTTTTGTCCGGCGGTTTAACTCCTTCCAAAAATTTCCACATTTTATAATATTGTTGTGAAGAACGCTCACCCGAGATTTTTGAAAATTAACTTGTAACGATTAATTGTAGTACAACCCCCCCCCCCCCCAGTACTTGATTTCACAGGTAAATTGTGTGGTAAAAAACGGAGATTGCGATGCAATCAGTGATTTTTATCGACACATTTCTACTGGTCCGCCGGTCCACCAGCTGACAAAATCTACTGGTCCGACGCAAATTTTAGTAGTCCCGGACTACCGGACTAGTGCTAATTTCGACCCCTGTGTATACTAATCAACTAAATAACAAAAGCAGGTGTCTAATAATCTGAAATACGTACTTCCTTTGTACATTTTTGACTACTTTGTTTCAGTTCCAGTAACAACAGTAACCATCACAACTGTTCCAACAGACAAATATCCAATTACAATCATTCCGGACGAAAATCAAACTGTAACTGTTAACTGTAAAACAGACGCCGCACGCCCGTCATCACAGATACAATGGTATATATCTGGTACAAACATTACTGGTGTAGCTACTCCTCAGGCTGATGTTTGCAAGGCTAGTTGTAATGGTAAAGTTATATCATCGAGTGAGCTGACATATAGTGGACATATTGCTGATAATGGAAATATATTGTACTGCACAGCTATTAATATCAACGACCAGAGTGTAAGATCAGAAAATAAATTAATAATAATTTGGTGTAAGTAGTTTAATGTAAGCCTCATGATAGTTTTTGTTCGCCATTGTAATTGTTTTTGGTATCAGGATCAGTAATAGATAAAGTAGCAGCTTCATTCATAATGATACTGTCTTTAGAATTCAATACTATCAAATGGACATAATATTGTCTTATTCATGTTAGTTTTCTTCAAGTACAATAATTTTTTACACCATAGAAGTGAGTAACCCGAGTTGCTTATTTTTTCCTTAACTGATGACGTGAACTTACAGGTACATAATTATATGCCACTGCTGGTGGACGTTTCGTCCCCGAGGGTATCACCAGCCCAGTAGTCAGCACTTCGGTGTTGACATGAATATCCATTATGTGGTATTTTTTATAATTTTCATGAATATAAAACTTTGAATTTTCAAAAAACTACGGATTTTCTTATCCCAGGAATAGATTACCTTAGCCGTATTTGGCAGAACTTTTTGGAATTTCGGATCCTCAATGCTCTTCAACTTCGTACTTGTTTTACTTTATAAGTATTTTGATATGAGCGTCACTGATGAGTCTTATGTAGACGAAAAGCGCGTCTGGCGTACTAAATTATAATCCTGATACCTTTGATAACTATAAGTAAAATTTTCTCCGCTGTATATGTTTCTTCTTTACAATTTGCTAGTATAGCTTAAGTATTTGTAAACTGATAAAATAAGAACAAAAAAGCGACTCCTGAATGTAACCAGTACATCAACAATTGCCGAAAATTAAACTTTAAGATAAAATTACATCTTTATTACAACCAACGAATAAGGCTAAACTTTTTTTGCTTGCGGTTATTTGTTGTACATAATTAGCATGTACTCATAGAAGACACTTATGCAATTAAAAATGGGTTTAAATTTGTAAATGTGTGTGAGTTTTTTGTTCAGAAACAGTATAAGTTCTAACAAAGATTCAAAAATAAAGTTGCCCTTTATAGCTTGTTGTTTGGTGTGAGCCAAGGCTCCGTGTTGAAGGCCGTACTTTAACCTATAATGGTTTACTTTTTAAATTGTTATTTGGATGGAGAGTTGTCTTATTGGCACTCACACCACATCTTCCTATATCTATTGACACTGATTAGCTACTAGTAGTTTCCGTTCATTGTGATAACAATCTCACTCGCTTTCATATATCTAGTTTACAACTAATCCAAATGAGAACGAAGACAAGTTTTACTAGTTGAACAACCAACTCCCATGGTGCACAAAAGTTAAACCATGATAGTGCTTGTAAAATAGTTTCGTGTTCCCTTGTTTTAACTGTTTTAACATTCTTGATAATCATGTTTCTTACTAGTAAAAAGTAAGATCTCAACATTGTTCAACAGCGCAATACCCATTTTAAACCTACCCGTGACAAGGAATTCATGTTGCACAGTTGTTTTGATATCTGTATAGGGTTTGTTGGCTTGTGTTTGTCTTTTAGTTGTTCTTATAGGCAAGTGTGTTGATTGTTTTTTCATACACCACGCAAATTGATGTGCATGGTTTAACATTTTTGATCCGTCCATTTGTTCTTCTGTCCGTTCGTTTGTCAGTCATGTTCTTCGCAACGAAACTCCTTTTTAACCACATAACAACAGTTCATGTAGATGATAATGTATACTATGAAAAGTGCATAGCGACAGGACATTCTGTTCCATTTTATTTTAAGAAGTACTACCTATTGAACTTATAATTCAACCTGATACTACTGCAACATTCTGCCAATGCAACCATCCTGAAAACGTCATAAAGAACTCCGTAAAACACTTAAGTTAACGAAGACGATATAATGTAAAAGTAAATGTGCTGCTGCAATTCGTATCACAAAATGTATCTCTTGACCTTTGTAGGAGTAATAAGTGTTTGAACTTGGAAATCTGGTAAGAGTTTGTTAACCAAGTTACAATGGGGGGAATTTAATACTTGAAAGGAAAAATCGGAGCCCTGTCAAAAAGGATCGTTTTTCAGTTTTGGTTGATACCTTGATGTTTTTTTTCTTTGTTTTGGATTACATCATATCGCTCTTTTTGCATTAAATCAAATACAAAGACTGTCGATATTGTTAGTTTCTATCAATAAACAGATGACTTAGTTTTACTTATCATAATTTCCTTGAAGGAGTGTTTCTGCATCCAAGGTGTATATTATAAACCATCATTTCGAATGTTTTGTAGACGCCATCACACAAGTTGTATAACACCTGTTGAATATCGGTGACATAAATCAACCTGGATGTATTTCAATTGTTGTAGTTAAAGCCCAGTCTTCCTTTCTTTGGTTTTTACATGATCGAATAAACTTATAACTGTATTTGCATATGAATGAACAACACTATGATAAACTGCTCATATATACCAGTACTTAATTTTGTATATACGCCAGACGCACGTTTCGTCTACAAAAGACTCATCAGTGACGCTCGAATCCAAAAAAGTTAAAAAGGTCAAATAAAGTACGAAGTTGAAGAGAATTGATTTGGTCAGTTCAACGTAGAACTGATTCTGACATTTCTACATTGAACTGATCCTAAAAGTTCTACCCTAGAACAGTTTTAGACAGTTCTACTTATCTTTGGTCAGTTCTGATTTTGATTTTTGAATTGATTTATAAATTCTATGGCAAGAATTGATTTATAAATTTAATGGCAAGAATTGATTTATAAATTTAATGGCAAGAATTGATTTATAAATTCTACGGTTATAGTAGATTAAAGAATGTTTTGTTTTAAATATAAGAAAAGGCTTTGGCAAGAAAGCTATAAAGCTGCCCAGTAATTCAATTATAATTTTAGGTTAAAAGGGGACAATCGCATCAATTGAGAGTGCCAGAATGTCCTCTTTTTATTCAAAATATTAAATTGTAAACAAATTTCAATCGTTTTTATACCTTAGAATACTAGTGTAATAAATTCTTTTGATCGCATCAACAAAACTGACCATATTTGCTTTTTTTTAAATGTAAGTATAAATATAGTTGAACAGTAATTCAACTATAATTTTTAGATCAAGAGGGACTGTAGTATACAAATAACAGCAATATTGGAAATCAATGACAACTCATTTTTTTCGCATCAATTGAGAGTGCCAGCATGTCCGCATTGTATTCAAAATATTGAATCGTACACAAATATTAGTAGTTTTCATACCTCAGACTTACTTTTGTAACTAAATCTGTTCACTGCATCGACCAAAACTGACCATATTTGCTTTTTTTATGTAAATATATATAGCTGTACACTAAATTTAAAGTTATAATTTTGCGTGAAGGGACTGTAGTTTACAAATAACAGCAATATTGGAAATCAATGACAACATTTTTTTCCGCATTAATTGAGAGCGCTAGCATTTCCTCTTTTATTTAAAATATTGCATCAGAAACCATTATCAGTAGTTTTTATACCTCAGACTAGCTGGATTAACAAAATTTTTTATCCGCACCAACCAAAACTGACCATATTTGAACTTTATTATGTTATTTTAATAGCCGCAAAGTAAATCACTTACTACTTTGTATCAGGATGGAAAAATAATGAACCGTCACTAAAGAAACTCATTATAGATACCAGGACCAAATTTAGTATACGCCAGACGCGCGTTTCGTCTACAAAAGACTCATCAGTGACGCTCGAATCCAAAAAAGTTAAAAAGACCAAATAAAGTACGAAGTTGAAGAGCATTGAGGACTAAAATTCCTAAAGGTTTTGCAAATACAGCTGAAGTAATCCATGCCTGAGGTAGAAAAGCCAGATAACTACTATTCTATAACATGATATTATGTCTAGACCACATAAAAGCGTCCGATAGTGTGAACAAACTGAAACGATTAAGTTTAAATATCAGTAGCGTTTCTCCCGTTTACTTTCTAATCACAGTGGAGCGCATTTACTTAAGGGAATTCATTCTATTAAAGACTACTGGAATGCAAAATCCACTGATATTGCATTGCTTAGAGTCTAGAAGCACCGAAGGCCCGGTTAATTAAATTAAAATAAATGATTTTGCTTTCACTTTCACTTTTTGATCGATACATTGTACAGCAGGAAATATTTGTATGTAATTTATTTTATAGACTCTGTGAAATTAAGCGTTTGTGCAAATCGGAGTTTGACCAAAATTGGCACAATGATCAGAAATAAAAACAACCACTAAACGATAAAAACAAACACTCACATTGTTGGACCCAGACATTTTCAAAGTTGGGGTCCGCTGACTGCCTATGAGTGTACCCGTTCCCTTCACGCTTCAGTGATTTCCTACATATCCAACCAAATTTCCCCACAAACGAGGGGTCTTGCCGTCCTACCCCTCTAAATCCTCTAAATCTGCCTCTGACTCCTGCACGTAAATGATATATTGCAGTCTTTTCGAGGTTTTATATAACTAACTATGCGGTATGGACTTTAATATATAAGAAACATGAAACTGTTCTTTAAATCATTTCACATAAGTTATATTACTAAAGATAACATTTTCCAAAATATCAATAAATTGTTTTAAGATTTTAAATAGCATTGACAAAATTAAAGTTATTACGTTCAATTTAGCTTTCTGAAGATCAAAATAATGCCAATGAACATTATGATAATGATTGTTAATTATGAATAAAAGAATGTTATTTTGCTACTAACTTCTGTATTTACAACAAATAATACCTACTTAGTTATTTTCATCACTGATATCTATGTTTGTTTGACTTTTACTTATCATCTTGTGTGAATGTGTACACTTTCTGTATTCAAGCAATAACATAGCACTTCTAGATTTAGCAAAGTTATGTTGGCCAATACCAATATTGGTTTTATTCACAAATTGTGTAGGAAAGCAATGCATTACTTCAAGACTTCATTACAGATTTATGTTAAAACCTAATACAAAAATGTTACTTACTTGTTTGTTCTTATACTAAGTCCTTACCCGTGGTATTAAACATGGTGCTGAATAACTAAAGTCGAGCTAACTATCGAAGATGTGCTTGAATTGTTCATGTTTTTCTTGATTACCAAATTGATTCATTGAATAACTTGTAGGGAAACTTTTCTAACACTGCATGTAGTAATTTACAAAGTTTATTAATGTGATCGCCGATTATATTTATTCATCTCTTTCGTAGAAAGTAGAAATACAAAATTTTTGCCAACAGTATACAAAAGTCATAAACATACTCTTCATACTTCTTTGCTTATAATATACTTCAGCTTACAACGCTTTACATATCTTTGTAATTGTCCTTGTCTCTATGTTGACAAAAATCGAAAACAGTAAATAAACCAACAAAAGGGAGTTCGGTAACAAATATGAAAAAGATATTTTACGAAAGGACATCAATGCAAGATCATTTTTAGTGGTTTATCGAATACCTGCAATTAAGTAGTGTGTTTCCGATATCAGAATGCGAGTTATAATCATTGCGATACTTATTCAGGCATATTTATGTAATAACAAAAAAATAAAATCGCAATTATTTTTGAATTAACAGTATTTATTCCAATACACATAAACAAATTATTTGTAAAACTAGTATTTATACTATACTTAGCAAATTTAGGAATTAAAACTAAAAGCAGCATCAAAATTTATTATCTCTGAAAATATAAGAATTGAATACTGTTTTGTTTAACTGATGTGAAATGAAAGCAAGAGACAAACACGAGTCTAGTAAAATGTGCACAAACGCTAACCGAAACATGTGATCTTCATTCGTTTAATTTGATCTCCTCTAATCGAAATTAAAAACAAAAATGTTCAAATCCATATAATCTAACAACAAAGTTTCACAAAACATCCAAGTTATTATGAGCAGATACGAATGCATTGTATACACATTACCCATTTCAGACCCTCCAAACGACACTCCTAGTATACAACAAATACCAGCTGGAGGAATCGTCCGGGGAAATGAGATTAAACTGATATGTTTAGTAACTGGAGGAAACCCACTAGCCACTTTAACATGGGACTGTGATGGAACTATATCAAATGAAACGACAGGAACCATTGCATCATATAGTGTTACGTTTGTTGCAAATATGACATCAAATAATAAAATCTGCACATGTTCAGCTTCACATGTTGTGATGTCGTACAAACCAAGTATAAGTCATCAAATAATTGTATATTGTGAGTAAACTATTGAGGAAAAAGTAGTTTTGTTCAGAGAATATTTTAAAAAGGATATAAATCCTCAAACAGTGGTACTCAACATAATCAAGACGTATATCTGTACAAGAAAACCAATCATATTATAACAGATGTATTCTGTCTCATACTGACATTCAGAAGTATGATTGCACAACATTATTTTTTTTTGCATATTTACACTGCGATATACTTAGTGGATCTTTTATGAAAAGGGAGGAATCAATTAATTATAGCTAGAAAATAACAAAAGAAAAATAAGGAAACAAAGACAAGCAAACTATTACAAACCATAATATAATTAACTTTAGATTTGCCAGACGAACCCAATAAAAATCTATGTGCACACAGGGCTTCTTTTAGAGGCGACTGTCTTAAATTAATGTTGATGTCAGTTTAGCATTAAGTAATAGGTCGAATATATAAATTCAATAAATTCATCGTGATCCGGGGTTACCAACATTTTGTAATCATTAAATACAAAATGTCTATAGTCATAAATCTACTTGAACAAAAATATTTACACATTTCAAATTGATTTGTAATTGCAAACTTGAAGCTATGGTTGTAATACCTCGCTGTCAATTTATCCCTTAAAATCGATTTTATCCACAAAGCATCAAATTGAATATCATTATTATATTCTATCATAGGCATCATTTAATGAAACTATATATGCATTTTGTCAACTTATAACTATTGTATGATTGGTTGTCAGTGTACAGTTTGAAAGCTAAAAAAAAACATTTTCACAAAGTCGAATTAAATATGGCATTCTTTTGTAAAGTTTACGGACGCTATCATGAGTTGGTAGACCGTAATGAAATAACCGTTGCACGGATGATATCAAATATTTTCCTTATGTCGTAACTACAATGTTGATCCCTTTTCACGAATGTGACCTACCGAATTAGACTATATAACCGGATTTAAAATAACATAAGCAACACGATGGGTGCCACAAGTGGACCAGGATCCGCTTACCCTTTCGGGGCACCTGATATCACCCCCTTTTTTGGTGGAGTTCGTGTTGCTAAGTCTTTAAGTTCGATGTTGTGTCTAGTGTTCTATTACATGCATTGTTTGTTTGGTTTTTTTTTTTTTTTTTTTTTTTTATCTTTTAGCCATGGTGTTGTCACTTTATTTTAAATCTATGAGGTTGACTGTCCCTCTAATATCTTTCGCCCCTTTATCTTTTCCTTCCTTCCTAAATAAAATAATAACCTTGCAATTGTGCCTTATAGGTACTATTCATAGTCGCATTTGACATCCTCGCTTATTATTATACAGTTTGTGTTATTTGGGAAGAAAAACGAAAATAAAGGCGTTCGAATATTGTTTCTACTTTTTACTTTCAAATTACACATTATTCTTATACATCGTAAGTCCTTGGAGGACAGGACAATAATATTCGCGTTTTTTTTTTAATATTATGATTCATCATATTTATACGATAAACAAAGTGCATTTGTTATTTATAATCAATTCAAAGTTTATATTAAAAAGGGACTCTCTTTATAATTTATCAGCCACCGCCATGGATAGTAATTTAACTTAAAATTAGCAATATAAAGCAAATAGTATACAGGTAAACGCGAAAATCATTGAAATTAACAGAAATCAACAACCAACGGACTTCGGAAAAAATGCCACAGGAGGCAAACAAAAAGATTGTCATATTCCCGGGTATGACATTTGATACCTTTCCTGAAATTCCCAGTCATAAAGTATTTTTACAAACATTCATCCTACTTGACAGTTGACGTTTCTTCAGTCGAGCTCTTATCATCAGCGATTTTGTGGGTGTGTCATAGTACATTTCAAAAGCAAACACGTCAACTCAAAAACGATGTGAGAGATGCTAGTTAACACTCCATACCATCAATCGTTTATCGTTCTTTTAGCTACGGAACCGTAGCACTTATGTCCTTATGTTTTACTTTTTTTTTACTATTTGTGGACCTAAGAGCTACGGTTCCATCACATTACATCAAATACATACTAGGTAATTCTAAGTCTTTTATTGTTTTAGACGAACCTATATATTATCCGATTATAAATCAGACACCACCTGGACATATCATTTCCGGTACAAATGTTATTTTAACATGTGAAATATTAGGAGGAAACCCACTGGCTATATTATCCTGGAATTGCACAGGTGTGTCAAGAAACAACACGTCAGTGAACAAAGCATCATACAGTGTTGAAATAGTTGTGAACAGAACCTTCAACAACATGATATGTGCATGTTCAGCTACACATTATATTCCGTCATTCAGACCAACTGTACTACATATGTTAGATGTGTATTGTAAGTACGAATTAAAAATATAATATGTTATTAAAATTTGTGCAATTGTCTTCTATATTTGTAAACTAATAAACACCAACACACATGCCTAACAATGTTATCTTACCACACTATTTAGTGTGTAAACATTAAAAGAATCTAAATATGTACAACCCGATAAAAACAAAACGCAATATATCCCTTAACCAGATAACAAACTAGTTTCTTCCAGTGTGCATCTATCCAGGTGAAAGTAGATGTGGATAAGAAACGTTTGCAGCTTATTGTAAATCAAGTTCACTGTCTTGTAAATAATAAAGTTTTGTAATCAGTTCAAGATTAATTATGTAATAACGAAATTTTATGTTGAAGTTTACAACGTCCATTGGTTGATATTACATGGAAATAAAGGACGATGCTGTAAAATGAGATGCTCTTTATCTCTCCTGTGTCTTGTCTGGTCCTTGTCACTAATGTCTGAAGTATGGAGCTGGTTGACCCTACCGACTTCGGTTCTCCTTCTCGCGGTGGGGTCCCGAATGAGAGCGGGACACCACAGTAAGAAGGCAAAATAAAAAGTATCGATCCATCAGCTCCACAATTTAAAACATGATAGCCTTGATGGAAATGAGAGAAAGATTGATGAGAGTTCACAGGCACCTGTCTTAGACATTTATTCTATATACCTAAATAAAATAGTAAGGTATATAAAAGAAGAAAAGTGTGAGCCAGGTGTCTGTAGAGGTAGAAGAGATTGATAAAGATTACTTAATCATACAGCATCATCCACTCTGTAGTTCTTTCTAAAACATTCTATTCGAAATGAAAAAAAACACTTTTCTCTATTTGGTAGAGAATAAGTAGAAAACTAATATAAGCAGACTAGTATTTTAGTAGTTTTATTTTAATATATGGCATATAGCTGCTGGTTAATTTTTCAGTATTACTAATTATCATTGCCCTAATCCTACATATTTATTCAAAAGTAATAATTCATGGAAACATGATATTGTTTTTTGTTTGTTTTAGTTAAACCTTTTCTATACCACACTATACCATATTCTCCTTCAAATATTAGTGCAACAGAAAACAAAATGCTTCAGATTACACTTGCAATAAATGCTAATCCGAAACCAACTATACAATGGACATTCAAGGTTGACACGGGATGCAATTCCATTCCACTAGTCTCCAACACAACAACCAATGGATTTCTTACCTTGTCATCCATATCTATCGACAAAGTACGAAGTAGTGACTTCGGCGAATACACATTTACAGCAAATAATACAGTCGGAATATTTTTTCGCAGATTTGAGGTCATAAAAGAAGGTAAGTTTTATTTCAAAATCTTATAATAGGTATTTACTAAAGATGATCAGTTATTTTGCTTAATATGCAATTTTAATAACATTGTAATTTTGGGAAATATGTTTTGCAGTAATGATAAACCTTGGAGATTTGGCTCTATGTAAAAGACTTGTTTATGAATGCAAACAAACAATCAAATATTTTATTTGCCGATGATGGTGCCTAAAATGAACGGAATAATTCAATTTTAATTTTCAAACATAATGTAAAGTAAATTTAAATAGTTTAAACAAAGTACATAATATGATTGATTTTGATTTAATTGATAAGTATGAAATATCAAAGCAAATAAAGTATACTAAGAAATTTGTAATAATAAAAATAGATATATTATGACCCATTGTTAACCCTCTGATTCCTTAATTGGACAGCACGTCTCATAGTTTACTCGTAACTTAAAATAAATAACCATGTAAATGCATATATGATCATAGATATCATTCTATATCTTTATATAGAGAAACTAATTTAATACTGTATTCCTGTTTATATTTAAAACCTCTAATAATTGAAAAGTATTATCAAAATATGTGTATCTTCATTTCCCACTAGCCAAATAAAAAGAGATTCGTAATCAAGTTTTGAAATATTTTTTTTTACTGTATAGTTTGTTAAAAAGGAATTTCTAACATTACCAAAAGTTGTACACATTATAAGAAAATGCATCTCATCTTCTATTTCCTAATTACAGAGTTTGCATATTCTACTTTCTATTTTAATATTAAAGCAACGATCTTTTTTATTTCAAGTTGATGAGCTCCAATTCTGAATCTGGTTCAAACACATCTTTGAAAATATGGTAATTTTAATAAGTATGACTCAAAATTAAAATTTGGTTTGAATAATCGATAAGTTCTACTTTTGTTTCCGGAGGTCTTATTTTGCCTTGTATCAGTAAATAATTCTTTCTTCCATCTGTTACAATACTTTAAATATAATTTCTTTTTCACCAAATCTTTATGTTTATTTTAGGTTAGAGTACTTGATACTCTTCTAAATTAAGTAATTTTAAGATAGCATCAATATTACTAGCCAAATCATTCTTTTCAGCTTTAGATAATGTAATTGAGAGAGAGTATGCATTTGTTAATAAAATACTAATTTTAACATGAATTATTTTCCAATATTTAATCATGTTTGTTAAAATATCTATTATAAGAGGATAACGACATAATTCGTCAAATATGGCTACAGTTGTTGCATTGAAAGTGAGCATAACACCTCTTAAATTGAAAATTCTCAGCAAAAACAAACCAAACTTTTTACAGAAGATGTTTCAGTTCCTATTTTTTAATGTAATTGGCATGAAGTGTGGTGGTCAATGCAAAAGAGGACTTTTTATGACTTGTTTACCATGAAAACTGATTGTAAAATGTAAAAATGTAGAATAAAAAGTTAACAAATTGAGAGCTTTGATATCAACATATCTTTGTGCGTTTACATGCAAATTTAATAACATTTAGAGGAGTAGTCACAAATTGTTTTCAGATGCTTGAGTTGAATTTAACGATTTCTTATGGTACATACAAACTTATTTATTTCTTCATTTTAAATCTGTTCTTCATAGCTTTTGCAATATAAAAAAAAAATACTTACCTTTTAAGCATCCTGAGTAAATATGCAAACCGGAAACTGCCATTATGGTTTTTAGATTATAACACACAAACTGTCATTATGCTCTAAAAGTGTCGATTCTTATATATGATGTAAAGAAGACATTTATCACGCATCCAACACAAAATAATGTTTGCATTTGCCTTTATCGTTCCCTAGTTAGGTTGCGATGGTATTTCCTATTCCAAAAATGGTTATCTTCAAATTATTGGCGCATGATATATCGAGCGTGCTAAGTAAATTTTTATTTAATACTAATATATGATAACCATATGAATCATTTGCTTAATCCGTATTTATTTTAACAATGTTACAATTTCTAATGCAAATATCCAAATAGTGATACCAAATGTCGTTACAGTGAATACATTCTCTTACAACAAACCGCAACACATGGACAAATCTATGAAAATAAAGCATAACGAATGAATTTTGACACTGGTTGATAGATTTTGAAATCAATTAAAATGTCAAAATGTATAACGTCAAAAGCGTCATCCCTAGTTTTTGGTCGGGTTCGTGTGGCTTAGTCTTTTGTTTTCTATTATGTGTATGTTTTTTTCTTCTTAACAAGCTATGGCGTTTTCAGTTTGTTATCGATCTATTAGTGTTGTCCTTCTGGTATCTGTTGTCCTTCTTTTAAAGTGAATAGCTATGTTGCTTACAATAAAACTGTAACATATCGCTGACACGTTTCGGCAAACGACAGTGTCGATTTTGCAGAATTCTGCTTCTTTATTGCCGAAGACTGGCCCACTTCTGCCAGAGTTTGTGTCGCTAGGTGACCACTAATCACGCGGTTATCCTTATAATCCCACAAATGTTTTATTTGGTTCAATTACCCAGGGAGCACTGTTATGTTTCGGTTCACAGACACTTGTCTCTAAAACACATTTACCTTGTTAAATTAATGTAACACAAAAAATCAAACTCGGATATTTGAGAAATGACACTCTGTCGGGAAATTCTGAAACATTTTGGTCACCGGTTGGAAATCTATAGTGGCATCCAGCTGCCATCGAAATGACCAGTTGCCTAGATAATTACTTCGGCAAATTGATACCTTATCACGATAAGTCGACTTAATTATCTCAACAAGTCGACACTATGGAAGCATTAAATTGACTTGTCTACAAAGTTAACACAACATGTCAACTTAATTACTGTGACAAGTCGACAAAAGATATCTCGAAGTCGAGATGAATGCCCGTAACTGTCCTTGTCTTGTTGAGTAGTCGAATTAATTAATTTGTACAGATATTTTGTACAAGTTATCAGTGTTTTATGAACCGCTTTACACAAAAAGATGATGCAAGTACAGTCTTTTGTTTCGCATATTTCTGTCATATTTGAAAACTACATGATACTGTATAATAATGAGCATTGATACAAAATCAGTATAAGAACACAAAAAGACCGTTTACGGGTATGCTTTTGGTAATAGGAGAAAAAATAAAATTGTAATTTAAACCATTCAATCTCCATTTCAAATTTGGTGCAAGAACGTATGTGTTAAAAACTTATAACTTATACAAAAAGCCTGTACAAACTATAATTTGTACAAACTTACATTTTGTACACAACATATCCTTGCAATGGTTCAAAAAATTTGATAAACATTATTTTTCAATAGTCACTCGTTTCATATGACTTGATAATGAATAGTAATATATTTTTTTGAAGCAGCTTTAAAACAAGAGATGTGTGCATGCACAGAAGAAAGTACTGGTATATTTGTTGTCGGAATAGTCACCTTAGTTGTTGGATTGTTGAGCCTTTCAGCATCGGTAATATTCATTGCCCGGAATAGTAAGTGTTTCTTATCCTAATTGCATATTCATATATAATCAAGATATGAATATACGTCAATGAATATATAAACATACAATCAAACGAAATCCAGCATGAAATCCGTGTCGCCTTTTGTAGCTGCACAATGTCGATTTGCGGTATTTGTTTTGTATAGAAATATATGTCTTTATCATTCTAAATCGTCATCAATTGATTGTAACTTACTAGTTGCAAATTTGTTTTTATATAAAAATGAACAGATGTGGTTAACATATTAATGACACAGAATGCATCATACTTGACCAAGTGTCCACGTAGACACTGCAGTTTTCCCGTTTTGTCATCATGTCGTTAGACTGAAGTCTCTATCTCGTAGTTTCAGTGTAATCTATATCATTGAACAAAACCACACACCTTCATGTATTTTTTCGAGGTCCACATGTTATAGTTGCAGCAAAATGTATGCTTCATCAAAACACTTCAGATAATCTCTTAATGAGTCTAAACACTTATCATTGATGGAATGATAAGTGTTTAGTTTTTATCAGAAGGATTGTATAAAATCTTGAGGACCAGTTGAATATATGAAACTTTTGGCAAGTTGTTTACTGGAAAGTGGTCTTTACGTGCAAAGATACATACAATAGCTACACACATATAAAAACCGTATCAACATGTCGAAACACATTGAATAAATAAACAATTACAGCTTTGTTATAGATCAAAATCTTAATCATCTGATTGATTGTGCATTTCTGAAATCGAAGCTACATCTCATTTGTTTTAGAATTTTATAGTAATAAGTTCGTGATAATGAAATAGGTATGTCTGGATTTTCTAAAAGAGGGACGAAAGATACCAAAGGGACAGTAAAACTCATAAATCTAAAACAAACTGACAACGCCATGGCTAAAAATGAAAAAGACAAACAGAAAAACAATAGTTCACATGACACAACATAGAAAACTAAAGAATAAACAACACGAACCCCACCAAAAACTAGGGGTGATCTCAGGTGCTCCAGAAGGGTAAGCAGATCCTGCTCCACATGCGGCACCCGCCGTGTTGCTTATGTGATTACAAATCCAGTAAATAGTCTAATTCGGTAGGTCAAATTCATGAAAGGGAAGGGGATTGTAGTTACGACGTAAGGAACATATCCGATATCATTTGTGAAACGGTTATTCCATAACGGTCAACCAACTCGTGATGGCGTCCGTAAAATTTACGAAGGGATGATTTCAACTTCACCATTTGGAACTCTTGGTGTAATAGCTTCCTTGTGAGCAGTAACCCTCTATCAAGATAACCGTGATAGGAATGCAAGCACGGGACTATCGTATCAATTGGGAGATATCTACCCCGTATGCAGGTGCTGCTGGAATGTTGCTACTTAGAAATGGAAAGTTCACAATTGGAAAGCTGAAATCATCTCTTTTGTCGTAAAGTTTTGACTCAACCGACCCTCATTGTCAATTTCTAGATGAAGTTCAAGATATGAAGCCGACTTAACTGTATCCGTAGTAGTCTTTATTTCCAATTCGATGGGATAGATGCGTTCCACATAGTCACCAAATTTTGAATTATTTAGTGAAAGAACGTCATCTATATAGCGGAAAGTAGAGTTAAAGGATATTGCTAACTTCCTATTTTTCTTCTTAGAAGTTCCTGCATAAAGTCAGCATCATAATAATAAAGAAACAAGTCAGCAAGTAGAGGGGAACAGTTTGTTTCCATTGAGATGCCGACAGTCTGTTGAAAAACACGTCCTCCGAACGTAACAAATATGTTGTCAATCAAGAAATCAAGTATCTTGATAATAAATCGGTTTCAGAGAATTTTTTGTTTGAGTCAGAGTGATTCTTTACAAAGTATGATTTATCCCTCCCTAAGACAAGATACTTGTATCTACGTTGGCCATTCTTTTTATGAAGCAAATTAATACCAACTCTTTTAATTTGTCTTTTAGTTTGGAATGTGGAATACTTGTGTAAAGAGTTGAAAAGTCAAATGTTTTAATACTGTTACAAGATGAAAGAGAGTTAGATTGTATGCACTCTAAAAGATCTTTGGATTTTTTAAGTATCCACATCTGATTCACGCCACCTCTAGAATAGGCAGTTTCACAATAACTTTGAAGCCCGTCTTAGATTGCTGATAAAATAGATGTTAATAATTTAGAAAGGGGTTTCGTGGAGCACTTGGAAGACCCAGAAATATACCGTTGTTTGTAAGGACACTTATGTAGTTTAGGTATCCAATACAGTGATGGAAGATCCAGTTCTTCATCTTTGGTTGAAATACCAAAGGAAAAAAGAACAGACCTATGATTATCCAGGATTTCACCTTTGGTAAGTTTCGTGAGGGTATATGTTGAGTTTCCAAGTGAATTGTATATACCTAATTCGTTTATCAAGCAATTAATGTAATGACTTTAACAGACAAAAACGATGTTATTTGGGGCTTTGTCTGCGGGGACAACAACATATTTATCATGGAGGTCGGATAGGTGTTTAGCAACATTTGGGTTTTAAAGATTGACGTAGCATGGGCATTGATGGACCCATTCAGTTTCTTTATTCTGATTTGTATTAACGACCTCACTGCCTTAATGCATTCGGATAGAGTGTCTACGTCTTCCATCTCGCGCTTAGCCCATTGCCTGGCATAATCCTCGACTGAATCCATCAACATTTTAAAATTGTATTTCCAATTGATTGATTTAGGCTCACGATATTTCGGACCTTTCGATAACACATTATCTAATTGTCCCCTTCAAGCCGCGGCCACAAAAGCAGTATATTTGTCACACCTAGTATTTATGTTCTTTGTCATTTTGAATGCATATGTCCACTTGGTCAATGCCACTGCTGGTGGAGATTTATTTCCTTTTGGCAAAAATTTTAGAAATTTTGGTCCTCAATGCTCTTCAACTTCGTACTTGTTTTGGCCTTTTCAACTTTTTTTTTAATCCAGTGTCCCTGATGAGTCTTTTGTAGATGGAACACGCGTTTGGCATATATATTAAATTTAGTCCTTGTATCTATGATGAGTTTATATCACGAATTGAACGAAACTGTCAACAATTTTTAAAGAATGGTTAAAAAGGCGATCGTTGTTGACAGATACAATTTAAATCATATTATACTTTTATTTATATTTACAGGTTTCAGGAACAAGACCATTAAATCTTTAAAGTATGTATTAAATGAATTAGCATACCTGTTAAATGTAAAGAACAAAACACATAAAATGTAGAGTGTATGTTTAATTTATAGTGGCCACCAATGAAATGCATAGTACATTGTTTATAAAGAGTTTCTTTGGACAATTTCTAGAAGGCTAAACAATAACCATCATTAAAAAGATAATTTAAAGAATTCAGTTCCTAAAACGCAAATTAATGTGGAACTACTCGAACAGTCGGTATAAATAAATGTTATTCATGTGCAGAAACACGATTTGAATACATAAACAAAATGCATTATTTTGTAAATTCAAGGTTTCTGAATGCAGTATCCACCACTACAGTCAAATCAATTATTAGCATTATTTTGATTAAAACTTATGCTTGAAAAAAACAATATTACATTTAAAGAAATGTTTTCCTTGATACAAAATTAATGTAAAGGTGGGTATGACAAAATAATTTCAGATCGGATGAATATACTGGTGTACAGAAAGAAAACCCAGCATTTGAAGATGAATACAATACGATACAGTCTGAAATCGGTATGTACATTCAAAACACATTATAGCAACAATACGATGTAGATTGCACTACGTAAACAACAGATTAATGTGGTATGGGTGTCTTCCGCCATCTTGGATTGTAAAAAACAGAGAACCTAAGGTCATTTTTTTCTATCAAGTTAGCAAAATTTAATGCAGGAATGCAGTCATTTAATGTTTAAGAAATAATATAAGGTTTAAAGTGTTGATTATTTTTGGTTGTTTTTAATTATTTTTAAATTGGCATTTTAAGGGAAGGTTACTTTAAAACAGTGCATTATCTGAAGGATTCTATATGGAATTTTCCTATTTTGTATTATAGCCGGAAAAAAACCACGGTGACCCTATTTTTTCTTTTGATATTTTAAAACATTGTCTGAAAGCTATCTTTTTCTAATTTGTTATACAATTCTATCATTTGTTTTAGTTTCTAATTACAAAATGGTGTTTTTTCCTATACAATCCATACAAAATGTGTCATTTTGTCACCATCTGTAGCTTTAGAAAATGCACGGTGACCTTTTTTAGTATAATTTTTAACATATATCAATAGATACTACGTTTTGGCAAAGTATGAACACATTTTATCATTTTTATTTTAGTCTTCCATACCACCTTTAACGAAAATACAAAGGTCCTAAAAAAGCAGATGCAGTGAAGTTGCTGCTGAGTCCACATCTAAGACTAAAACACTTGGAAGTAAAAATAAATAGATCACCATAGGACCTTTGACATATTGTAAAACCTATATTAAGCCGTAAACACCAACCCTTAAATGTAACTCACAAGAAATAAATGCAATTTAAAATTTTGGGAAGTTTAAGATAGTTTTCACTATGAAAACCATCAAACATCTCTGTTTACATATAGGTACATCGAAGCGTTATCATGGGTCTGCAAAACGTTCAGGTTTTTAAAATCGAATCAGAATAAAAACTATAAAGTGATGCGACTTAATTTGCAATTCAGATGCAAAAATATTTATCAACCTTTATGATAGAAAATACGCATTCTAAACCATAAAACATCTTATGAAAGAGTAACTGCATCTTCATGATTTGACAAAATGACACATTCCCTGTAAACTCGAAACTAATTAATTGCTTTTGAAGAACAGTCAAGTGAAAAATCAAATAGTTCTACAAAATCTATGACACGACTTTTAAACACAATCACCAATGCTATTAATTTTGAATCGTCCTGTTTGGCCGACTTAGAAAATGTTAGAAATTTAATGATTTGATTATATATAATACCGCCACATTAATTATGTATGTGCCTATCCTAAGTCAGGAGCCTGTAATTCAGTGGTTGTCGTTTTATTATGTGTGACAAATTTGTTTTTCGTTTATTCAATTATATAATTACATTTTCGATTTAATAGTTTTCTACTAACATGATTTAAAAAAAGGTTCCTTTTTTCTCGAGACAGAGAGGTAAAAAAAAAATATTACGCTTGACTGTCCAACTGGCACATTTATTTTTTAAGAAAATGATAAATCGTGAGAAAGTGTAAAAGAGAAATAATAGTGATTTTGTAAATTTTTATATATTTGTTTTCAGAGCCAAGACAACGTCAACCTCAAGAGCAAAGGTATTATTTATAAAAACTTTAACAGGACAGTTAGTTAAGATAGACAAAAAGGGCATATCGTCAAAGCACATTATTACAAATGACAGATATTAATATAAAAGTTTATCATTGCAAAATAAAACAATGACGGGATGTAAAAGTACCTAGTCACGTCATATGTAACAAAGAAACACAAAATGTCATTGAGATAAAGCACATTTTGATTTATCAAAAGGGAAAGATAAGAAAACAGAAGTTTGTAAATCACAATAAGACAATGAAAGGACGTTTAAAGACAGAGCCGCGTCAAATGGATATCATAAATCAACAGGTTAAACAGTAAAAGTAATATTCATAAGGACAAATTTATAAAAGAATACGATAACACCTTAATAAGATGATAAACTACATCATTACACAATCTATAATTCAAGACCATTGAGTAATATTTGTAAAGTTAATACGGAATATTTATAAACAATGTCATGGTACCATCCCCTGAACTTCAAACCAAGAACGAGAGGTTCTTTGACATACCACTGGTTCGTTAACTTTCTACGCAGAAACAGCAAACTGCATTAGAATGGATGCATTTGTTTTTTTTTAAACATGTCGAAAACGGAGTATAGTAATATGTGAAATAGAAAGCTTTAAAAAGTTAATTCAAATGGTAAATGTACTTTTTTTTACAACTAAAATGTTATAATTGACTTTGGCTAGAACCAACATACAATAACATATAGCAACAAAACATCATCATCACCTTATTCTTCTAACAGGCATATATTTCAAACCAAAAACAGAAGATCGGCCATTTTTTTTATTTGATGATCAGTCAGTGGTATTGCATGTTGCTGGTTTTGAATCAATTAATTATATTTAATACATTATATGTAATCCTATACAGTTCTAACACTTATGAGGAATGTGAGAGAAAAACTGAAGCAAACCCGTACAGTAACGTGAACACAATGAGATCTGGTGAGCACAACACTTATTAAGGGGTCCATATGTGAGTACGTGTCCTGCTGAATGCAACCGTAAATTTACGTTTTTAAATATCACTCAAGTGATGTTGTTGCGTGTCGGCCTTTAATCATAGCAGATACTAAGGGGTCATCCATAATTGTCAACCATTTTCCCAAATGTACAAAACGTACACTTGTGCGGATGGGGGGTTAAAAAATCAACATTTTTACCGTAGGCTTTTTTTTTATTTCCGGAATTTATTTCGTTTCCGTAGGGAAGGTCGATGTATAAAATCGAGAATTGGCTTAGGTGCGTTTCTCTTCTTATTTCTCCTTTTTTATTTTCACTTGAGGATGTTCATTTCGGTATCATAATTCTCCTCGATCCGGATTGAACGATTAAAAGATCAAATCATAAGAAACTAAATCTTTCAAAAATGTGAACTGGTAAAATTATTCAAACAAACAGTTTCCAAGCACTTCTCGGTACCCCCGATTGTCAATTGCACTTGTTTTATTATAGATCGTTATCGTTTCACTCTGTTGAATAAAATCTATGGAAACACTAAATTCTTTGAATGTTTTGATTTTGACAAGACACCATTTTGTGGGAAACGGATTTATAAAAGTTTTTCCAAACTTGTTTCCGAATCCCATATTTGAAATTTATGTAACATTGTAATATTTGTTTTGGCATTTTTCATTAATAAGTACTGTTAAAACTATAAAATAGTAAACCAGTAAACCGGAAGTAAACTTCTTTTTCTTAGTTTAAGCCTCCTTTAATTAGGAGCACTCTCATAAAAAAATATCCAATATATGTACATGTTACAGTATATATACATAAACGATAGTAGTGCCATGAATGGCATATTACAATGTAACAGGAACCTTTAAAATAGAAATACAGGCGGGAAATTGAAAAACTGAAAATGTTTTAAAACATTATACTATTATTGATTGGTGTACTAATCTCTGATTCCATCAACAACTGTCAGTCCATACTTTACCAATGCATATAACCATGCATTTCCCTTTCTTTGGTTCTTAGCATAATTTATGTGCCCTTTTGTTAATCTTTTGCATGCTCTAGGTGACCTTTTTCATTGGAAGTACCATTCCCGCTGTGTGATAGGGGAAACACTAATCTTCGTACACTTTACTCTCACAAAACACAAGCACCATAGATAGATGTCATTAAATAAATCAGTCAGATATGTGTTAGTTTATTTTCAATCCAAATTTTTATGTTAAACCAAAATATATAAACAGGATATTCTTTTTTATCAAGAATGATTGATTCCTCTCTTGAAATCTGAAAATGTTTGATGTACACTTTTTTAGGGAGAGTGGGGGGTCTGATAATGGTTGATGTTCACTCTTTTAGGGAGAGTGGGGGGTCTGAAAAAGTGAATGTTTTGTACACTTTGGAAAATGGTTGACAACTATGGATGACCCCTAATATGGTATGGTTAGTTAGTAGTTGCATTAGTTAATTAATACATGTTTAGAATAACGTTCCACCTCATAAGTCACTGAGACTCAGCAAAACATATTAAATAAAAAGTTCCTTACACAATACAAAAAGTTGATTATCAAGCAGATACATACACATTTAAAACAGGCTTTACAACTCTTGTCATCAAGAGTAAAAAAACAAACATTACACAGTGAGGTACTTATGATTGTTCTGGTCTTGGCTAATAGAGGTGAAGTTTTCTCTAAGATCTCAACTCTTACCTTAAAAATATCAATAAGTAGAATCACAAAATTTAAACAAAAGAACGCACACGCACATCAACTTAAATAGTAATAAGCACATTTTTTTTCAGAAGCAAAACATCCCCAAGGGCATGCCATCGGGTAAATATAATAAATAATAGTACTTATTTCCGTTATTAAATGTAAATCTAATATGACGACCAATTATTGTCAACCAGTATAATCACAGTACATCTACTTTTAGTGCAACCGCATTGAATACCAATTGTGCCGTTCCGCGTAACGCCCATTTTAAACGACCAACTGTCTATTTTTGAAATTAATTTGAAAAAAATATGGTAAAATAATTAATTGATGGATACTATACTTCATTGGTATCCATGCACAGATTGGTTGATGCATGTGGAAAAAAAACATAGTCAGTTAAGAATGAGGAAACGATGCCTTATACTGCAACTAATTGTGTTCATTTTCTAAATAGTTACATTTCGTACACCTATATTTTGTGCAATGTTAATTTTATCATGAAATAAGCTCTCCACAATGAAGGGTTTTTAGGGGATGAAAATAAGTAAATTCAGAAATTATTGCGTGCATTTATTATTTCCATTTTGTCATTTAAGACTGTTTAATTCGTATAAAATATTTCAAAATGCGAGTTTAAACTATTGCGTTTACAACTCTGTCGCAATTTTCGCAATAATAAAAACCTCGCAATAATTTCTGAATTTACAGTATATGTAGCTATCAATTCATTGCATTTTAACCAAATTTGCAATATAAAAACAATATTAGGTCAATGTCTGGGAAAGTTTCTCCGCCTCATAAAAATATATTTTTCAAACAATGACCTATTATATTGTATGTGTACGAATTGCAAATCACGACAATGATTTAAAAGTTTATCTTTTATTATACTGTAAAAATTGGCTGACTAGTATCAACATTTTTTTTTTAAATATAGTTAAAGATAAATTATTATATTCCAAAAGTTTGCTATACACATTAAAGGAGAATAATTATTGTGTTGCTACAAAAAAAAGTTATCGTCGAACTTTTCAACAAAATTTGACATACTCTTTTCAAATAATAACCATTATGAAACTTGACAGCAATTGAATAAAATAAATTAGAGGCTCTGTGTTGCTCACTTTGGTCTATAATTGCATATTAAACAAAGGACACAAATGTATTCATGACAAAATTGCATTTGTCAAATGCCATGATTATCAATCTTTATATGACAGAAACATCGTAGTTTGTAACTGAACTGGTTGTGTCATATTATCAGATTGTTGATCCGCGTAGCGGGTGATGTATGGATGATAGGATGCTCTTTATCCTTCGGTTTCGCTTTTTTAGAGTTAATACGATTTCATCAGTTTGGGTTTGTGACCTCTTATTTTCTTCTTAATGGTATAATGGCATTGACAAATAGGTATAATAAAACTGTCTCGTTTTACAGCAAATGTAAAAACAATTATAATAAACAAATCTATACATTTAGAGAATGACAAATCATGTAATCTTATTTTGGTGTCCCTTCTTCTCTGTCATTGTACATGATGTTCTAGGTAATACATATTTGTATTATATTTTAAAGTTTCAAACATAATTAAGATAGTTAGCAAACGTACCAGGATTATAATTTCGTACGCCAGACGTGCGTTTCGACTACATAAGACTCAGCAGTGACCTCCTATCAAAATAAATAAAGCCAAACAAGTACAGAGTTGAAGAGCATTGAGGATCCCAAATTCTAAAAAACTGTGCCAAATACGGCTAAGGTAATCTATGCCTTGGATACGAAACTTGTCCAAACAGTGTTTATTATGCATATTGTTGAATTATTTATTTTGTCGATTCGTCCATATTAAAATATATTTCTTCTCCGTTGAGACATATGATAGACCGATTTATATCGAATGTATTAAATCTGGGTTTCGACGTCCTTGAACTTTTCTATCTTTGAACTTCTATTTTGGAACAACGTACACGTAAAGGGATCAATACATTTGTATATATGAATCTTTGATTTTTCTCCAATGTTGAAGCATATGATAAAAATATCATAACATGTTATTTTTCATACCCTCAGTCAATATCAGCCCTCGAGCCATGCGGCCCTTAAATTGATATTGAACCAAGGGCTGATTATATCAGATTATTACATGGCATTTTTCATATCGCATGTATTATCAGCCCTAGGTTCAATATCAGCCCAAGAGCCGCATGGCCCGAGGGCTGATATTAACCGAGGGCTGGCAATACATGCGATATGAAAAATGACATGTTATGATCTTTTTATCATATGCTTCAATAGTAGAAACAGATTCATATATTGATCCTTTCACGTGGTTCCCGAAAAGAAGTTCAAAGAGTAAAAAGTTCACGGACGTCGGACCCAAAATTTGATACATTCAATATGATTATCTCTATCATATGCCTCAACAGAGAAAAAGAACCCACATTTTTATATGGATAAATTGACAAAAAAATAATTCAACAATATACATAATGAACCTTGTTTGGAAAAGTCAACTTTTTTAAAGTAACTTTCTAAATTATGTTTCAGAAAAACTTAAAAAATGCATTTTTTTTATTTTATTTTTTTTAATTTAATTTTATTATTTTACACAATATACTTTCCAAATTCCAATAATTGTTTTGTACACTACTTTGTAATGTTTTTAACTGAAAACGTAGCATTGAGGTGTATTTTTCGGAATTTGCCGAGTATCACCGGAATGCCATGTGATAACGTTAGGGAAAGGCATGTGATAACAATCGAAGCATGTGATAAACTTTTCATATCAGCCCGCTAAGCACCAATTCGAAAAATATTGAAAATACTTTAATTTAATGCTATTATCATACGGTAAAAATCATATGTTATTAAGTCTAAGTATATGATAATACATGTTATATGAAAAATGCCATGTAATAATCTAATAGTATTATACATTGATAAATTATAGTTTACAAATAAAGCAACAAATGACTTGCCGCCACGAAACAGCCCAAAACGGGGCTCAACGTGTCAATTAAACACCAACAACCAGCCAACAAATGAGGTTTCACTAATAACAACTATGTAACATATAAAGTACCACACATTTATTTGATTGCAGTATTAATACATACGAGGAATGTGGGAGGAATTTTGAGGCACATGCTTATGATACTTTGGACAAATAAAATCAGGTGAGGAAATGCTCCCAAACTTTTTAAACGAAAAGGAAATGAAAAACAAACAAACAAAAGTTATAAAACATAAAAAAAAACATTAATTCTACAACAATTTTTCACAGTTCAACACTTCAATTCATATAAAAATGAAGAAGAGACCAACTAACACATAAATTTACATCTATAGGTCACCGTACGGCCTTTAATAATTAGCAACGCACACACCGCATAGTCAGCTACACATCATATGATTAACATGCACCATGTGACTTTGGCCCTTTTTATTGAATTACTTCCCTTAATTTATAATTGAAGATATAAATTATATCAAAGGAGTAGGTTCAGTAAGACCCCTTTTTGGCATATTTTGTAGATTTTGTCAAATTTGAGCTTGAATCGGGTTGTTTTTAATTACTAAATCAGTTAAAATCTTTCACAAAAAATATTAGAATGAAATAAAATAAAAGTGTTGAAAAAGTGGTCAAAATCTATCGTCAGATGAACCTGAAATTAGAGGCCAAAATCGGTCCTTACCGGACCTACTCCTTTTCGAATTATCCGGTCCTTTTCCGTCGTGGATCTAAAACCTACATGTCTTTGAAATCTTTCTTTGGCGGATATTTACAAAAAATAATGTTTTATTCTAAGGGAACATGGTTAAAATTTGACGTTTTACGAAATGGAAAGGATGAAATCATTATGTTTTTGAAAGAATTTGTCCTAAAACTTAAAAAAAATGGGTTAAGTTCAAAGTAATTCAACTTTCATATTCAACCTACATGGTGTTTTTTTATATGTGGACAAATCATGAAGAACATCTTTTTGCATCTACATTTGTGTTTAGAATCTTTCTTTTTTACGGTTTTTCTTCATTTTATATAGCAATTATACGACCGTTACCACCTGGTTACGCTTCTGATTTTCATATTAAAAAATGTATGGCAAAATCAAAGATATTTTATTCAAATGATTTGCACCATGTGACTTTGTCCATTGTGATCAAAATTTTCTCTTAGATTAGGATTGAAAATCAAGTTTATTTTAGATTTGCGGATAATCCAGTCCTTTTCCGTCATGTATCTAAAATTTGTGTATCTTTAAAAACTTTCTTCGGCGGATATTTTAAAAAATGTTTGTGTAATTCAAAGGAAAAATGCTTAAAATTTGACTTTTTACGACATGGGCAGGTTGAAATCATCATGTTTTAAAAAGAATTTAAGAAAACAGGTAAGTTCAAAGTTATTTAACTTTAAAATTCAACCTACAAGGAGTTTCTCTATATGCGAACAAACCATAAACAATATCGTCTTGCGTATGTATTTCTGTTTTGAAATTTGTATTTTACGATTTTCCGTCATTTTATATGATCTTATATAGCAATTATACTATGGCTACGCTTCTTATTTTAAGACTAAAAAGGCCGAAAGATATCAGAGTAGACAATGTGCATTCCCCATTTCCATTCTCAATTTTATCATTTGTACACTGACAGAGGCCTAAAAAAATGTTTACCTAAATGCGAACAAACGGTTCATTCGACATGTGTATTGTCATATTGGCATTTTTATTGTAGGGGCTTATATAATTATATTGTAATGGCTGCCGTGTTGATAAGGCAAATGGCCGCTATGCACATTGGCAAATTACCGCAAGTTTTGTCATATGAAAAGCCAAAAGATTTCAAAGTAGACATTGTTAATTTGTACACGAACAGAATCCCCCCAAAAATGTACAATTCACCTATATGCGGCCAAATTGTTGATCGATATAGGAATTGACATATTGACATTTTTATTTGAGGGGTATATATAATCCTAAAGTAATAACTGTCGACATGATTAAGAAAAAATGACCGCTCTGCAAATTAGCAAAGTACCCTCAACTTTGCCATATGAAAAGTCTCGAAATGACAATGTAAAACAATTCAAACGAGTAAAATAATGGCCTAATCTATGTACAAAAAATGAACGAAAAACAAATATGTAACACTTTAACAAACGACAGCTACTGAATTACAGGCTCCTGACTTGGGACAGACACATACATACAGAATGTGGGGGGATATAACATGTTAGCGTAACCCAATCTCTCCCCTTACCTGGAACAGTGGTTTAACAGTACAACATAAGAACGAACTACGAAAATCATTTGAAAAAGGCTTAACTCGTCAGATAGATACAAATACAAATACTACACAGAGTAGAAGTTGCCGGGTACTTGTACTTTCAAAGAACAAAAAGACAATAAGTACAGATCTGAAAGTAGTCGCAGCTACTGACAGATATTACAAAGCCACATGCAACTAATTAGAAAACAAATATTCATGCATCTAAGACAAATTTTGGGGCCCTTTATAGCTTGTTGTTCGGTGTGAGCCAAGACCGTGTGTTGAAGGCCGTTCATTGACCTTTAATGGTTTATTTTTTTAAATTGTTATTTGTATGGCGAGTTGTCTCATTGGCACTCAAACCACATCTACGTATACCTATATCTATGCAAGTCAATCTGAGTATAACAAATGAACGAGTCTGTATTTGAAGGCAACAGAAACATTATTTGGTAAATAACAGAAAAGTAAATAATAAAAACAAAGTCACTCTCGCCGAAACAAACTTAAAACAACTAAATTAAGGAGGAAACAAAATTTTTTTTTGGCAGATTTAAGTAAAAACAACAATTTTTCTTAACTTTGTGTCTGTACTTTATAGATATAATTGTGATATCAAATTCAGCGTGACAATTTTTAAATATTTATGAATGTTTACTTGAATTTTCTTAGTATTACATTACTTTTCATATGTCGACACTCTTTTTAAGGTACGGCGATCCACAAGAAGCCGGGATTATTTGGTAATTCAAAGTTCTCTTTGGACTAATGGTTGCGTAAATCTCATTTTTGAACATGAAAGACAGTATCAACTTCGCGAAAGGAAACTGGATGGGATGTTTATTAATATCTGCACCAAACCCTGTTAAATGTAACCTGTTATATATATAGTTATTTATTCGACTTGAAATGTTTGAAAATTGTAATTTAGAATAACATTAATAATGTGTGTCGCTATCCTATCTAACTTAGTTGTCGCTAAAATATTTTTAATCCTGCATTGTATTGTATTTATAAATTGTTTGCTGTTAACTGATTACACTTTACATTAATTCATTACGTTTATTTATTTAATTCGATATATTCTTATATATTGCTTTTACAATTCATAGAATTTTAATTGTTGTAATATGTTCTTTGTAACTGTAAATTGGACATACATGACCCTTTATAAACCGTCAACATTTTTGTTTTGAAAACAAGATGCAGTCAATCACCATATCAAAATTGTTTTATTCCAATAGTTTCATATTTTTTTTTTATTTGCATGCATTTACAATGTTAGCTATAATGAACAGATGACTCATACAAGACGCTTATAGAGGAGGAGATATACTGGTTAAAGTGTTTCGTGTTAAACTCTCATCTGTGTCACTCCTGTTACTATGTTTTCGAAAATAAGTTAATAAAATATCCTCCCTCTGTCAAGATGTCGTTAAATGTAGTAGCGCAGGTTGTTGTAAATGTGCATATTGGTTATTTCCAAGTAAAGGAATATTGTTATTATTGTATTAAGAGAGTTTATATAAGTTGTCAGAAGTAATTTCAAGTATTAAGTATATTGAATGAGAACTAACGTACGTGTTACTTAAATGTTATTAGCTGTATCGATTACGTCGTATATGGCGCATCTTTGTCATGTATTGTTCAGAACGTTACCGTTGGGTCAATATTTTAAGCGTGAACCCAAAAGTGTTTATTTGCGAGCTCTAAACTGGAAGAATTAATATGTCTAGATTTGATTATCGAGGACTCCTATATTTTATTTAAGCGTTTTACGTTATGTTTTTCTTCCTGCTTAAAATATTTACTTCCGGTATTTTGAAATAAATACAAGGGCAACGTCACGTTCGTAAGTCTTTGCTGTGTTTACGTTTGGCTTGCAGCAAGGCTCATCCCGGGGGTTCCTAGAGGTGAGAAGCAGCGCATTAGCTGTATGCCTCGCATTTCATATTACAAGTAAGGGTCATAGTTTAGAGGTACGAAGCAGCGCAGATAGCTGTATGCCTTGCATTGTATTTATATTGCATTGACATAAGTAAGATAATCCCAGTTGACCCGTACGAAAATACACGAGAAAGAATATTATTTAGTAGGTTCGCCCCGTATGTTTATTATATATTGTTGTTGGAATATTGTACCTGTATAGAAATATGCCGTCTGTTTAATAAAAATATCATTTTTACTATTGATCATTTATTCACTCTACCAATGACGAGAGAGAACAGACAACATATTTGACGTCCGTATTTATTTATTACCCCGTATATTTACTAGTTTTATGAGATATTCGTATTTGCTGGCTTTAAAACTATATAAAAACATAGCAATAAGCAGAAATTACGACACATGTGATACGTACACAGTCTTAATCTAAAAGGGCACTAAAACTAGAAACTATGATTAACATATCAATTTTAAATCCACAATATGAATTTAAACATTCTGCTGTTGTTTTTTCTATGATCGGGTTGTTGTCTCTGTGACACATTCCCCATTTCCATTCTCAATTTTATTATAGAAAAATTAAATTGCATGAGCTGGTTTTCTATTTATATCTATATTTATATGTGTTCCGCTAAATGGCCATTGAAGTTTAACTAGATAGTTAAGTAGATGGCGTTAAGACTAAAAAATACCAAAATATACAATATTATCGAACCAATGCCCTATAAATTGTTAATTTTAGACTTTTTATAACTTGGATAATTGTTTTACATCGTTATAAATCAAAAATGAGAAAATTGAGTTAAATCTGTAAACAATGAAATTATGAAACCAGGTGTCTCATTAAATTGGTCTATAAATAATACAATTAATGAGTTTATAGAATAATATCTCCCAAAAATGTAGCATAGCGGGGACAGTTTTAATTTCAGTTTAGCCTAGGCTTTTTTTTTTGATATAGTTGTGTGAAGTGACAAAAAAATCTTTAATTCATTTAGCCAAAAAGCAATATGTTCAGGTCTTTTTATATCACGACATAAATTGCCAAGGTATCTTTAAGATATGGTAGAGGTCTCCCTTGGAATTCGGGAAGATGTCGCAAATATCTTAACGTCTTCAATGCACAACATAATCATCATACACATTGCGATTGCGACATACTGATAAGCTAATAATAGTTTCTGCTGTATTTGTGTATAATAAGCCAATACAAATATTAGCATTTTACAAATACATCGAACTTACAGCCATCTGATTTTCAGTACTTTAGTACTTTGATTATATATTTGCAAAGTACTACTAGTTTAATTACATATTTTTCTTTTTTTTAGGGAAATATACGTACCAGGATTATAGTTTAGTACGCCAGACGCGCGTTTCGTCTACATCCTACGTATACTCATCAGTGACGCTCATATCAAAATATTCATAAATCCAAACAAGTACAAAGTTACATTGAGGATCCAAAATTCTAAAAAAAATGTGGCAAATACGGCTTAGGTAATCTTTGCCTGGGATAAGAAAATCCTTAGTTTTTCGAAAAATTCTAAGTTTTACTAACGGGAAATTTATAAAAAAAAAGACCACATTATTGATATTCATGTACATGTAAAAATAGACCAAATGATTGTATGTTTCTGCTTATTGAAATAGGACTGGAACCATAACAGTTGATCGTAGATAAATAGTGGCACTGTATCCAAATAGTTGACATGATACACCAAATTAATGTTTAATTTTGTTCATTAACGTTGTATGCTTTGAAAAACAAATCCATTAATGCTCAAGTCGAGATAAAGACGAAGTTTTGAAATATAACGCACATGTTTCAGTCATGCATATAATATTACCATAACATATTGGACGTGAACTACCTTAACGTATATAAGATGTCTGAATGTTGATTAATTTTTACGAATGATGTCCTTGTACCGATGATAAAATTTAGTAAATGTTTTAATTAGTATGCTTTATTCAAAACCTGGTTATTTTAGTTATACAGAGATTTCCTTCGTTAAAGTTACGTTTGTTGTTTCATACACGAGCGAATTAACCAGGTTGAGATATACAGTGGGGATCACTTCTAACCTCTCGTTAGAACTGTCAGTATAATCTGCCATATAGCTGTTTTAAACAGTTCTAGTAGAATTTCCAGGTTCAGTTCGAGGGTAGAAATGTTTAAAACTGGCTTGGGTAGAACTTTTCAAATCAGTTATAGTCATAGAACTGTCAACAGAACTGACCAAATCAGTTTCAACCGTAAAACTGTCAACAAAATTGTTTAAAACTGTTATCGCTGTAAAACTGACTTAACCTGTCAGGCTTGTAATACCGTTATAAATGACGTCACTGCAGTGTTTTACTATGTATTATATTCTTTTGACCTTTCTTAAATTAAGACAAGGGGTTCTTAAAACTGTTCTATGGTTAGAACTGATTTTATCAATTCTAGCCGTAGAACTGACCAAATCAGTTCTAACCGTAGAACTTTTCTAGTCGTAGAACTGTTCTAGCCGTAGACTTATTCAACCGTTATACTTTTCTAGTCGTAGAACTGTACACCACTTTTCTAGGGTACAACTGTCAGGATCAGTTCTAGGTAGAACTGTCTAACCCGTTGTAGGTAGAATTGACCAAATCAGTTCTAGCTAGAACTGTCTGAAAGGTTTTAGGATGACAGTTCTACATACTGTACTAGAACAGTTCTCCTGAAAGATTCTGAAATATTTGATAAGAGGTAAGAGGTTAGAAGTGATATTCACTGTATATATACACAATACGATCACTGTGTCTAAACCACACCGGCAGAATTTGATCGGACTCGATGGTATCTAACGTCCGGCACAATGACGGAACATCAATAGACAGAAGAAAGATAGCTTTCTCCTTATTTTCTTATTTTTTTTAATGATATCGAAGAATATATATACATATACAACTATTTTCTATTGTGAGATGCAATATTTTCTACAACCGTTCTATATTAACGGAGAAATAAGTCAAAATGCATGTCAAAATGACGAATTGAGTGAACCTTGCCTCGAAATTGTTTAATTTCTCTTTAAATTGTTCACATTGTACGGAAAGAAAGGTACGGGAAGATAGATATTGATTCGGAGATTGCAAATTTAGTTATTATGAGCATCTCAATAATTGTAACTCTGTGTATGGAACGAAAGAAATGGGTCATGTCAAAATGGAACTGGCCGGTTTCGTCAATGTATACAACCCGGTTTCGTCATAGATTTCAAAATGCATAACCCGGTTTGGTCAAATAAAAAAAATCATAATCGCATTACATTATAATTGATTATTTAATTTCAGAGTTCAAAAGGAGTTTTGTGGGTCGTTCGAAAACAAGTTCGTTCACCGGACAGCGGCTTATTATTTATATGAGTCTCAGATTCAAATAAATAATAAGCAAATTCCTACTCTTATAGAACTCAAATATTTTAATTTTACTTTGCATTCCGAACTTTTTTAACAGCATATTGAGATTAAAGCTCTTTAAATATGCGTTTTCTATATGAGTTATGGGAAAATATGTTGAACATGTTTAAACTTGAAATTAAAGTTTACGGTCTTAAAAATCGAAATACACAATTGATATGTGATTTTCTCGCACAAAAGAATGGACACCTTTATAAGTAATCTAATCATTCCATGTATGTAATCTTTTCTACCATCGTTAAAAATAAATCTTCTTAAGGATAAACGTTGATGATAAGACAAATGTATATGCATGCATAATCGACATAGAATGTAGGATTACAACTACCATGCATTAAAATAAAATTTATTTATCACTAATTGTAACTATACTGCTATGTACAAATTAGTATAATAGTCTCAGGTCATCGATAAAATTCAATAATAATAATTTTGTTAACATTATTAAAAGAAACGAGTCTGTACTGTCGCCATTGTGTTATGATGATCGTACACTGACGTTGGTCAATATATTTTGACAATATATACGGACAGACGGATTCAGTTTATTTCAAAGTGGGCGTATTTCGAAAAACTTGTACATACCGCCGAGCGTAGCGAGTCAAACAATATTTTGATTATTTTTTTGCTTTACAAAATCGTTAAATACAGGAATCAATATAGTTTTGGCAACCGAAGGTGGGGTCGGGGCGTGCAACCTATACGTCATCTAGATTCGCCACTTATCTTATAAAGTGTATAACGAATTAAAATATTGTAAGAAATGAGAAAAACAGGGACACCCGGGAAATCGGATTATGTGAGTTGGATTATGTTTATTATAATAAATGCCGAATGTCAAGTTCTTTTTATCGATTTCTATACATTTTTCTCAAATATATATAAAATTTATATAGGAAAATGATAAGGCAGACAAATATACAAATAAATCGACTTGGCCGATATCCTAATAAAACTTATTGACCTTTAATTATGATTTTTTTTTTTCATTTCTTTGCGTTTTTACACGTCCATCCCAATTTTGACAGGACGTATTATTGTATACACCCGTCTGTCCATCCGTCCTTCCATCCGTCCGTCCGTCCGTCTAGCTATCCGTCTATCTTTCTGTCCAGCGTAAACATGTCGCACCGTAACTTGAGAACAGCTTATCTAGTTTTCATGAAACTTAACAAAGTTATTTCTTGAAATGGTCAAACGATTTGTAAACCTTTTAGTGAAAATCAAATTAAATCTTTTTGAGTTACAGAACTTTGTAAGTAAAACAGGAGTGTGTTTTTTTTTAACATGTCGCGCCATATCTCAAAATGGTTTATCATTATTGCATCAAACTTTACACACTTCTTAGTAATATAAATCTTAACTTCTGCATACTTTAAGGTGATGTTTTTGTTTTTTAAGCGTTAAATAGGTTTTCTTTGTAAAAAAAAAAGGGGGGGTCACATACTGCGATGTATCTCAAAACCTATATAAAAAAAATATCATAATGTTTATGTTAAAAAAATAATTAGATATCAGTGTTTGCTATTAAGTATTTATATTCCATTTAAAATTAGTTTGAAGATCAGTGAAATAACGGATACGACTTTCATTAGGAAAATGTGTAGTACTATAATTACCTATGTAAATAAATGTAAACACGCCAAGTTTACTTTATAATACATATATATTAAAATTCTTTCGAAAGACAATGTTCAGATCCGTGTTAACGTTGCTTTTCATAAATTGTTGGTTTTAAAAAAATATAAAAAACCGGGTGATATATATAGACGAAACCGGGTGTTGTGTAGTAAACAACAATGACGAAACCGGTGTATTTTTATTTGACATGACCCATTTCTTTCGTTCCATACACATAAATACAAGTATTGAGATGCTCATAATGACTAGTTTTGCAATCTCTGTGTCAGTATCTATCTTCTCGTACTTTTCTTTCCGTACAACGTGAACAATTTAAAGAGAAATTAAACAATTTTGAGGCAAGGTTCACTCAATTCGTCATTTTGACATGCATTTTGACTTATTTCTCCGTTAATATAGAACGGTTGTAGAAAATATTGCATCTCACAATAGAAAATAGTTGTATATGTATATATATTCTTCGATATCATTAAAAAAATAAGAAAATAAGGAGAAAGCTATCTTTCTTCTGTCTATTGATGTTCCGTCATTGTGCCGGACGTTAGATACCATCGAGTCCGATCAAATTCTGCCGGTGTGGTTTAGACACAGTGACGATGGTGACAGGGAAACGATACCATCCAAACGAGGTTTAATAAACAAGAGGAAAACATATTTCTCTTTTCATAAATTTTTGTATTGAGCTCACCTTGTAAGTTATATGTATCAATATCCAGGAAAAGACAGTGTACTTTGTTAGTATAAGCTTTATTTGAAGTCAGTTCGGAAGGACAATTATTTTAAGTATACATACTGAAGTTGTCATTATTAAGAGTCAACACATCATCAAAATATCTATTCTAATATTAAATTTTGCATCAGATGTTATTTCGATGGTCCTATGCCGATCTTAGTCATAAAATTGTAACTCATAACAAAACCGAAAACAGGTCCGCAAAACGTGGTGGACAGTTAGTACCCATAGAAATTCCGACAATCTGACGATATATGGAATCTTCATAGCGAACAAAAATTATATCTAGTCAAAATTAAAGGGCGGTTATAGTATCAAAGAAGGTCCAATTGACATAGTGCTGTTGTCTGTTGTTACTAATAATTACCTGAAGGAGTTTGAACACATATTTTCGCATAATGATTATTTAAATGACCATTTAATGAGGTGTGTGATCTCTAATAATATTACGAGGTCAGATGGTGTACAGGGTCGAAAAATCATAACGTTGAACAGATTTGAAATTGCAATTATAAGTATGTAATTTATCAACTACTTCCAACAATTATTTGACACTGCAAAAGTAATTTATTTTCCTATTTGTTAATGCCTTTTGTATGCAGCTTTCCTTTTATTTGCAATAATTATTTGAGGGATGCTAACTAATCGACTATGTTTTTGTTGAAATAACCCAAATATATTTTATATTGTGGGAAGCCACTCATACGTTCAACCATTCAGAAGAATACAGAAGAATACGTATGTGATTTTATAAAATATTCCAGATGGAGAGTCGGTCTTGTAACTTTGTAATTATAACAGTCATGAAGACAAAGCTGCTTTTATGAGAACATCTCGCGATCAACTTTGCTACAAGTAACGTAACGGTAGATGTTGGAGCATTTAAATTGATAATTCAGTGCAAACATTTGGAAAGTATTTTAACTATGGTTTATTAGAGACATCGGTTTTCTCAAACTTTTCTATAATTTTGAATTTTAGCATAATATGAAAGTCTGTTCAATTCCTGATTAAAAGCTTTTCTCAATTCAGCGAGATTATGATACTCTCACGCGTACACGACCACGAAATATGTCCAATTAGTACTCATTTGGTATTATATCTTGACGACTGGCAGGCCATATAATAATCGCATTGTCGATTACAGCACGGGTGGCGCTTCAGTCGTCCGTGACGTAGAAAAGACCGCCAAGTTAATTGGCTAAAAAAATGACGTTAAATGTATTTTTTTCAACTTGTCATGCTTTTATTTTAACTGCTTTTTCAAATTTGTAGGTTTTACGATCAATATAGTTTCAATACGACATACAAACATTATTAAACATAGATTTTTTTTGCTATTTCGTTATCCTGTCCGTTATAAAACTAAATATCAGCCATCTTTTTTTTTCGCCAAAAACATCAAATTTGGATAATATGACGTTGTGTATCTCAATACGGAATAGAACGGTAATAATCGTAAATGAAACCGGGTAACCTATTTCACATTTATACACAATGTTTTAAGTCATCATTTTTTATTGTTATACATAAGTTTTAGTGACCACCAGTCATTTCAAGTTTTACCTGGTTTTAGCTGCGTGTCTACCTCAAAATAGTAAAGTTCAACCTCTTTTCATTCTACCCGTTTCTGACGTACTAGTACTATAAAATACTGATTTTATTAAAGATATGAATGAAATTGTGATTGAAAATTATTGTTTTTCACAATTAAATACGATACCTCCATTTTAAAGTAGTTAAACCCCTTTTGATTCCCTGCACAAATTGACGATGGCAATTTTTTTTCAACATACATTGTTCGTCTGATAACGTTAACAAAATATGTGTCAGGGTCATGTATAACTTACACATTGGGAATGTGAAACAAGAACCAAAGAAATTCTTCTATTGCGCTTGAAATTATACGTCTCAAAAAAATTTAATTATACTAGAAACAAATCTGACAAATTGTTGATATCCTATGAATGGACAAAACCACAAAAAATAACAAAGATATGTATTTTCTGGAGGAAAAACATTAAAAAAGAAAATGAAGGTCAATTAATATTATTATATATATATATTGTATAGTCACATTTCATATTAATTGTTTTACTGAATTTTAGTCTTTTAATTTTTGCATCTTATCCTTCTCTGAAAAGTAGGGAGGCATCTCTTCTGTATGTTTTTATAACATAGTTGTACATCGAATTTTATCTAATTTCTTTACGATTTTTGTAAAGTATACTCCTTTTTGTGGGTTGTGCTGGGTTTTTAATTTTTTATGGTGATATTAAGGAGAGATAACCATTTTCACAGATTGGCAAAGGAAAAAACCAGCGCTTCGTATTGAAAATAACTGACGTTTCCAAGATTCGATTGCCTAGATATTCATATAGAGTGTTTGTCTTAATGAGATGCTTTATTAAATTTCAATTCAACCCATTTACTCGAACATATTTAGTTTTTTTTCGATTAGGAGACTTGACAATTTTCACCAGAAAAATTTAAGAATTAAGGAGTTCGATTTGATGTGAATATTTTAACAAGTAAAAACTATATATTTTCAAGATTATTCGGATCAATTAGTTTTGATTACGACAGTGGTACAATGTATTTAGTGAGTAAAAAAGAGGTATGTCCGATCCGTTGTTTTAATGAATGTTCTTGGTCATGTGACTCTATTGTTGCTGATGGTTACAAGAGCGCAATTATTTGTAATGCATTTTCCATAGGACCCCAGTGGTATTCAAAAATTTATTTCTTGAAGAATAAACAAACTAGAAAAAAAGGGTAGCAGTTCCTAAGACTATAGATGTCAGCCTTTTATTACAGCAAAAAAAAAGAGTATATGGTCATTCGGCACAAAGTGCCCTAAAATGCAGTTGTTATGGAAGCTTCCTAATTCCGCACTAAATTGGAAAGGCTAATTTGGAATGGATCCTCAGTTAATAAAAAAATTCTATCTTCTACACATTGTGAATTATGAATTTAATTTTCACCAATTTTCAAACCTAAATGGATAAGCTTTCAAATAAAAAATAATTCAAACTTGCATCATCCAATCAGGAGCTTCAAAGTATTTTTTTCTGAGTACCATCTTGGGGTAAAAAAGTTGCCGGTTGAATGTAAACAAATAATTGCGCTCTTGTAACCTGATAGACCTGCTTTTCAACTGTTCAAAGCCACATTTGACACTATAACTCTATCGTAGCGTTTTTTTTTATTGGTGTTGGAGGAAGTAGGGGTCCTGGAATGAACTGTCAATCTTTAGCAGGAAAAATGACAATCCTACAGTTAATCAAGATCGGAGTTAAACTCACCTGTTCAATTTCAAATGCAAACTCACATCTTCAGTTTTCATATGCTTGTGATACAGTAGACATACCTGTCAACTAACTGGATCCTGCGGGTGTGAACCGAAATGCTAAAATGACTTAATTTGTTTTACTATTTAATCAAATTAAATTGCAATTATTATGTATCAATGGTTCTGATTGGATGATAGTTACCTTAAAATTATCTATCTCCTCTAACTAAGGATGCCGACATTTGGAATTGCGGAATGTATTGGCATGTCACTTCTACAATAATCAGGATAAAAACTCACACAGTGCACTTACAAAACTTCTTTTTATCAATTCTATTACATTCAGAGTTGGCGAAGAAGGCAGCAACGCCCGGTATTTACGTTTGACGCCGGAAAGCAAGCGTATAACGTCACCTAGTTAGGGACCAACGAAGATAACATCTTTTCGCGGAAATCTGTTTAATGAAACTTTTACACTGAAATAATGATTGAAATGCATATATGTAACAGTTAATTTGTATAATCAGGGATTATCAAATTATGTAGAATTCCTGATTTTCAGGGAATTTGTAGAATCACTAAAATCATTAGGAATTATATATAATCAGTGATTTTACATTATCACTAAACATTTTAACTATCATCCTACAAATTCCCTTATATGATTTCAGGGATTGACAATTATTTAAGATACTTTGTTTGATTAAAAATGACAAAAAATATATAGACAAACTATCATTATTTTCTTTCATATTCCTTGCCGGATGAAATAATTTTGCTTTAAATTTACACATAGAGGATGATCTTGTGGATATAACAAATACAGGATTTCCAGATAAAATTGAATACTTCAAAATAAATAATATCAACATACCCTTTATAGCGATAACGTTACATGTATTGTTTGTTTATTAAATGCCAGCGTCAAATTGATGTGCAAATCCAAAGAGCAGGTTATTTGTGGTCCATGTAAAACAAATGGCGAAGAAGATTATGGAACATTTATTTTGTGTTTGTTTTCTCTCAAATGAACCAGAAACTCAAACTGAGAGGACTTGCGCATCTAAATGTATAGAAATAACAGGAAGAATTAAGGATTGACAAATAGAACAAAGCGTAAGAGGAAGCTGGCATTTGGTGTATTAATCGCATAGCAGGATAAAAAAAGGAAAGGGAAACCCGAAAAACATAAGGCAATTGTTCACAAAAAGACTGAAAAGGGTTATTGTATGGCCATAAAGCATTGTTTTTTTCTATTGTAACCAGTTCGAGGTTGCTAATTCCCTTTTATAGGGGTACATTCAGATGTTTTTACTGAACACTTTATTCTTTTAGGCGTGTCGTAAAATTTGATTCGATATGTGAAGAAAATGCTTTTTTGATATGTGGGAATTGTGGTAAAAACAGATGATAAGCATTTTATTTTAATATATGGTGTTAAACATTTTAATATATTGTGCCTAACATTTAAAAAAATTGAGGTTATCATTTTGATATATTGTGCTTCACATTTTTCTATTAATGTTTTTAATGATGTTTTAATATGATTTTATAGAATATTTTTTTTGACTTTTATTCATTTTCTTCATAAAAAAATTATTTCTTCATTTCAGTTATTATGTATAATCCCTGACGTTTTTCTAGTGATTATACATAATTCCTAAAAAAAATTAATCATTATATATAATCCTTAAACTAGCCAGTGATTCTACATAATCCCTGAAAATTTCAGGGATTCTACATTATTGGTGATTTTACAAATTCACTGTAATATATATATATATATATATATATTCTGTGACTGTATCTTACATTAATTTGTAGGATCCTTTACTATAGATAATTTAGCTGATCTGTAACAATAACATCTTCATGCCTTATATATCATGTACTGTAGTACGCCGCTAGATTAAAACTGACGTGGAAAGGTAACACATGCCCACCGAAAGCTCTTTTTTTGAGAGCCCAGGTGGTTGTGTGGTCTAGCGGGACGGCTGCAGTGCAGGCGATTTGGTGTCACGATATCACAGTAGCATGGGTTCGAATCACGGCGAGGGAAGAACCAAAAATTTGCGAAGGCAAATTTACAGATCTAACATTGTTGGGTTGATGTTTAGACGAGTTGTATATACATTATGTACACAGCCATGTATCACCATCATTGATGGCGATCCGATGGATACATCTGTTGTAGGGTTGTCACTGACTCAGACGTACTTATGAATATAATTATTTTCTGTGACTGTATCTTACATTAATTTGTAGGATCCTTTACTATAGATAATTTAGCTGATCTGTAACAATAACATCTTCATGTCTTATATATCATGTACTGTAGTACGCCGCTAGATTAAAACTGACGTGGAAAGGTAACACATGCCCACCGAAAGCTCTTTTTTTGAGAGCCTAGGAGGTTGTGTGGTCTAGCGGGACGGCTGCAGTGCAGGCGATTTGGTGTCACGATATCACAGTAGCATGGGTTCGAATCCCGGCGAGGGAAGAACCAAAAATTTGCGAAAGCAAATTTAAACATTGTTGGGTTGATGTTTAGACGAGTTGTATATACATTATGTAAACAGCCATGTATCACCATCATTGATGGCGATCCGATGGATACATCTGTTGTAGGGTTGTCACTGACTCAGACGTACTTATGTATATATATATATATATGTACGAGTCTAAATTGAAAACTACGTTCAAACCTATGATTGCGTTTTATACGTGTGCATGTAAAACAAATTTCGTTGTAGAACGGTCTAAAAACAGCACAAACAACATTTTCCAAAAGACCAAAAAAGTGAAAAAGTATATTTAAACAAAACACATTTGACTTACAGGTCGAACAACTGATGTTCTTTAACCCTGCTGACTGTCATTGGCGATGTATATATATATATATATATATATATTATGACTGAATAAATAGTCAACGATAAATCTTTCGGGCGAGCAATGGATCATATAGTTATGACACAGACCACTACAAATTATAATACAATGTGATTACACGTAGAATAGATTGACATGATCATTTTACATTGTGGTCATATACTGATGAAGGATATCTGTTATCAGAAATATCTAACATTTGTTCATTTTGTGGTTATTTTATGGTTATGTTGTACCCTCTTTTTATTTGTTATAATATAATACTCGTCTGAAAGTCAACCCATCAATGTTAGATATGTAAATTTGCTTTCGAAAATATACAATATATACAGCCGCTGCTGGATATATGGTACATACAAAAAGAAAATTCACCTTTGAGAAGCTAGAATCATCTCCTGTGCCGTTTACTGTTGTTTTTTTTTTTATAAACTAAAGCTCGGTTTAAATGTCTTTAGATGTAAGTAACGATATGAGGTAGACTTAATTGCAACTTTTAAATCCTTTCTTACAAATTCGATTGGATAGATGTATTCAGTATATAATCCAAACTTTGAATTCGTTAGAGAGAGTAAATCATCTTTAAAGCGGAAAGTTAAATGAAAGGATAATGCTAGATTCTCTACATTCGTTCTAAAACGCTTATGTAGGTAACAAGCCTCATAGGGGATTTTGTCTTTTCTTACTTGAACAACATTGAACGGTAATTTTTATTAACAATTTGAAATGAATAGACTTATAAAGAAAATTGTATATAGATAAAAGCTTATAAAGTTTGTTATAAACTTTTTTAAGCCGGAATCTTTTAAATATGGTTTTCAACTGTCAGTCAGCACCTATAATTGGTGCAGCTATAAGTTGATTGGTCGTTGTTAAAAAAAAAATCTCTGATGAGACGGATTTGTTACCATCTCGTCCTCTTTTCGACTGTAATGTGACCCATATAACTTGACTTATCACTGGTTCTGTATTTGGTTTAGTAGTAGGGTAGAACCTATTTATCATTACTGACCACATGAGATCATCCATTGTTTCGTGTTGGGTTCGTGACGCTCAATCATTGGTTTTGTTTTCAAGCATCCGTCGTAGCGGATGGGACATTAAGTCTCATATTTTTGTTTTGCTCAACCAAACGCTATGAATCTTATATACGCAATACAGATCAAGTTTGAATTTGGGTGCCTTCTTCTTACCCTTTCAAGAGTTATGTCCTTCATAGATGGAAAAGTTACTGTTTTTTTTTTCAGTCTCTTACTATACTAAGTTTGCCTCAACTAAATGATATGAAAAATTATACACTAAAAATTATTAGCACAAAACTCAGACCCATAAAAAATTGACTGTCGTCACTTTTTCTGCTCTTGAATTATGGCACTTTATTGTGTTGTAGAACTTTGTCTCATGGACTCATATACTGTTGTTCATCTTTTTGTCATTTTTTTCGTATTATTTGCCTCCTTTTTATATTGTTTCTGATTATGAATCTTTATTTTGCTGGACATCTGGGCTGATATCTGTTTCGAAAACATAAATTAATCAACAAGTCCTTTGAGAAAGTAATGACATGAAAGGTACCCATTTTACTGCATCAGATACGCATTTGACAATAAATGTCTATCCAGTAATACTCGGGGCAAAATATTTGAGATATATGCACTTCTTAAAATTCAAAACGAAGAGCGAATACAAACCATACGAACTAAACTATAGTTAAAGAAGACAAGAAAACAGAGCTTTGCACGAGGAAGATATTTGTTTGCTCATAAATTTATAATGACTTTAACAATTAAGTAGCAGCATATTTTAATAACAAAATATATGTATTTTCGTGCCTGTACCTAAATGTAAGGTATAAGCATTTAGAGCAGAAGTTTCGTTACGACTTACATTGAAAGATCACAAAATTTTGTAATCAATATCAATATAATGTATCACTTGCAGTATTTATGCAGTTTTTTTCGGTTAACCAATATTTTAGACAAATAGTTAAAGAAAAGTAAGACGCTACTTTGAAAGGTGGCAGTATCATTTGAATTTACACCGTCGTTTCGTAACATGGGTTTTCATGCATCAAAACTGACGGAGACGTTGATGGTCCATATGTGCAACGCCATGCACCACTGTGTATTAAGTTATCGTATGAAACAGTCAGGGTTGTACTGGTTCCTGATTGTACTATTGCAGTAGCACATCCTACTGATGGAACGCACCCACCTCTGTTGACGCCATTCACGAAAAAAGATATGGTTTGTGCGAAGTCTGCTGTTACACAATCTAACTTTATTTCATCGCCATTTGATAAACACATTGGAGATACCGACAAGATTTGTGCACCTAGATAAAATATAAAAAACGAAAAAGTATAACAACAAACTCAAATACATATAGATGTTATCACTATTAAATATGCATAGCAATAATAAAAGCCTTTCTAAATAATGTGTATTTAGATATTGTACACATGTACATGTATATCTGTCTATGGAAGAAGCGAATCGATAAAAAAACGTTTCTTATATCAACGAGCAACATTGTCTTATATCAACGATTTGCTTTTCGGCAAATTTAGACGAATGTTAGCATTTGTACGAAGAAAGGCAGATTTCTCGGTATAAACAGGTCGGGACCACTACCTTATATGGAAATGCATAAATTAGTATACTTATGTTCTCGCACGTGTAATTGTTTATTTACATGTGACGCAATTTATTTTACCTAGGTTATTGACCAATCCACTAAATGAAGCACAATGCATGATGGAATACTACGTTTTTACAATCAACCAAGAACACGTGTTATTTACTGAAATACAACACATTTTTTCGTGCAATGCGGGATTCACAATTTCGCTTAGTTTTTCATTTTGTGTATCCTCATTTATAGCTCGTGATATAAAGTTTACTTCCATGCTCAGATTAATGAAGAGTTGTTTCTATGCACAGAACAAAGGGTTTGAATTACCCGAATTATAGCCATTAACATGTTTGATGATGGCACAGAGATTTCATGTATTTGTCCACCAGACAGCAACGAAACAACAGCGAAAAAAACACAATTACCCATGAGACAAACTTACTAGTGCCGGTGCTGGTATTTACGAGTACAGCAATGTTCGTATAGATAATTAAAGGCAAATGTGGTGATCCTTGAATTTTGTGTTCGTAAAAAAGGCAAAGAAATATTTACATAAGGCAGTATTAACAATTTTTTTTTTATCACATTTCAGTATATGGCACTTCCAAACTGTTCCCTTTTGTTTTGAAGGTAGTGAAGTCAGCAACTGTAGTTTCAGTTTGTTCGTTTTTTTAACGTGCTCGAACATTTGCCAAACTGAATAAAATCATTACAGCTGATTATATATTATTCATTATATCTGCAAAGAAAAAACTTGGTTGGCTTGCATACTTTGTTTGTATAGTTGTTTATACAAGCTTTGAAAATAAGATTGACATCTTTAAACAATATATATATAGGCATAGTTTAACTTGTTTATTTTATATTTTGTACAATATACAAACAAATCAAGCAAGCTAACCAAAGTTTTGCTCTACATGCATTAGGAAATAAGCTGTAATGATTTTATCCATATGTATGTGCGACAAGGTGGAAAATTTTATATGTTTAGTGAAAATTGCAGCGTTGGTTCTATAACGAAAAAGAAGATGTGATATGATTGCTAATGAGACAGCTGTCCACAAGAGACCAATATGACACAAAAATTAACATTTATAGATAACCGTACGGCCTTCAACAATGAGCGAAGCCCATACCGCATAGTCAGCTATACAAGGCCCCGATATGACAATGTAACACAATTCAAACGAGAAAACTAACGGCCTTAATTATATAAAAAAAAATTAACGAAACACAAATATGTAACACATAAACAAACGACAACCACTGAATTACAGGTTCATATACAATATATTTTTTTTGATGGGATAGATTTCTTGTCCTTTTATATCTTTAATTGGGGCGTTTTTTTTTTTGTTTTTTGTGTTTTTATTGTTTTACACAAGTAATTTTTGGGTCATTAATAGCTTTCTCTTCAGCATTGAACCTATGACTGCTTACTTTACTAAATTATGTCTTTGTTGGAAAGATGTCTCATTTGGCACTCATACTTCGTATTTCTATATACAAAGCACGTTTTAGAAAAAAAAAATAATAGGTAATATGGCACCCACTATGATCCAGAGACTTTTAATATTGGATATATTTTACATATGTCAACAGGACAGCAGCCGAACGATAAAAAACCTCTGGGGTATATTTTGTGATAAAATTAGCAACAAACGGATATTACCGTTGGATGAAACTATAAAAAATGTATTGAGCTATATACCGTTCCCACTCAGTGGCGGATCCAGGGGGCGGGGGTTCCGGGAATGGACCCCCTTTTTTTGGACGATCAGTGCATTTGGATGGGGACATGTAGTTGGAACCCCCTCCCCTTTTGTCCAGGGTTAGGACCCCCCCTCTTTGGATCCGCCCCTGCCGCTTTCATAACACTTATTTTTAGCATACTGAATATTATGATGTTCTTACTATTAGTTCAGGTCCTGATAAAAAAAATGCACTATCAGTACAGAGAGAAGTGTTTCAATGAAAGTTTTTTGTGTTTTTCTAGGCAGAAATGATTTTGGAATGACATTATACAGGTTTTAAAGAGCTCAAATGATTTTCTTACTGGACAGTGGTCACTTCATTTGATATTTCACTGTCATGTCGTGAAATTAATGCAGGTTCAATTCATAACAATGCACAAAACCGGTTCAGTTACTTTTTCAAGGCGAAAAAGAAAGTCGAATCGTGAAGCCAATAAACAATATTTTTTTTAAACTGAGCATACGAATTGAAGATTACGTTATATATTTTACCTTAGATATATTTGCAGAATAAAAACTTTGGTAATGAGAGTATATCAGACAATATATTAGTTGACTGTTTTACCACTAATTCCACGTGTTTTTAGTAGTAGTTTACTCGTAAAAGCCCACAATGCATTGTAGTTCATTGACTCGATTGGTCAGTTTTCAAGGCCATATTGGCCTTGTGTTTTGGAAATTACTATGCAAATATATTCTGACGTCAGAAAATCTAAAGTTCTCGACCTGATAAAGTAATGACTCTTTTTTCTTCAAGCAGGGTGACATTTCACACGACATTCGTCTGCTGTATAATTTCCATGAATTATTTTATGTAATAACAAGCAAGGTGTATTTAAAACTAGAAAATTGAACAAATTTAAATAAATGAAATATAAATGCACGATTTATCATTTGTAGATGTACACATTCAATAAATATCATGTAGCAAATTCAGTGGAATGCACTTGAGATAAATTCAATCGTTTGCTAAGCCAAAATCACCTTTAAGTCAAAGACACTGCTATATTTTATCATATCAATGCGATGTTTGTCTTATACATGTATCATAGTGACGTTTTTTTAATATCAAAAATTTATGAATGCGATACTTTTCTAATATAACTGCTATAGTTTTCTAATATAAAATGAATACGATGACACCTCACAATAAATGTCAAGAAAACCGCAAACATAATTCACAAATTTAGTTCATGACCGGCTTAAAGTTTTAGGAGCAATATCACTAAAATTTCGTATATGTAACAAAATTAACGCTTACATGAACTTATCATTTCTAAAATGTTGCTTGACCCTATTGATAGTTGAAAGTGTTAAAAACCTGTTCAGTCTATAATTGTTTTCAATCACATGGTTTAACCGACTAATTCTATTTGAAGTGATGATGCAATGGCGGAATTAAAATGCGGTTGTAAATAGTCTACCGACCCTATTAGGGGGGGGGGTCCGGGGTTTGGACGAGCAATGCACTATAATGGGGACATTATGGTTGGACCCCCTTTTAACCTGAGTTTGAAACCCCCTTTTGAAAACGGCTGGATCCGCTATTGTAGTCACACTGCTATAGCCTATCTACATGGGTAATATCGAAAGAGACAAAAAATACCATTACTAAAAAAAAAAAAAAAACATTTATTCAAACAATCCAATCCAATACAGCTCCGAATAACAATGAATATTCAAATGGTAAAATAAATATTCCAAACAAATTAAAATGTACAAATGCTATTGTCCCGAACTTTGAAGATACCAACTGAACTGAGTAGCCTCAGACTATAAATTGAACAACTTCAGATACACTGAAAATCAAAAATTGTCAAACAGAAAATGTATTTGTTATTTACATAGAAAGCAAATATTGTGAAGGAAAACAGTTCCTTTTTGGATATCAAAGACTTTTCCCGTTGGTAAATCGATATCTATATGAATATAATTCAGCTCGCCGCGTTGACGTTCTTTTGCATCGCGATGACTGTGAGAACATTCCGATGTATTGTTGCCACAGAGATTTGACTTTCGTTTTTGACTAGTAACCGACCGTATAAATACGTGAACATTTCTAAGTGAAAAATAAGAATCCGTATCGCTTGTGATAAATTCATTAAAAAAAAATGTTTAGAAAATAAATAAATAAGATGTAAATGTCTGTTGACGGTAGAAATGTGTATAATATATCTTTTCTATATTTATGAATTTGGATCGTTCAGTGCTGTTTATTTGGTATTTTTATTGACGTAATCATTCCTGTACCATCATAACTGTCGTTACAGTTAAAGTGTTAGAAGTGTGTTAGTTCATATTGCACCCAAATGACGTTTTTGGAGGACTGGACAGCAGTTATTTAAAAGGGGACATTTTAACGATTTATAGATATAAGAAGATGGTGCATGAGTTCGAATGAGACAACTTTCCATCAAAGTAATAATTTGTTTCAAGTAAACCATTATAGATCATTGTAGGGCCTTAAAAACTGAGCCTTGGTTCACATCGAACACCACGCTATATAGGAACCAAAACATTACTAGTGTTAACCATTCAAACAGGAAAACCAACGGTCTAATTTGCTTATAAATAGAGATTCAAAAGTACAGGTCAGATTTTGTCGAATCAATCTGAACAAAAAGGACAGTAAGATTCATCTTTGTCACAAGTTAGTTACATTGTTATCAATAAAGAAATTCTTCCATGCGTGCGTTGCGAGCATACCAGATATTATATTATTTCGGTGCGTTCATTTTAAAATTTGCTATAAAATGTTATATATGTGAGCAGTAATTTTGATACTTAGCTATTTGATTACGACATAGTTTATTAAACCCAATCGGTACTGGCATTTTCAAATTTTAAAAATAGTGGATTGAACCTGGTTCTATAGCGAGCGCTAAACCTCTCACGTGTATGACAGTCTCGTCAAATTCTGTCATATTTACAACGATTCGTAAACAAAACAGACATAATAGGTAAAATTGTCAGAATATGGGTACATGTGTACAGCAGTCAAATATTAATACTAATAAGTACGAATATTGATATAACAAAAACACCGCTATGATATTTTAAAAGTATCGCATTGATATTAAAACTAATAGCATTTGTTTATCTATGTATATAAGAAAAACACAGCACTTCAAATTTTACACGGACATTAACGTTTGCTTCTAACTAACTTCTGAATGAATATTTAGATTTAATTGTTGTTTATATTTGAACAATAAGTTTGAAAGTTTGCGTATTTACAATTGGTATTAGACAATATCGCTATGTGATATAATAAAAGTTTTTATCGATTCGCTTCTTCTATACACTGTATATATGATCTTAAAGTTCAAGAATTTTCTTTATAATATAAATATGCGCTCTAATGTGCATCTAATATATAAAGATGTGTATGGAAACTATGCTCTTTTATCTTTATTTCAAAGTCTCAATTTAAACATATTAAATATATGTTTAGGTGTAACTGGTTTTGGTTTATTCTTCAAAATAGTGTCTGACCTGAATAAGAGCTGCTTGATTGTGAAGAATCGCCCTTACTCTAATGTCGATTATAAATAAAAACAAGAGGCTGTCACAACGACAGTAAACCGGATTTATCAACATTTATTTGTGTCCTGGCAATATCACAATAATCATTACTGATGAATGGTGTAAGTGAAAATCGTCAATATCAAATTTGACTTCCATTTTGTCATCAGTATCAACATATTAAAATTTGAAAAGCTTTGATTGAATGGTTCATGAGTAAATGCAACAACTTGACCTCTATTTTGTCATCATTAACATCATATAAAAATTTCAAAAGCTTTGGTTGAATGGTTCATTAGAAAATGCACGGACACGACTGGAAACGCAATTTTTCAATCTTTCAAAGACCATTATGATAACTCCTGAACAGTATAAGACAAAATCGCCCTTATTGAACTTGACCTTCATTTATTTGTCAGTAACAACATACTGTAAACCAACTTATTTTCGCGGATACTTTATTTCGCGTTTTACCCTTTCTTGCCCACTTCGCGGCTATTTAATTTCGCGATTTTTTTATTTACTTGATAAAGTAAAATAAGGAAAGATCGAAGGTTGACATATTCTCGACGATTTATATTCGCGTTATTTTTCTACTAGCGAAAGTCGCGAAAATAAATCGCTCGCGAAAATAAGTTGGTTTACAGTATTAAAATTTGAAAAGCTTTGGTTGAACGGTTACTGAGTTAATTCACGAACACGACTGGAAACACCATTTTTCAATCTTTCAAGTACCATAACTCCTGAACGGTGAAAGTCAAAATCGTCATTATTAAACTTGACCTCTATTTTGTCATCAGTAACAACATTAAAATTTGGGAAAGCTTTGGTAGAACGGTTCATGTGTTAATGCACGGACAACATTTGATTGCCGCCCGCCCGCCCGCCCATCCGACCGCCCGCCGCACATCCCCAATTCAATAACCGCCATTTTTGTCTCAAAAATCCGGTTAAAAATCGTTAACCTTAAGAAATCTGAAATACCAATAATTGGCATTTCTGACGCGAAATTTTCAAATGGCATTTATTTTTAAGTAGATGAGTGTGTGATATTGAAAAAGCCATATCATATACACTTTATTATATACATATACCTCAAGTAGATGTTTTTTATGTGACATGACGTCATACAGATAAGGAGGTTTAAATTACGTCACACAGAATATAGGTTTGACATGACGTCATACAGATAAGGGATTTGAACAGTGATTATGGAACGCCATGACTATGTCCTGATGTTGATTGCTTAATATGTTCGGTTCTTTATGCATTTTGTTCAGTAGTATGTATAGTATCTTCAGTAGATATCCTATTATGTTCAGTAGTTATTACATTATGTTCAGTAGTTTTTAACATTATATTCGGTGCTTTGGTTATTATGTTCAGTAGTTTCATTATTATATGCAGTGGTATTTAAATTATGTTCGGTACTTCTGACGTTATATTCAGTACATTTTTCATTATGTTCAGTAGACTCAATAGTATTTGCAGTACAGTATGCAATACCTTCAGTAGTCCCGATTTCTTTATATTCAGTAGATTATTTATTATTTTCAGTAAAAGCAATTGTATTATATTCGGTTCGTTCAACTTTATGTTCAGTGGTTTAATCAGTATGATGATGTAGTAAAAGTCGGGAAGTTAATAACGGAAATTGTCAGAAGAAAACGAACGCGGATATTTTTTTTACGGACGTTTTATTTATAAACACCTTTACGTGATTGAATGAAAATGGAAGAAATGGAAGCAGTTTTAAATCAGTTCCCAAGTTGACATTTTTCTGGCAGATAAATTCACCAACGGACTTATAACGGACGTCAAACGGATAAAACGGATGTTGAACGAATGAGAATCGGACTTCTACCGGACGTATAACGGATACAACGGACGAGGAACGGATCTGAAACGGATAAATGCGGTTAGGTGTGACCGATGCACGAACGTACGTCTAAAGCCTCGGTCACACCTTACCGGATAGATCAAACGGACGCCTAACGGATAACTTTTTTTTTCAATCCGTTGATGTCCGTTAGACAGTTTTATCGCATCGCGGGTAAATTATCACGATGTGATTGGTTTAACGCCGTCACGTTGTGACCCCCTATGGGACTGTAGGGGGTTAGTAAGTTTCATAGGGGGTTCATGACGCGGTAATGGTGACGTCATATATTAATGTTGTTGTGTTTCGTTGTTTATTTTACAACAAAACGCAGCAGAAAAAGTCTAGCGTGCGATTAATTCGTTATACGGTTAACTACTGACCCTCTACGGATCCATAGAGGGTGAATAAAATCCTTAGGGGACTCGGCCTCCGGCCTCACCCCCTATGGATTTTACTAACCCTCTATGGATCCGTAGGGGGTCAGTAGCGAACCATATAACTTATAATGGCGTTCCATAAGTGACTGCAATCATTGACGTGACGTCATACAGATTAAAGGTGTGATAAAGCTTTTGCAACCGTGCTGATATCGATATCATCACGGGTGGTTGATACAGCACGCTTGCCAATGATTGTATTACACATACAATTTATCTGTATTTACTACTAAGTATATAATAAATAAAATTATCTTCTTTGATCTTGAACCTACAATCAACAATTTGAAATTTCAATATGAATCTTCGATTTTTCAACTTTACTGTTGGAATTTTCAACTTTCATCTTGGAATCATAAATGTTTTACTTTGAATCATCAACATCAATTATGGGATTTCATTGTTGATCAAGAAATTCTCAATTACAAACTTGAAAACTCCAACTTTAATCTCCAACCCTCATTAGTCCGACACGACACTGATTGTTTTAGACTTTTGGTGAGTCTCTAAATTGAGATCATTGTTACTGTTTTAGCTCACTGACCTCTCGCCTATGCCAAAAAGTGCACTCCTGTGTTTCAGTTTTATTTTTGTTGAAAGAGAATGCAAATGCATTAAAGCTTGAAAAGTTTCAGCTGTTCGAATGTATCAACTGTGTTTAATTCAATACAGACATTGATTTACCCCTTTATATCTATGACTCTGGACTTATAAATCAATTAAAACGAGTACTTCAAAACTAAATTTGTATATAAAACAAAATATGTATATAATACATTTGACAATATGGCAGGTAGACGTCTTTTAAGAGCAGAGAAGAAAAGTGAAGTTATCTGCAGTATTTATACGATATAATGCCCGGTAAAAGTGCTAAAAGGAAAAATGTTAGTTTATTGAGTGACTCTGAAAGTAAGAAACCTACAAAAAAGAAAAATGAAAAGAAGAATAAAAATTCAAATGTAAACACAGGTGAGCATGATTCAACAACAAACTCACCAAGCGGTTCCGATCGAGTACCTACACATGTAAACATAAACAAACGTAATATGAACAATCAGAATCATCAATCACAGTTTAATCAGGCTGACCAAAACTTTATGTATCAACATGGTCCTTCATTCCCGTTGTCACAGCATTATTTCTGCTCTAGTCCTATACCAGGAATGTACCCACCACCTAGTATGCAACATGTTTTGCCTATTATTCAGTCACAAATATCACAACAGAGACCACCATGGGTGGATGAAATATTTCAACGCATGGACAAATTCCAAGAGAAACTTGATAAACTTGAACAAATTGATAGCATTGTTACTTCAATTAACGCCAAAGTTATCCGCCTTGAACAGGGTACTAAATCTCTCGATGAACGTATGGAACAGGTAGAAAGGTGTTCGCAGCACATCAGCTATAACTATGACAAACACAACTTAAAACAGAGGTCAATAACATTTCTAAATCTTTAAAAACTAACAGTAAGGAAGTTCAAAATGTTGGCCATGAATTTCGATCTTCTTTGTCTGATATGAAGAAGTAAAATGACAAACTAAAAGAAAGTGTTCTTGACGTCCAAATGAAATCAATGTCGAACAATTTGATTTTTTACAATATTCCAGAAACTGAAGTTGAAAATTGTTCAGATATTATACTTGACTTTTGCAAAGATAAAATGAAGCTCGAAAACTCAGATCAAATTCAGCTGTCAGATGCTCATCGTATTGGTAGAAAAGGCGGGAAGACCAGACCAATATTAGCCAAATTCTCTTCATATTTACACCGTGAACTAGTGCGAAAAAAACGCTAAAACATTAAAAAATTCTTCATTTGGAATATCGGAACAGTTACCAACAGATGTTCAACAACGCAGGAAAGAACTACTACCACGCATGAAAGAACTCAGAGACCAAAATGTAAAAGCCTACTTTGTCAGGGACAAAATTCATGTTGGCGGCCAAGAATATAAACCTAAGCGGTTACCCAGAGAACATGCATACACTTTAAAATATTTATCATGGAACATTAATGGCTTAGAGTCTTGTTATGATGACAATGATTTCTTGAACTTAATAAATAGTTATGATGTGTTATTTTTATGTGAAACATGGTTAAACAAAGAAATTTTAATAAATATTGAAGGTTTTACTATGGTAACTTCTGTTAATAGAAAGAAAAATATAGGCCAAAGAAAAGAAGGAGGTATTGCTGTTTTTCGTAAAAAAATTATTTTTGGAGGTATTTCTATTGAAAAAGAATATGATCATGGTATTGTGCTGATAAAGTTTTCTAAGTTGTTTTTTAATTTGAAGGATGATTTATATATATGTTTTGTTTATATACCTCACGAAAAGTCTAATTTTAATCGAATTTGTGATAATGATTTTCACGATGATATAGAAAATATTTTTCTATATATAAATATAAAGGTTCAATTATTATTTGTGGTGATATGAATAGCCGCACTGGCGAGCTAAATGATATTCTTGAGACTGATAATTTAGAAAAGTATATCGACTGCGTTGAGCCCGATGTATCTCCTACAATTTCAACACGATGCTCGATGGACAAAGTAATAAACGCATACAGACGCATATTCTGTTACACCGTTCCGTAATTTATATAGTTCGTGTGATTATATTCTTAATCTATTTATGTGTTCCAGTCTAGGAGGATTATTCATCCTTTACGTTAAAACATCGTACCGTCGCTACTTTTCCCTCTCTCACACGTATCCGTTACAGGAAAATTGCAAGGTCATTACGATCACGAGGAACATTTCGTTGAGACGTCATCTTGGACACAATTCGTGGCTAACAACAGAGTGAGTTAATTCTACAACATTGTATTTAAACCCTTCAAATTGCTCACTACATATTTGAACCTTTTCTCCGTGAAATACTTGAAATTTAACCGTTCTTGAAGTACAATATTTTTTCGCATTCAACGGACTGTGCTATCTATTATTTTTGACATTTCGTTTTAATAACATTAATTGAACACATTGTAAAATTGTATTTTATTTGTATTTTCAGCTTTTTAACATTTGTTAGATTGGTTTAAGAATAAATTGTCAGCACCTGATATTCTTATTGCTTGAGCCCAATCGTGGTTATACTTAATGGTCAGGCCATTACAGTAAAAAGTCTACAACTTGCCTGTTGTGTCTCACAGATAACGCCACTCCACGTTAGTTATACAGCTACATAACAACTTACCTGTTGAGCCCTGCATGTACGCGTCATCCCTGGACGTACAGTACTTGTAAATTGACGACAACCTGTCTTTACATATCCAGACAAGGAACGACAACGTAGCAACGTAAATACCTTTACACTGACAGTGGACTACAAATCTTGTGTGTACTCGACAGCAACCCCACAACGTTGAGTCAACATGGATCCCAGTCATTTGGAACAACAAGAAGATATACAGCCCCAAGAAGGAGATGTCCCTGAACTATTAGAAAATCCGTCTAATACATCACAGTCAGATGAAATTCCCGAGGCTCGGCGAGTACGTGACCTCACGGAAAAAGGACAAGGAGCTTTCACCGAAAAACGTGACAAGTTCTGTCAGGAACTAGAGGCTCTCTGGGCAGACATTGAATGCCAGTTATTGGAAGTAACAGCGCCTCCTAACGATCTCCAGCAACAGTCCAGGACAAACTTGTTAAAGCCTGCAATAATTATCGTAGGCCCACAGATGAATACCTAGAATTTCTGAAAAGGACCAGAACATTGGAGAGTCAAAAAGAAATTGATGCATGTAAACTCTCTTTGGATTTACGTCTGTCCAAAGTGGAACTTGTTATGGAAAAACTACACGAGCATCGCCTCGCCCTAACAAAGGCCAAATCCACTAAAACAAAGACATCAAAAGGTAAGAAAACCTCACGCAGTGGTAGCTCTAACGTGTCAGACATGTCAAGCCTAGCACGGAGAAAGCGTGCCAAGGCAGAGGCTGCCAAGTCTAAAATAGCCTTTGTAGAAAAACATGCCATTATCCTACAACAGAAAGCAATGTTAGAGGAACAATCCCTGTTCAGACAAATTGAAATGGAACAGGAAGCAGCACACAACATGGCAAAAATGGAACAAGAAGTCGCTCAGGAGGCCGCACAGAGAACAGTTCAGTTAGAACAAGAGGCTATGCGCAAATGCAACAAGAAGCCGCACGAGTAAGCCGAGAAAAGGCCCAACTTAAAGCCAAATTTAACCTTCTTGAAGCACAGAGAGAAGCTGCAGCCGCAGAAGCCGAGGCTCGTATCCTGGAATACGATGATAGCCAAGCGTATAGCGATCTCCCTGACGAAAAGGAAGACCCACTCCAGCGCGTGCAAGATTTCGTCAATAAACTTCCTGTATCAACTGTTGTAAAGGAAGTAACAGAACCTCAAAGGAAAAAACAAATTCCTGTTAAGATCGAGCTGAGTCACGAAGCACCAGCGTTCGTGCCATCCGTGGCACCGAACTTGCTGTCACAGACATCTGCTGGCTTGCCTTCCCATAATAAGTCACAGGAAGTTACCTTTAGCCCAGATCTGGGATTAGTAACCGGTATACAAAAACTAGGCCTTTCAGATGAGAGCCCTATTGAACATCAAAAACAGGGTGTAAAAGAAGCGATCCCTGTCTTACGCACAAAACAAGATGTTATAGAAGAGATCCCTGTTTCACACAAAAAACAAGACCTAATAGAAAAGATCCCTCTTGCACACCAGCAACAAATCAACCTTACATCAGAGATAACTAGATTCCTCTTACGCAAGGACCTGCTTTTCTCCCGATTAACAAGCTTTAACGATCGGACAGAATCCTTTCATACTTGGAAAGCTAGCTTCAAAAACGTGACTGATGAGTTACAAGTCTCTGACTCAGAACAGATCGATTTACTGATCACGTGGCTCGGTCCAGAGTCTGCTAAACACGAAATTAGTATAAGAGCGTCGAACGCCAATAATCCTACCATTGGTATACAGAGATTATGGAAGAGGCTTGACGAGCGGTATGGTGCTCCAGAAATGTTGGAAGCCTCTCTCATGAGTAAACTCGTCAACTTCCCTACCTTGACGAACAAAGATAACGCACGTCTTTATGACTTGTCTGGTATTCTTTCAGAAATCGAATATCACAAGGAAAATCCAAAGCTGGGATGTTTGCTTGCTTATTTCGACTCTTCGTCCGGAATACATCCTATTGTAGAAAAACTGCCATACGGACTCCAAGAAAAGTGGATTACAAGGGCTTCAAGATACAAGTCTAAATATGAAGTTGCCTTTCCACCTTTTACAGAATTCTCTGCCTTCATCAGGGAAATTAGCAAAATTAAGAACGATCCTGGGTTCATCTTTGGCTCAAAAGTAACACCAAATACAAAAGAATCTACGCCAAGGTTCACATCTCAGACGTACTCTAAAGTCAACGTCCATAAGACAGCTGTTGCACAGCAAACTGAAGACAGCAGTCAACAACAAGATCTGTGTATCCTACACAAGACAATGCATACCTTGAATGAATGCCGAGCATTCCGAGCCAAACCGATCGAGGAACGCAAGGAACTGTTAAGACAAAACAATGTGTGCTACAAGTGTTGTGAGTCAACCACACACAGAAGTCGGAACTGCAACGCAAGTATCAGTTGTAACGAGTGTGGAAGTGAACGACATACCACAGCACTTCACATCACTAGACCACAACAATCTGAAAGTTCCCAGTTTAGCTCACACAGACAAGCCTACGGCGGGGAGCTAACACAAGTCTACGGCGGAGAGCAGACAGAGTCCGCTGAAACAAAGTTAACCTCTGTGAGTTCGATCTGCACAGAGATCTACAAAGATCATCAGAGCGAGAAATCTTATGCCAAGATATTACCTGTGGACGTGTACCACAAGGACAATACAGACAAAATTATCAGAATGTACGCCATTATTGACGACCAAAGCAACCGGTATCTTGCCTCGCCTGCATTCTTCAGTCTGTTCAACGTTCGGGAAAAACCTGAAAACTACTCTCTTACAACATGCTCCGACAGAGTAGCTACTTCCGGGAAAAGAGGAAAAGATTTCGTCAAAAAATCTGTACATAGTGACGTACATTTTGATTTGCCTACATTAATTGAATGTAATAATATTATCAATAATCGAGATGAAATTCCTAATCCTGAAGTTGCAATGCAGCATCCTCATCTGAAATAACTCAGAGGAAGCATTCCACCAATAGAGGAACGTTGTCAAATTCTACTCCTAATTGGAAGGGACCTTATAGAGGCACACCACGTCCTTGAACAACGCCTAGGACCATCCCGAACTCCATTTGCCAAAAAGTTGAGACTTGGTTGGGTCATAATTGGAAATACATACATTGACAAGCAAACTGTTCCTATTGAAGTCAACACAAAGATAACCAACGTTTCAATCACGGAATCAAAACAACGTCTTGCCTCAAGACCGGAAATAGCCGTCAAGGACAATAATCCAATTGTTGTTCAGGCTAACGACCAATACGTTCATTCGAATGCCAAGCTTGCACAGTCGTATTCCATACAATTCATTGAATGTACAGAACCTAGTTCCAAGCCTGGTAAACGCACTGATTCCTCTAAAGGGACAGCACTCGTGTCACTAAAAGAAAAATCTGTGACTTCTATAGAAAAATCTATAGATAAAACATGTTTCATTCCGAAATCAACAGTACCTAAAGGTCATGGAGAGGAAATCGATAGCATTCACAAACCTATTCCGAAAGAAGGACCTATTGCCAGTCTCAATCTGCCATTGCATGAGCAACGTCTACTACGAGGAGGAAGCAGTATTGCCAAATCTGACTTGAATTTTAGTGAAAAGGAACCAGTAGTCTTATCTGGACATCGTCCCAGAGAAACACCTTTTCTTGGACATTACTACGACAAAATCAAATATAGAGGACGCAACACTACAGATAGAGCGACTAGATCTGCAGGATTGAACGTTTTGACGAAACGCCTTATTTCGTCTGATACTCACAAAGTTGTGTCATTTGGCCAAATCGGAAGACAACCAACTACTAACGCTTGTTATACTTACCGGAGGACCATCTTCGATCGTCATCGCCGTCTAACAACGGTGGAAAAAACAGTTCCTATTATCGATACAGCAGTAATGGAACATTCTTCAGAACAAAACAATGCCGTCCGAGACACCCTTCTTGAAAAGGACAAGAAACTGTGCCTACCCAGTTTCCCGTGGAACGTACTTATTCAGGAACCTTTATAGTGAAAAGTCGCTGAGATCTGATATTTCTCACACGAAATAGTGGACATTTCACCTGTATATATTCAATTTATATTGGGATTAATTCATTTGTGTAAATCTTGTATTCATAATCGAAAAATTTATGGAATAGTGATATCAGATAGACATCAGATGAGGAGTATTCTGTTACACCGTTCCGTAATTTATATAGTTCGTTTGATTATATTCCTAATCTATTTATGTGTTCCAGTCTAGGAGGATTATGCATCCTTTAGGTTAAAACATCGTACCGTCGCTACTTTTCCCTCTCTCACACGTATCCGTTACAGGAAAATTGCAAGGTCATTACGATCACGAGGAACATTTCGTTGAGACGTCATCTTGGACACAATTCGTGGCTAACAACAGAGTGAGTTAATTCTACAACATTGTATTTGAACCCTTCAAATTGCTCACTACATATTTGAACCTGTTCTCCGTGAAATACTTGAAATTTAACCGTTCTTGAAGTACAATATTTTCTCGCATTCAACGGACTGTGCTATCTATTATTTTTGACTTTTAGTTTTAATAACATTAATTGAACACATTGTAAAATTGAATTTTATTTGTACTTTCAGCTTTTTAACATTTGTTAGATTGGTTTAAGAATAAATTGTCAGCACCTGATATTCTTATTGCTTGAGCCCAATCGTGGTTATACTTAATGGTCAGGCCCAGGGTTTCCCCTGGGTCAATTATTTTTTTCGCCACCTCTTTCGCCAAAACAATATATTTTTCGCCATTTTATTATTTTTTTCGCCAAATATATTTTTCCTTTAAAATTTCCTTTTTTTTTTACAGCACCCCCCCTAAATAAGAAGTGGGTTTTTTTTACAACAAAACGAAGAATATTATTACTTGGAATTGATCCCTCGTGTAAGATGTAGTCATTACATTGAAGGGTTACTCTCATGCCAACCTTTTAAATAGATTTCTTCATAACGACAGTTTTCTTTTCTAGACCATCGTAAATAAGAAAAACTATATGCTTGAAACACCTGTGTTACTGAAACGACTTTGAAGTACTCACTCAAATCAATGATCTATATGAAAGTTAAATGATAAAGTTTAAAATCAGAGACCTTTCTAGCTTTTGAACATTTTTCGTCATAACAATAATTTTCTTTTCAAAAGAAGGAGAGGAAGCGTAAATTTTGCTTCAAACACGTGCGTCACAAAGCGGTGAATAAATCCCTTTTGAGACATGTGACAGAAGCCATTTAACCATATCATTTTGTCATATCATACAATCAACACCTTTATTAATTAGTCCTTTGATGTCGATAGCTATAAATGCAATCAGCTGATTATTGATTTTCTGTCGAAATATTAACGAGTTCAAGGTGAATTCCGAGTATTGTCTGATCGGTAAAGTCAGAGAAACCCGAAAAAAGTAAACAAACAAGATGGCTGAAAATAAATCGTTATATATATTTCTTTCGCCAAATTCTTTCGCCAATGATGATTTTTAATCGCCACAATTATTATTTTTTCGCAAATCGCAATTTCGCGACCGCCAGCGGAAACCCCGGTCAGGCCATTACAGACGCAAGTTAATACAACTATGTAACAATACAGGACTAACTATTGCGAATGGTCGTCTTGGTAATGATTCTCTTGGATCTTATACTTTTTGTACATCTAGGGGTCAAAGTGTAAATGATTACATGTTGGTTTGTCCCGAAAATTATGATATTATCAAGAAATTTGGTGTAATAGACTTTAATGAATTTTCTGAGCATGCTCCTTTATCATACGAGATAGGTCTAAATAACAATATTAAGTGCAACAGTTTGCCAAGTGAGCACAAATACCTTAAATGGGACTCTAGTAAAAACCAAGACTATATTCAACTGCTATCACAACATAATGAGATACTTAGTTCGTTGGTCAGAAACATGATTAGTGCCGATGATGTTAATAATGCAGTAAGGGAGATAAACCGTATTTTATATGACAGTACTTTTTATGTTTTTGGTAAACTGTACAGAAACGTAGCGCAACATATGTGAAACGTCATGACAACAATTGGTTTAACCAAAACTGTGCTACTGCGAGACGAAACTTTAACTCTGCTAGAAATGTTTACGAACGTCATCCAACTGATGCTAATTGCCAGCATTTTATTTTAGCCCGAAACAAGTACAACCGAACAAAACGGTTGGCGGTGACCAACTATAAGCGAGCTAAAGGTCAGGAACTCTGCGAATTTGCCAGATCGGACCCTCGAAAATTTTGGTCGGCTTTTAAACCAATGAACAAAAATAAATGTCCTGCTGACAGTGACTTACTTATTAAACATTTCGAACAGTTACTTGGTGGAAACCCTCCTGATATCTGCGAAGAAGTTATAAATTTTATTGAATCTAACTCGTTTTTACATGACATTGTTATAGATTCGCTGGATACTGAAATATCCGAAGATGAAATTTTGAAGTCTATCTCAAAACTCAAAACTGGAAAAAGTGCGGGAAGTATTATTAATGAAATGTTTATTGCCGGGCCGAACTTTTTTGCTCCGATTTTGAAATGCTATTTAATTTCATTTTCAATAGGGGAATTTTCCCTGATTTTTGGACAGAAGGAATCCTTATAACAGTTCCAAAAAGTGGAGACTTAACCGACCCAAATAATTACCGTCCTAAAATTCTAGTTAGTGTGATGTCAAAAATTTTTACATCTATTTTGACGAACATATTAATCAATTGGGCCGATGACGAAGAAAAGCTTATCGACAACCAGTTCGAATCTCGACCAAACCGGTCAACTGTTGATGCCATATTTATTTTACATGGAATCATATCACACATATTACACCAGAAGTCTAAAGTTTATTGTGTTTTTGTCGATTTCCGCAAAGCCTTTGATAAGGTAATTCGGTGAATTCTCTGGTACAAGTTATTACAAAGTGGTGTTAGTGGGAAATTTTTAACAATTATTAAAGCAGTATATGAAACCGTGCGTCTACGAATTAGAACGAAAGATGGCTTATCTGATGCGTTTCTTAACATTCTTGTAGTGAAACAAGGGGAACCACTCTCTCCTCTCTTGTTCCTATTTTTCATAAATGATATAATCAGTGATATACAAGTTGATAACAATGGTGACATATTCGAACTAAATGCTTACCTCATATATTTTATATTAATTGCTGACGATACAGTTCTGCTAGCAAAGCTAAATCTCCCGATGCATTGCCAATTTTACTAGATAAACTTCCAGTCTACTGCAGGAGAAGAAATAAAAAGGGAACAGTAGTATACCGCTGTTCAAAACTCATAAATCCATGGACAAAAAACAAAATCGGGGTGACAAACTAAAACCGAGGGAATCGCTTTAAATATAAGAGGAGAACAACGACACAACACAGAAACGCAACACACACAGAAACGGACTAAGCAACAGACAAAACACCACGAGAATAACAAATATAACATATCAAAACCAAATACATGAATTTGGGATAGACAAGAACCGTGCCACGTCTTATCTCAATATCTCAAAAACAAGTCAAAACACAAACGACTTAACGTTAAAATGTAACACACACCGAAACGAACAATATTATAACAATGGCCATCTTCCTGACTTGGTACAGGACACTTTCAAAGGGGAATAAAAGTTGTAGGTTGAACCTGGTTTTATGGCATGCCAAACCTCGCACTTTAAATAAGTTAAATATAACATTGAAATGACAACATAATATTACAGGACTACAATACAAATAAACAGGAGAACATATTAAACAAAGAAAAACTTGATTAATAGATAACAAAAAGCATCAGGTTTAAAATTCAATACGCCAAAAACTCGTCTTGTCCACACAAGTGACGCCCAGACATAAAAGATCGAAAGTGAAAAATGTACAAAGTTGTACAGCACTGAAGATCAAAAGTTGAAAAGGTTTTGCCAAATACGGCATTGTTTGTATGCCCGGGATAAGAACATTCTTATTATATAGAACAATTCATGCTATTGCAAACAGTACATTTTATCAGATGAATATGAAAGAGATATACATAATGAAACTGAAGTATTAACTAATTACAGAAAACTAAACCCGAATACATAACGCAAAGATATAAAAGATCGAAAGTGAAAAAAGTACAAAATTGTACAGCACTGAAGATCAAAAGTTGAAAAGTTTTTGCCAAATACGGCATTTTTTTTTATGCCCGGGATAAGAATACCATCATGACCATGATTATATAGAACGATTCATGCTATTGCAAACAGTAAATTTTAACTAATGAATATGAAAGATATATACATAATAAAACTGAAGTAGTAACTTATTACATATACATATATAACTGTAAATACGGACAAAACAAAAATTGTTGTTTTTCGAAATGGTTGGAAGCCCGTAACTGACCATTTTTATTTCGAAGGCCAAGAACTTGAAATCGTCAAATCATATATATACCTTGGTTTGCTGCTACATTTCAATGGTACATTTGTTCAAACTCAAAAAAAGAATGGCACAACAAGGAGCTAGAGCTCTATCATCTTTAATCAACTCTATGAGAAGAGTATTCATTGGTCCAATTCAACAGTGTTTTTTATTCAATGGTATGGTTGGATCCGTTCTGAACTATGCGTCCGATGTGTAGGGATTTCATCGGGCCAACGAAGTAGAATATGTTCATAATCGTTTTTGTCGATATATAATCAACTTGGGTAAAACTGTTCCAATTTTGTTTTTATATGGTGAACTCGTACACTTTCCGATGTGTATTTCAAGAAAATATAGAATTGTTAAATATTGGTTGCATTTAATTAAGGACCAACCAAATATTGTGTATGATGTATATAAAGTTTTATGCATTGATGCTACTAATGGCAAAACAAATTGTGCATCCAATGTAAGAGACCTTTTGTTTAGTTTAGGTTTGAATTATATATGGACTAACCAGGATCACATAAATGTGTCATTTGACCTTATTAAATCACGTATCAACGATCAATATTATCAAAGCTGGTATGCTAATATTAATGCCTGTGAAAAACTGTCTATCTATAAATGTTTCAAACTCGATTTTAGTATGGAGAATTATTTACAATATGATTTTAATACCAATATACTTACAAAACTACGTAGTGGAAGCTTGAAATTATATTTAGAAACAGGTCGCTATGACAATATTCCTAGAGACAATCGTATTTGTAAATGTTGTAAAATGAATAATATTGAAGATGAATATCATTTTGTGTTGATTTGTCCTGCATATAGAACACAAAGATGTATTTTTTTGCCAAAGTATTATTGTTCATGGCCAAATACACGAAAGCTAATTTTTCTGTTACAAGCTGGGTCAAAAAGCTTAACACAAAATCTAAGTAATTATCTTAAAGCTGCATGGAAACTAAGATTGCAAATTATCAGTTAATATGTAGTTATTCATATTATTATAAGTTACCTCATTATTATTTTATTTATTTAATTGTTCTCTGTATTCTGTCATATTTGTCATATTTGTATATACCTTGTTTATGCTTAAACAATGTTGTTGCTAATGCAATACAGATTCATTCATTCAATAATTAAATAAGAAATCCTGTAAAATCTTTAATTTGTGGGCGTCATGATAACTTATACCTGTTTGATTAATTCTTATGTTTGATCGGTTGAGTGTAGGTCGATCATTTTTTTAACATGTGCTTTACAAATGGAGTGAAAAAAAATAAACAACAGATTGTCTGCAAGAGTAATATAATAAACCACATTTTTCGCTAAGGTGAGATGATAGAGGACTTGGTTGCAACATCAGCGTCGTGTTCATGCTATGCGCATTGATTTGAGATGAGAATTTTTACAATTCACAAAAACATAAAAGACAAATTGCATAATTAAGGGCATGTGGGATAATGTCATATCTGATAATGATATGAAATGTATCAACATAAGCACTTGTAATTCCTATGTATATTTTAGGTCCTGTAAAGTCATCTGTGTCTGAGCAAGAGATTGTTGACTTTGGGTGTGATATTTCTGCAGTTCTCGCGGAACAAAGATGGTGCATTTTCTTTTGATTACAATCCTCAACCAAATCGGAAGAAAATTGTCTCTAAATGCTTGTGTGAATGGAATAGTTTATATATTGTCTTATTCATCTTATAAACTTATTTCTTCATGAATGTTTAATATGTTACCTAGAAAGTATGGGGATGAAATAACACTGTAATATAGTATCTACCCCTCACTGTTTCATTCCTCGATATGCTATTCGTGTAAACGGATATTATTAAACTTACACGACTTTTCCGCAAACAATGCCAAAACAACTAAAATCTTAAAGATGATATCCATGTCCCTAACCTATAAAATGCAAATTGATATATGTATACAAAAGATCATGAAAAATAAGGTAAGGTACATACATGTATATTATCGTTCTATCGTGTCAAATACACATTTATCAACAGATAGTCGAATTAAAGCAGTTATGGACATTATTATAAGACAATATAACTATTTTAGATTTTAGTCAAGTACAAAGTTGCAAAAAGTCAAATCACAAAAATACTGAACTTAGAGGCAAATTAATTCGGAAAGTCCATAATCACATGGCAAAATCAAATAACAAAACGCATCAAAAACGAATTGACAAGAACTGTCATATTCCTGACTTGGTACAGGCATTTTCAAATGTAGAAAATTATTATATCTGGTTCCATAGCGCTAACCCTCTCACTTAAATGACAGTCTCATCAAATTCCATGATATTTACATTGATGCGTTAATTACAGACACAATAAAATAAAATAGTCAAAGTATGGGTACATCAGTCATCATCGTATAACAATTTTAAAAGGAACAATTTAACAGAACTCAAAAACATCTACTATCTACGAAAAGATTCATTGATTTGAGTGTCTGACGTCAGAAAATGTTATACGTCACATAAATTTGTCGTTTAATGTGCATACAAACAATTTTTAATTATACATAGACAATGTTAGCATACAGGGTTAAAAATTCAAAAGTATGTAAGAATAAATTTCAGAAATAGTCCAAAAGTTATATACTGAGTGCCAGTGAAAACGTTTTTATATAAAAAAAAGTAATAGTTTGTGTACAGTAATTGTTAAAGACAGTAAAGGTTTTTTTTTAAGATTTAAGTCAAACAAAAATGTTAAATTACCACGATTCGAATGCAATACATTAATGCAACACAACGCTACAGTTCACTTACTCACAGTCTTAATAACGAATGTGTCCACCGCGTGCTGCAACGCAAGCTCTACAACGACGTGGCATTGACCTGACCAGCCGTCGGATACGGTGTTGTGGAATGTTTGTCCATTCTTCTCGCAATGCAATTTCGAGTTGGCGCAGCGTAACTGGTGGTGGCTGTCGTCGTCTTATGGCTTGTCCAATTTGATCCGACAAGTGTTCAATTGAACTCAAATCCGGCGAAAATGCTGGCCATGGTAATCATGGTAATGTCTGAACATGGTTGTTGTTGATAAACGCACGTGTGAGTCGTGCGGAGTGTGCACGAGCGTTATCTTGCTGAAAAAGATTAACATCTTGATGTCCAGTAATAAACGGTATAACGGTCGGCCGTAAAACTTCATCAATGTAGCGTTGAGCGTTTAAATTGTCATTGATAGTGATGAGAGGAGTTTTATGGTTGAATGATATTCCTCCCCATACCATGGCACTACCACCACCCCAACGATCTGTCTCTTGGATACACAAATCTGAATAGTGATCTCCTCTTCGTCTTCAAACACGAGTTCGTCCATCACTACGTCGAAGATGGAATCTTGATTCGTCCGTCCATAAGACAGTTGTCCATTGCCTGTGTGACCATCTCTGGCGCTGTTGTGTCCATCTTAAGCGATTTTGGTGGCGTACTGCTCTCAGCATGTTACCACGGAAAGGCCTCAATCCACTGCTGCGCATACGGCGTCTTACCGTGTTTGCTCCAATTTGTCTCCTATGGACACCGACAGTCTCCCGTGCTTTTTGGACAGCCGTACGGAACCGATCTCGCAGATGCTGAAGACGAATGTATCGGTCCTGTTGGGCAGTAGTTGCTCTCTGTCTTCCGGGACGTGGTCTATCATTCAAAGACCCAGTTTGGTTGAATCTTTGGATGAGTCTGGTAATTGTTGAGGCTGAACAATGCATTTAGCGTGCAATTTCACGACTTGAAATGCCTCCTTGCACCATGCCTCAAACTTCATGTCTCTGTTCGTCTATAAGTCTTGGCATCAACGGCTTAGTTTATTGCAGTGGCTAACAAAAAAAAGATGGGAAAGTTCACTTCTTAAGCGAGGCTTTCCAAAACACACAATAAGAAAATCACTCGTGCGTTAAATAGTGGTGCACTCGACTCATATGTAACTGGGAAACTGGCTACTGATTTGAAGTTGAAACGAGCTGCAACCCACGACCGGTTGCAGATGTTGGCGATACCAACATCGACGATGACTAGGATCTAGTCACTTGACTGAGAATACTCGCTTTGACTCCACTTGTAGAATAAGACACAAGTCCAATGCAGTAGTTAACAATTTAATGATTCAGGATGGAATACATGTAGTTTTACAAAATGTTACAAATTGATGTACTTTTACACATGGTACAAATTGATACGAACTGAGCAGATGTTGCCAGTACGAATGCCCGACTCTCACTGAAGTTTAGAACTTCAGAAAACATATTTAAATCAAGAATTTACATGGTGACAATTTCATAATAGAAACGAGATAACTGAATGACAATGAAATAATACGATAAGAATTAACAAAAGATTATAACAAAAATCTGTCGATTGAGCTTTAGGCTAAATAGCGCCGTAATTGAAATGCGGACTAAAAGATTAATTATTCTTTACGTAAGAAAACTTAAAAACTATGTAAAGCTGTGACTCAAGTTATCTATTATTTACAAAAAGAATTATCTTGAAACAAATTTCTGACTTTGTGAAAATATACTTGACACTTAATTATTACTTATAATACAAAAAGCTTTATAAAGAAAAATCGTTACATCATAATGAAATTACTTTGACGGACAACTATTGCAAATTAAATGATTTCGATATAATAATGAATAGTTTAACAATAAAATGACATTTTATGACCAAACAGTTTGTCAATGAAAGTACAAAAGTATCATATTTATGAAGAATACCCTTTTCAAATAGTTCCAAATGAAGATGCATAATTTACACAAATTATCCCTATCACACATCCCCCTTTTTTGTAACAAACGTAACTTTAAGAATTTTATAAGAATCCACAAACAGTTAATTCCACTTCGTGATTGAATGATTTTGACGTTTGTGTTCAACGTGTATTGTAATTCATAATAGAAATATATCATAATGACATTTAATAGAACAATATCATACTGACGGGATCTTTTATAGTACAGAGTCACTTTATAATAACAAAAACAATACAAAAAGTCGGTATACAAAACAAAACACCAAAAAATGAAAGCCAATACATTGACGAGATGTTTAAGTACCGAGCCACGGGTCAAACGGATATCACATAAAACCATTCAACAGTAAAAGTAATATTAATAATAGAACAAAGACAAATTAAAGACATATAAAACACGTTGTTAAGATGATAAACAACATCAGTACGTAAAATCTATACATCAAGACCATCGTGTATTATTTGAGAAATTTATACGGAATATTAATCAACAAGGTCTTGGTACCTTCCAATGAACTTTTTTAGAAAAAGGACGAGACGTTCTTTGACATATCCATGGTTCATCAACTTTCTACTCAGACACTGATGACGTTTTACAAATCTGAGTAGGAACTGCAAGCTATTGAATATCGAATAAGCTGGGAAATATATATCCAATATGCAGGTGAAGTTGGTATATTGCTACTAAGGTGGGGGAAATTTATAATTTTAAAATTAAAATCGTCTCGTTTGTCATAGATTCCGGTACTGAGATGACTGTGCAAGTCAAATTCGAGATAAAAGTCTAAAAATGTGGCGGAGGGTGCCGTGTGTCTGTTGTTTCTTTAATCTCTAGTTCTGTGGGATATATTAATGGAACCCAATCATTAAAGTTCGGATTGTTTATGGAAAGATCATCATCAATATATCTGAAAGTAAAATTAAATAATCTGGCTTCTTTACTCCTCTTGTTTTTGACAAGTGTCTGGAGGAACTTCAATTCATATGAAAATAAGAAGGGGTCGGCAAGAAGATGCGCACAGTTTGTTCCTATAGAAATGCCGACAATTTGTTAGAAAGTCTACCTCTAACTCAACAAATATGTTGTCGATAAGAAACTCCAGCATACTGACCACTTGTTCTTCTGTGTAGCATGTTTTACCTTTTTGTTTGTCACTATTAACGAAATATGCCTAATGAAATCCCAAAGTAATAAATTTATAGCGTATGCTACCATTTTTATGTTGAAAGGCATTGTGGATTATTTCATTTAGGCGATTTTTCAATTTCATATAGGGAATGGTTGTATAGAGGGTTGAAAAAAAAATTTGATGGGACTAACTTCAGAAAAAGACCGAGATTTAAAATTGTCTAGAAGTTGTTTAGAATTTTTAAGAATCCACATATGGTTAATACCACTACGCGAGTAAACAGTTTCACAGTATTTCTGAAGACCCTCTTTCACTGCGGACAGAATTTTAGTCAATCTAATGGACATTTCTTTAGTGGAACATGAAGATGAGCCAGCAATATACCGTTGTTTGTACGGAATGCAATGGAAATGCAAACACAGTACAAAGGATATTATGAAGCATTGTATGAACATGTCAATCAGATAAGAATCATAATGTTGTAAATTATAAAAAAAAAAACACAATCTAGTATCAGACATGTCAGAGATACATATTCATAATGTTCATATTGATAGCAAATATATTTGCATATATCAAAATTTTTCTATCTTTTTTGTTGGAATATGTTATTTATAAATGCGTACAACAATACGATAATATATTGTGCAACAGTCACACTTTAATTGAATCAATTCATTTCTAAATATGATTTTATTTACATAATTTATATTATCAATATTGATGATTTCACAGTTATCCTTTATTCCCGCGGAAACCTAGTTGAAATTAAACAAACGATATGGATTTCCTTCTTAGAGAAGGTAAACAAAACTATATATCATGTGTTTAATAGCGCAAAATAATAATGATAACTTCGTTTTAACTGTCAATCCACAGTTTTCTTTTGGAAAGCCTTCGTTTCGTTTATCCTACATCGATTTTACATATATCCACATGGGTCAATCAATTTTTTCCACGTTAAGTTAAGAGGGGGGTAGGGGGGTCATTAACAAAACTATCTGAATTAAGTTTTTTTAACCTACATTGAACTTTTGATGTCGTCCCTAAATAAAACAAAACGTCGAAATAATCGTAGTTCGTCATCGCATTGGAGGCCGTAACACATAATTTTTGACGTTTTTTCACTACCAACAAGGTAACAAATTGATTATTAGACAAATAACGAAGTAGTGACCATATGATTATTAGACAAAAAACGAAATAGTGACCATATAATTATTAGACAAAAAACGAAGTAGTGACCATTTGATTATTAGACAAAAAACGAAGTAGTGACCATATGATTATTAGACAAAAAACGATGTAGTGACCATATGATTATTAGACAAAAAATGAAGTAGTGACCATATGGTTATTAGGATGTAGTGACCATATGATTATTAGACAAAAAACGAAGTAGTGACCATATGATTATTAGACAAAAAACTAAGTAGTGACCATATGATTGTTAGACAAAAAACAAAGTAGTGACCATATGGTTATTAGATACAAAACGAAGTAGTGACTATATGGTTATTAGATACAAAATCAAGTAGTGACCAAGTGTTAATTAGATACCGAAGTAGTGACCGTATGGTTACTTTACATTATTAAAACAAAAATGTATGTATCAACAACATATTTACCAAATATGCCAAAAAACGTCACTTTTCAGATGTTTTTTGTCAAAAATGAAAGTGGCCGCATCCGTGTTCATCCTCAACCTTTATATATGTTATGTATTATCATCAAACACAATATTTTTCAATATTATGAATGAACACGAATGCGTCCACTTCCATTGAAGACGGAAACCGTCTAAAATTTAACTAAAAGCTCAATTGTGAAGATTTCAGTAATTCAACTTGACTCAATGCTGTTAGCACCCGATAAATGTGCATCGTATTGTAAAAAAACAGCCCATATTTATGTAGCAGCAGTATTCTTCTTTCCAGTAAATAGCTAAAGTAATATTTTCATAGTTTTGTGAAACTGCTATATTTTGGGACCAAAAAGTGGTCTTACTGAACCTACTCCTTTAGAAGACTTTTCGCCGATTTTATTTACAGTATCTTTACATGCAATCAACCGTACAGTAAGAAATAAATCTGTAGTATTTCAGACAATAAAAGTGATAAATGCATTATTTTTTCTTTTTTCATCTGTAGTGCAACGGGTCAAGTTTCCATGCACAATTTTAGCAAAGTATGCGTCATAGCCGATTTATTCTTCCTTGACCTTCAAAATGATACTCAATAGCTACATGAGCTAGGAAATACAATTGTCTGTTAACAAACACCTGCCATATAAGTATCGTAATGCTACTATGTGGATACATTTATCGTTTTTCAACTGCTAAATTGACAGCGCGTCAACATTTACAATTTCTTCCATTTTTACGGTTACGAAATTTAGGGGAGTAATGGGGAGATAATTTTGACGAAGTAGAATCCTGACTGCGTTATTGTCCCTAGTATTTTTCATCCACTCTTTTCGTCATATCATACATAACATGAAGTAAGTAGGTGGGATATAACCTTATTTTAAAATAAACAAGTGAAACTGCGAGCTACGGCTCACTAATGATACCCACGCCGCAAGTGGATAATGTTAATAGTGTAAAAATATGCAAGTGTTCGGTAAACAGGAAGTTGTCGAGTGATGAATCTGAAAACGCATCACACGGTATAGCTGACTTATATAAATCCTGAAACCAAATTTCAGAAATCCTTGTATTGTAGTTCCTGAGAAAAATGTGACAAAAATTTTCAACTTGGCTATCATGTGTAAAATCATACAAGTGTTCGGTAAACAGGAAGTTGTCAAGTGATCAATCTGAAAACGCATCACACGGTATAGCTGATTTAGATAAACCCTGAAACCAAATATCAGAAATCCTTGTATTGAAGTTCCTGTGAAAAATGCGACGAAAAAAAATCATGGGACGGACGAACTGACTGACTGACTGACGAAAGGACAGACAGAGGTAAAACAGTATACCCCCTCTTTTTTTAAAGCGGGGGTATAATTATAAATTCGGTATAAAATATAAGTGTGTCTGATTGTGTTTAAAAAATTATGTATTTCTAATTAGAGCTAGTAGACTTCTTAATCATGTTAATAATTGGGAACTTCTTAGGAAGAAAGATAAGAAGATAGCAATATCCTTCCTTTAACTTTACTTTCCTCTATATAGATGATGTTATTTCACTGAATAATTCAAAATTTGGATTGGACTGCCTGCAGGTGATTTTTGATACATAATTAATGCTTTTTTTATGCTACACTAACAGTTTATATTGCAATAACATCAATATTTTTAAACGTTGTACTATTTACAGGAGGTATAAGTTTTAATTTATTTTAGCTGTAAATGAGAGAGAAAAAGAGAGAACCGCGATAACCAGACAGACAGACAGACAGACAGACAGAAATAGTTAAATTTAGTGTTGCTTTATAACTTCTTTTTGTATGTTTAATATTAATTCGGCATTTTGACAAACATACAATAACAAACTGTAAACCAACTTATTTTCGCAGATACTTAATTTCGCGTTTGGTTATAATCCTGGTACTTTTGATAACTATTCACACCACTGGGTCGATGCCACTGCTGGTTGACGTTTCGTCCCCGAGGGTATTACCAGCCCAGTAGTCAACATTCCGGTGTTGACAAAAATATAAATAATGTGGTCATTTTTATGAATTTCCTGTTTACAAAACTTTGAATTTTAAGAAAAACTAAGGATTTTCTTATCCCAGGCATAGATTACCTTAGCCGTATTTGGCACAAATTTTTGGACTTTTGGATCCTCAATGATCTTCAACATTGAACTTGTTTGGTTTTATAAATATTTTGATATGAGCGTCACTGATGAGTCTAATGTAGACGAAACGCGCGTCTGGCGTACTAAATTATAATCCTGGTACCTTTGATAACTATTGGTTCTATCTAGGACACTTCGCGGCTATCTAATTTCGTGATTTTCTAATTTTCTAATTTACTTGAGGTAGTTAAATAAGAAAAGATGCAAGTGATACATATTCGCGACGATTTAAACTCGCGTTATTTTACTACTCGCGAAGGTCGCGAAAATAAATCGCTCAAGAAAATAAGTTGGTTTACAGTATTTTAAGCACCAACTAACTGAGCTTTCCAATGAATATAAAAATATATTCAATAACAAGTAAAATACAATATTTTCGTTATTACTTTTTTTAAGAAATGAACATGGAATTAAAAATATATCTCAAAGTGGCTTAAGCAATAAACATTTTCCTTCGAACAATATAGAGTATTTTCCACAACTTGAATATGGACTTATTTGTCTAAACAAGTTATTAAGGCTTTCCAAAAGAAAACGTGTAAACTATTGTCTGAAAATTTATTGCTTAAATAATGGCAAATAGTTTAAAGAGTAAAGTACTATCAGGTTTTAAAACTTGTTTAACGTAAAGAAAATCCGAAGAGAGATGCAGCCATCTAGATACCGAAAGGAAGGTGTGTAGAGTTAGACATTTTAAAACAACTAAAACGAAAGTTTGTCTTGCGAAAGTGTTTCGAATAAGTAAACATACGCAAACAGATCATATTGAAACCTATCAATTAAGCTTATAATTAAAAATTGCCTACCTTTATACACCTGACGGGATATCACAATACAATCATAAATAACTTCAAAATTGCTCTTTTCCAGATTACTCTGAACTCAGCAATGCAAAGGATTTAAGCAATAATAGAAGTTTTCGAAAAAGTATTGTCTTTTGTTGAGATTAAAGCTGTTTACCGTCTCTGGATCACGTTTGATCGCACGATATTATCTTTGACAGACTGACCCCTAAACACGAAACATCCAAAATAGAAAATTAGATATGAAACCACAGTCATACATGTAATATCATGTCGTTCTGAAAATTATTTAGTGACTTACTTAAAATATGTTTTGATTTGTAATTCTCAGGAACGAAACAAACGAATACCAGAAGAACTAGAAAGTACACGTTTTATACTAAAACACAAATAAAGGGAAACAATAATGACTCTGATAGACATATCTTCAACACGTTTTGCTTGGTTAATAACAGAGTATACAATAGTCTATTATAATACTTTATAGAGGTGTACATGTTTTGCTCTAACATGTCTAATAAAAAAAATTGCCACACACAAATTTCCATTAAAAGCTATTCTCCGCTTTGTATAATATGCCACTATAGCTGTATTGCTCAATCAATTGACAAAAATAATGCAATTTATAACATATTTTAGATACATTTTATAGGTTTACTCATTACAGATTGTACAATTATGAAAATTAAACAAGAATCTAGAAAGACAAAACAAATAGGCTCTCTGTTTGCTCTCCCCATCTGTTTGATATTAAAATAATGCATGGCACCGCAGCCAATAGTACAACAATAAGTAATGTATACACTAAAATGGACATATCTCAAAAAGTGTTTAAGATTCATTGATGAAATTTTTCATACGATTAAAGCAGTTTCATAATTTGTGTATGAAATTTAAACATTTGTTGGTCTTGCTTTCTTATTTTTCAACTGATTTGAGCAATGTGTGCATCAAATCATTTGTCTTAACACCGGAATATATTTTTAATGAATTGTGACAATACAATTCATAATGGTAGCCATTTTTAATCAAAGTGGCTCCCATTTCGGAGTTTCTCTCTCTCGTTTAAATGTTTTTTTCATCATTACTTGGTCATTTCTCAACTGAATTTTGAAATATTGGTATCAAATTGTTTTCCTTAACACAAGCTATCAATGTACATTGTCTATGTATTGTTATAGAAAATCTTACTATGGGGGCCGTTTTGAATCAAAAAGGCTCCCGTTCGATGGCAATTACGAGTTTTTGCTTTTTTTATTAAATGTGGTATTTTTTTAAACCTAGTCATTTCTCAATTGAATTTTGCTTTGTTGTATCACATTGTTTGTTTTAACACAAGGTTTCAAGTGTGAAATGAATTTTTGTGAGTAATTGTTCATATTTGTTTTGTGGTTGTGGTTTTTGATTGACAGACCCCTTCAGCTTTACATTTTTTTTTTTGATTCAACAAAAATACATAATTCATACATTTTATTTTGCATTTTCACAAATATTTCGACTTATATTTAGTGAATATTTATATGAAATAGAGTTGTCATCTGATATTTTCCATGTTCTGCAACTACTAATAACTATCATTTAGTATAGATTCAAAAAATTTGAAAAATACAAAAATATTTTCCATCTTATGATGTCATTTTTAACAGCCCAATAAAAAACAGTTTTCTTTAAATTTATAGGATGTGAGCATTTCACGGTCGCGAAATTATTTTCTAAAACTTCTTCAACCTGTCCTGGATACCACCCAAATACGAATTCCGTTTATTCATTGTATGTCGAAGTTTGTTTTAATCTGTCCCTGGGCAACTGATAAAACAGATTTGATACATTCAGACAAAGTGTCCAGTTTTGAGTCATATGGCTCGTATTTTATCCCCTTTCTTACATATACCCAAACTGCATCAATCAGTAGCCCGCAGTTATTCTTCCAGTTAGTCGACTCTAAAATTCAATATCAGGGTTTTCTACTGATTATTTTTTGTGCATGATGCAAATCAGCTGATAATTCGAACCTTTTGCAACTAATTTTTACAGTTTGTTTTCAAGTTATGGTCAAGCACCACTTATCCAGGTAGGGGATGACTAAGCGCTTGCAAACATATATAACCCCGTCATACTTGTTTTTTTTTAGTTGCCGTTGAAATTCCGGACCATGCAATTCAGTGATTGTCGTTGGTTGGTGTTTAACATAATTTTTTTTTATATTTTGTTTTATCATAAATAAGCTCGATCGATATTTTTGTTTGAATCGTACTAGGTTTTGTAATGCCGGAACCTTTATAATTTACTATACTGTGTGGAGTTTGCCCTTTTTTAAAGACCATACGTTGACTTATGGTTTCTTAAATTTAGGGCATGTTGACAGTTGTCTCATTGGGAATCACACTGTATCATTTTGGTTATTTACATTTACTTCAGGTATTCAGGTATGTTTCTTTTTACTTCGAGAATGTATGATATATAGAATCCACAAATGCAACAAGTGTATAACGATATGTTTCCACTCAAAACAGTTACATTTCAATATTCAAAGCGCGAGGCTTGCCGAGCTTTTTAAATAAATAACGTAATACACGATTTACAGTGGTGGAATCTGTTTTTCTAATGATTTGTATCCTTTCTGATGATTTTCTAATAATTTGTTTCCTTTCTGATGATTTTCTAATGATTTGTACCCTTCCTTTTCAAAGATTCGAGGCAAGTTATGTACTTTGGATGTGAGGTCGTCAGACATGGTCGCCTTTTTTCATGACGTCACTATAAGAAAATTCAGAAGAAAACAAAATAATGTAACGTCACAATTTAATTTCAACCAATCATTTGCCGAGAACAGATTTTTCACTAGATAGGGGAAACTTATTTCCATAATCGTTATTATTGCATCCAGTACGACAGTGTCAATAACAACCAGCATTCGCTTCTCGACAGTTATTGTTCTGCGTCAAAAGATCCCTACGATTATAACTTCTAAAAAAATATACAGTTTTACCATTGAAACGTTTAATCCCGCTGCAAATGTTTGCACCTGTCCTAAGTCAGGAATCTGATGTACAGTAGTTGTCGTTTGTTTATGTATTTATACGTAATTCTCGTTTTTCGTTGTTTTTTTTTAGATTAGATCGTTGGTTTTCACGTTTAAATGGTTTTACACTAGTAATTTTGGGGCCCTTTTTAGTTTTTTGTTCGGTATGAGTCAAGGCTCCGTGTTGAAGGCCGTACATAGACCTATAATGATTTACTTTTAAAAAATATTTTTTGGATGGAGAGTTGATTCATTGGCACTCACACCACATTTTTTTATATCTATATATCTGCTTAGTGTACTCTTTCCAACTGACACTTGTCTCATAACTGTATACCAAAATATAAATGAACAATATGATGAGTGTGATATTATCGAAATTGTGAATAAAAACAAAAGTAAAACAAAATTTGCTGCTTTTCATTTCGATTATGTTTAAGCTATAAATAACGCATTCGTCTGGCATTCGTATAAGAAATAATAAAATTATCAATTAACAAATTTGTTTTATCATTATCAGCTCTTGTACAATTTTTTTTATCTTTAATTTGGAATTTGAGCACTTTTCAAAATTAATTATATGAGATAGCCCCTAATTTCTAGAAAGACACTAACGATAATAAGTTATAGTTATTTCCCTTTAAACGGTGTATCAATTTTTAAATAAACTGTATAACAAACTCTAGTAAACAATTGATAATCGTTATCAATATACTCTGACTAACTTGAATTTTCTTTGTGATAGCTATAGATTATTTATTACAACGGCACGTCTTATTTATATTGGATACACTGTACCGAGTTGAATAATGGCCCTGTTGGTCTATTTTTTACAGAGTGTTATCTTCTTGATTTAATGAAAAAAAACAGGGAATTTTAGTTATATTAACAAATCGTATTATCACCCCAAAATTCGAAAATCGATATAAGAACTTAAACTTTTAAACTTAAACATGTTCTGCTTAAAATTTTGAATGCATTTAAATATATCAGAATACTTAATTTGTTCCTTCAAAATTTTTTAAAGTTTCTAATTTTGTCATCATTTCTCGCAAAATGTGGGTTCAATAACTCGGTATTTTCGAATTTTATGGTTTGGTCAGATTATATTAATTATATGCATTTGCTTTATAAATAGGTGTGGTTTTTTTTATGGATAACAGTTTTCCTATCTATCATATTTTTTATTTTATAAAAGGGACTTTCCGTTTTGAATGTTCAGTATTTTTGTGATTGCACTTATTTTCACACTTGTGTGTTGTTTCTTGTGTTGGCTAGTGTATTATGCCGTTCTGACATGCCCTGCCAACTGCAAAATGGGTATATTGACCGTTTCACACGTCCTTCCATTCATCTAAAAGACTTTGAATAGAAAATTTTCGTCAAAATTCTCTTTGCAACTGATAGTAATTGATTACATAGTTGGTCTAGTAGGGTTTTAAAATGATAGCAATTCATGTACAAAGAAAATTTCCCTTAAATTTGAAATGAGCTCTTTTCAAGGGAATGAATTCATATTTCGTCCGCTGCTTAGTATCATGGTGTTTTATGCTAAGATATATTGATATATGTAAAAGATGTTATATAAATGTATTTTAATCTGTGTTTTTACAGTCTCTCATAACTCTTTTTAGAGTGGCTCTTTTATAAATTGTTAATATTATATTGTGTTGTATATCAAATGTTTTAAAGATGTGAGACTCTAATAAATTATTTGTTTGTTGTTTGTTTGTTGTTGCTTGTCAAGTTTAGAGAAAGCAATGTTTTCTCCCCCTCTTCCCTTTCAGCAATGTCTGTTTCCTGGTTGTCGAGGGTTTGATAATCATCATTTAAAATTGAAAATGGGAAGCAACACCTTTTCTTGTCTATAGGGGCACAAGCTACGAGATTTATAAAAAAATCTAAAGTAAGATTTTGTTGGTTCAATCAATTATGAAAGTGAAATGGTGAAACAGTAACTCGGTTTAAGCAGCCAAACTGGCTCAATGTTGTCAAATTAAGCTAAGAAACATGGATAATTAATTATTAACTTGCAAGTAAATACAAAGATTTGACCTCCTTAAATCCGCATCCATGTGAACTTCAATTTAACCCCTAACTAGAGATTGATAACGCGTGGATTGAACGTGTACTGGGGTTATTTAAAGGAAAAGAATGTCAACAATAAAAGTGAAACAAAGGTAAATCATTTGATGACTGATTCGATCCACGTAAAATCATTTTTATACACTCTGTCAGGTAAAATCAATAAAAATCATATAGTCTTAAATTAAAATCAAACAGACCTATAAAAATTGAATTGCACGTTTTGGCTCAATCTATTCATATCTATGGTTATGTTTTCATCGCTTATATGCTCATCTGAGGTAAAATCAATAGTTAATTACGGCGTCTGAACTAAAATACACACGAAACAAACCTGCATATAATAGACCTCATGCTCTGTAAACTGTTTATTGTAGACTTTTAATAGTTGGGATAAAAATTTTACATTGTTATAAATCAATTGTGAAAATTTGAGTCAAATCGATGACCATGAATTCGACAGCTTGTGCCCCTTTAATTAAAGGGAAAAGCTTCAGTATATATTTTACCTCAATCAATTGAATGTAGAGACACAGACTCAACCCTTGTTTTAGTATTTTTCAATGACATGTTGTAGTTGTTTGCCGATTATTGTTTTGACATTTGAAGAAATTTGAAACTACAAACGAAATAAGTACATTGTTTTTATCTACCCGTGTAGTATACTGAACATTGACATGGTGTTTTGGTAAAGTATTTTTTATTTCTATTCCTATAAAATATTCTGAAACTATTTTGTTCAAAAACTATAATAGTGGTTAATTGAAATGTATAATCAAACCATATTTTTTAAAATCATTATCTCACATCAAAAATAAATGATCGATGTTTTATTCGTTCTGTGCAGGGGAATGGTTATGTTATACAAGAACACCACATTTAAACATTTTTCAGTCAAAATATTCAAACGAAATGTTAATATATAAATTTATATATAAAAAAAAAAACTGACAGAAAAGGATATTTATTTTCATGAATTCGTTACGTAACCTTTTAATTATGTTTTTTGACAGAAAAGATTAAAGAATAGAAAACATGCCAGAAGTTATATTTTTCAAATATTATCCGATACATTTTTCACGTTTCATAAGAATTTATAGGTACTGTTATAAGATTGACCAAAGAAATTTAACGATGCAATCAAAAATATAAAGAAATATTTTGGTCAGTGATTAAAACAACCAATTATGATAGCTGAATCGTCAGTATATTATATAAAAGGGAAAAGTTTAAAACTAGGATAAGAAATAAGGATATTTGTGCCATGATCCCCTTGACGTTTCATACTTTTAAACACTATTTGAAATACATTAAATAGACATGATTTCATAATGTGTCTTTCCAAGAATATTTTAAACATTCAAAAACACAAGGAAAACTTGAGAAGTCAATGCGTAAATTTTGAATCACGCAATGCATGTATTGTGTAGCACAGGCACTTACAAAAAATGGGTTAAAGTCTATTTAAAGTACCCGTCCATTCAATACCGTAACAAAACAAACGAAAATGAAACCTCGCTTTGATTATAGTTTATAACTCGATGAAATCACTAGCCCAAAGTTTAATTTTAGAAGAAAACAAAATTATTATATTCTTTCCTACATGTTATCCCTATAATCAATTTGATTATAAGTGAAATTTAATAAATATTAATGAATTGTTTCCTAACCGGATTTTCCAGAAAAAAATATTTACATTTATAAAGTTACCGAAGTTTTTGATTAAATATGTAATAGGTTTTGTATTCAATATCACTGCGAATTCAAATAGATATTTCAAAACTGCTGACCTTAATTAATAGCAATTCGAGGAAAATTGAAAAGACAAATAATCTATGTTAAACGATCAAAACTGAAACAAAATATCGGCAGTTCGGCAAAAATAAATTAATTCACTTCCGCATCTTAATTTTCTTAAACGGTAACACACGACATGATACATATTTGATATAATTGGATGAGAAGATACATGTATTTAAAAAAATAATTTAAATATCTAAACAATCATCAAAAAAGTGAAAATGCACTAAAATATCAAACAATTTGATTTTAGGCGGGAAAGCTAATACACGTTCGGCAGGTGAATGTTATTCTTCACATCATCGGATTTCGGTATGTGTTCTCATGCACAGCACAACATCGACCAGTAAAAGGTAGGAACAATTTGATTGGTTTATATAAATACATGCAGTTAAATATTTAACAAGAAACAATTAATCTATTTTAAACGAACATCTAAAATTTTACCAGTGCATTGTGTGTTGAAATCAATGAAGCTATTGTTATAAAATATACAACCTTGACTGATTACACACAAGAACCTCGTGAATTATTTATATGAATCAATATTTGAAAAAGTTTTAAATATCGGTCAGCTTTTTAAATGAAGTACACAAATTAAAGTTTTTCACTGTTTTATTTTGATACGATGAAATGATATAGGATTCACTGTTCATTTCGGTTAACATATTACCATCACATCAGAGATGTCTTTATAAGTATGTGAGCCATGAATATTTGTTACTAAACTATGGTTGAAAATATTACTGTAATGACAGCTGACCTCTTACGCTGTATTTTTTTGTTTGTTAAATTAGCTGTGTCTAAAGCATGTCTGCCTTGTATCAATTATGTTATGTATAAAAATGAATCTCTACGTTTATCACGAATTTCAATATGTGTTTGCAAATGATGTAGGTAAACACATTTTTGAATTGTAGAAAAATTATTAACTGCGAAAACTAAAAATAAAGAAAAATGATACTTTTATCGTTAACCTGATGTTTCTCATTGCGTTTATCTCATTGAATATATTATACATTATTCCATATAAATCTAGGATTTGAATTACTAGTATGTAAAACGTTTTGATTATAAAGAAAACAAATAAAATTTAAATAACAGAATAAAGCAATCAAATGTTGTACGGTATACACGGTGAAGCACACTTATTAATGTTTACCCTCCACCAATGTAAAGACAGTGGATAACTGAATAAGAACACGCTTTATTATTGCTATATTAATACGACATCTTTAAGATTAAACCTAATCATAATATCACAAACGTTATTATATAACATCATCTTTCAAGTAGATGTTAGTGACGTGTGTCATGTAATATAAAGCTTAATTCTTTCAGTGGCGGATCAAGAAAATATCATTAGTGGGGACCCACTGACTGCCTAAGAATACAATGCTTCAATGATTCTCTATATAGTCTTAAAAAAAATCCATGAGAAAGGGGGAACCGGGTCCCCTCTAAATTCGTCTTTGATTATTTAAGCTTTTTATAGAATTGAATGAAATTATATATAGTTAAATCGGATTATCAAAATGGTGGTCAATTTTCCAATTTAATGGATGTTACGTATATAGCATTGAAGCTTTATTCGTTCAATCAGGTATTTTCACTGTGTGAAACATTTGTACAAAACATATTTGAGATAAAGTAATAAGGAATTAAAGAGTTAGGTCTTTATTACCATAACTAGTCATCACTATTATTTGTCACATTCCGAAACTGAAACTGCATTCCATCCTCAATTATTAAGAATACATATATAGTTTCCGTCCGGTTGATATGATCCGTTCATCCTGTATTGACTCTTAAAATTTAATAGTCTATCTAAAAATGAGGGTACATTTATATGGCCTTCAAAATACCGTTTCGATCCCTAACATCACTGAAGAGACATTTATTGTCGAAATCCGGATCTGGTGTACAAAAAAAATATTGACACCTAATGTTTGTGGCATAACATCGTTGCCACAAGTTAATTGTTTTCTGTTTAGTATTAAATTTATATTAAGATCCATTTTGTTACATCTTGGGATCAATTTTATTTGGCAATTGCAGTCAGCAGGGTTAAAGAACATCAGTTGTTCGACCTGTTAATCAAATTCGTTTTGTTTAAATATACTTTTTCACTTTTTGTTTTTTTGGAAAATGTTGTTTGTGCTGCATTTAGATCCTTCTAAAACGAAATTTGTTTAACATGTACACGTGACGGGAGGGATTGTGCCTGATATTTATATGATGAAGACATAATCTTTCAACCAGTTTTTTTTAGGTCTGGAGCTGACACTCAGTTACCTGATAGTAGTCTGTTGCTATTTATGTATCATTGTCATTTTATATATTTTCTTTTGTTACATCTTCTGACATCGGACTCAAACTTCTCTTGAATTGAATTTTAATGTGCGTATTGTTATGCGTTTACTTTTCTACACTGGCTATTGTAGGTGTATAGGGGAAGGATTGAGATATCATAAACATATTTAACCCCGCCTCAATTTTGCGCCTGTCCCAAGTCAGGAGCAACTGGCCTTTGTTAGTCTTGTATGATTTTTAATTTTAGTTTCTTGTGTACAATTCGGAGTTTAGTGTGACGTCCATTACCACTGTCCTAGTATACACATTTTAAATGGGCCAGCTGAAGGACACCTACGGGTGAGGGAGGTTCTCGCTACATCGGTGACCCATTAGTGGCCTTCGGCTGTTGTCTGCTCTATGGTCGGGTTGTTGTAGCTTTGACACATTTCCTTTCTCAATTTTATATATGAAATATCTCTGATTTCATTTCTTTTTGATTAATTTATTATATAATAAGAACTTGCAATAAAATACGGGTGTACTATTAATACCAAGGAAAATATCATGATGATTTGGAACAAAATAAAACATAGTAAACTATCCCGAGATACAAAGTTGTAGGAGATTCCATCCATTAATATGGGAGGATATAATAGCACACTCAACAATCTAAATATCGAAAAGAAACACCAAAGTCCAAAGAGTCTAATGTACCGATCCCGTTAAAATACCAAATAAGTGACCGAAGCAAGTACGATGAATAACGAAGTCAATACGATGGTTTCGAAATTATATACGATAGCAAAATATGGACGAAGGTTAACCAAAGACGGGTATTTAAGCTTCATATCTCAGCCGAAGCCTACAAGATGTATCACAAAGGCTACACGATAGATTACGAAGGCTACACTATGGATTACGATGATGGCACGATGGCCATACAATGTATAAAAGACGTCGGTACAGCTTACGATGTATTTAAATTATAAGCCAAAGGCATCACACGTTTTAAATTGCTTAATCAATATTGAATATATATTATATTGTACATTTCATTTCTGGTTTAATCATACGACGGAAGACCGTAGACTTGAAGGGTAAAACTTGACTCTGAGTCTCTACATATAATGCCGAATAGGAAGGGGTATGAGTCCAGCAGGAAAGTACAAGACCAAAAGATAAAATTGTTATGGACACTCGAGAACCAAAATGCTCAAAACTTGGCATGGTGTTACTCGTTAAGAATATCTTAAACGCTATTGACTTTTAAGTTCAAAAGTCAAGGTCACAGAGGCAGTTGTAATACAAGACAATATCACCTTTGTGGACACTCTAAAACCAATATGCTTCAAAAGATTTCAACCACATTTGGTATATGGTTCCTCCTTGTAATGATCTGACATTTTTACGTCCAAGCCAAAGATCAAGGTCATGAAGATGGACTTGTTTTTTCTCCTTGAAATAGCATAATACACAGGAAATTGGTTGCTTATTTTTTTACCTGCTGGTTCTAAGGACAATATTAAAGGTATTTCCAGTTACTGGATGTTTTGGTTGATTTCTAAAAAACAGTTTATGTATCAAATATGCATATTCAATTCATCATTTTCTGCATGTGTCATATACAAATATAGTGTCCATATTTGTCCCTAATATGTGACATACGAGGGGATGCTACGCTCGGCATTACCTTATAATCTTAAAAGGTAAGGTAATGGGTTCGTTGATCCATATTTTTCAAAAAGAGCTCTTTCCAGGAGAATATCATAATAATATAGACACAAGGAAAGATGTCGGGAAAGCAACAAATGCGGCAAAATATGACATATAGAAAACAAAATGGTTATGGATTAAACATTCGTGTGTTAACAACTCAGACGATACATAAAAAAAATAGAATAATGAAGAAAAAGTTGGTTTTCCTATATACGTACGCGTGTACCCGCAGTGTTTGTGTACGAGGCGCGTTTATGATTTTCATTATGTAACTTGATATAAAAAATTGACAAAAAAAATATATTTTGCTTGTAAAAGTAAATCCTGAACCTGTAACAGCTGCTCTTCTTGTTCCATTTAAATAAATAGAAACAACGCTGTCGCCTTTCTTGTGTTTGTTGAATCATATGATATGAGCTCCATGTTTTGTGAACGTCTTTCTTAACTGTCGTATTAGACTGACCAGTGCATATCGCGCATGGCTCTAAAATGTATTTTAGCGCAAAAATTAACATACATTTAGCTGGATTTATTTCCGTCGTAGTTCCATCTTGTTGCCTTCGTACTTTTATTCTATGGCAATACGACGGGATTACAAGGTCTTCACTTCGAAGTCGTGTTGCCATCGTAATACATTCGGGTAGCTTCGTGATTCATTCGTGTAGACATCATTATGTCAAAACTGCCCGATGGAAACGATGGAAACACGAATGCAATACGATGTTCAAAGATGCATTCCCGGTGACATTACGATGGTGAGGATGGTGATACGAACTCAATACGAACCCTCAACATCGGACGCACCTTCAGAAATTTTTTAACATGTTAAAAAATTCAGAACCCTTCTCGAAGGTGTCCACGATGGCTAGAAAAAGTGGCCGATAGTTCTACGATGGTTAAAGATGCCACTACGAAAAGCCCGATCAGTCCAGATTTTGAAAATTTCCATAATCGTGATGCCATCGGCGTAAAAATCGGGACAGTGTGTCGCGGGCATTAACCTCACATCAATCCTTTTAAGTAACAATGTCCAATAGTTTGCTCTAAAATCTAAATGTTCAGAAGATGGTATTGTTTAGTCTGTGATATACATATGTCTGTTTTAAAGGGGATCCATAATAAATATTTTATATCCACATATAAATTTAAATCGCTAACTTAATTTCTTCAATATTCCGTATTAAATGTGTAACCTTTGTGTTAAAATGAAAGTCAGGTAAACATTATCATCTTTGCTAAGGTAATCTACTCCTGGGGTAAGAAAATCCTTAGTTTTTCGAAAAATTCAAAGTTTTGTAAACAGAAAATTTATGAAAATGACCATATAATTGATATTCATGTCAACACCGAAGTGCTGACTACTGGGTTGGTGATACCCTCGGGGACGAAACGTCCACCAGCAGTGGCATCGACCCAGTGGTGTAAATAGTTATCAAAAGTACCAGGATTATAATTTTACACGCCAGACGCGCGTTTCGTCTATAAGACTCATCAGTGACGCTCAGATTAAAATAGTTAAAAAGCCAAAACAAATACAAAGTTGAGGAGCATTGAGGACCCAAAATTCCAAAAAGTTGTGCCAAATACGGCTAAGGTAATCTACTCATGGGGTAAGAAAATCCTTAGTTTTTCGAAAAATTCAAAGTTTTGTAAATATAAAATTTATAAATATATAACTGGCATTAAATGTTGAATGTGAACAGGTCTGTCGTGAATATAGACCCGACAGACGAACCGCAACAAGATGTTATCAACCTCAGATCCATGATGGAGCTCATCAAAACCAAGAAGAAGACATTGTCTGACCTCAATGAGAAGATTCTAGAATCTATCGAAGAAGAAGAAGACCTCGACGAAGAAATTGAAGAAGTTGACAGATACGAGTTGGATATTCAAGTTGGAATAACGAAAATAGAAAAATTCATAAAAGAAGTAAGTCATTCTAAAAATCAATCAGCTCTTAACCCTAATTCATCAGATTTTATATGCAATAACCCAAGCGTGCAAGAACATTCTAACCAGATAATTTTCAACTCAGAGCAAACAAGCCTAAGCCAGTCAAGCATGCCCACCTACACAGTGTCAAGTCATTATAACAAATTGCCTAAACTCAACTTGCCAACTTTCGGCGGAAATCTACTAGAATGGTCAGCCTTTTGGGATTCCTATAATAATTCCGTACATGAAAATCCTTCATTGAGTGACGTGCAACGATTTAATTATTTAAAATCGCAACTTTATGGAGAAGCTAGCCAGTGTATTTCCGGAATGCAAATGACTAATACAAACTACAATCAAGAAATACAAATTCTACACGAGAGATTTGGCCAACAACACAAAATAGTTAACGCATACATGCAAAATTTGCTAAATTTGCCTGCACCAACGTCAGGAATTAGGGGACTGAAATTGTTCAGTGACACACTAGAAAGTAATATACGTGAACTAGAAGGAATGGGTCAATATCAGGAATCGTACGGAAGCCTATTAGTACCCCTAATACTCAGCAAACTTCCATGTTTTGTCAGACAAAATATTACTCGAGACCACGGTAATGATGATTGGGATATTTCAAGTTTACGCAAAGCAATAAAGAAAGATATTTGTATCCAAGAGGCCGCTAACGCCAATCCTATTGAAACCGATATTATCCCCACCGCATCGTTCGTGACAGAAACAACAAATAAAAGATGGAGTTCAACAGGGTCTAAAGATAGTAACAACAATAGTTCCGTTAAGACTAAAAGGCCGTGTTTGTTCTGTCAAAACCCGCATCACCCAAATGAATGTACAAAGATCACCGATATAAACGCCCGCACCCAAATCGTAAAGGAAAAACGAGTTTGTTTTAACTGTTTCGGTAATCACAAGGTTTCGAAATGCAAGTCAAAATACAGTTGCCGAAATTGCAGTAAAAAACATCACAGTAGCATCTGCCGTAATAATGTACTAAATGAAAACTTAACTTCAAATGAAAATAAAGCCGTAACAAAACCTGTCAACGAAGAGTTACAAAGTACCACAGAAACAAAGAGCACCGCTATGCATTCTGCCGTTACAGCACATACCGAAATTTTATTGAAAACCGCCGTAGCGCCCGTATGGTACCATGATGAAAGTGTTATGACTAACATTCTACTCGATGAAGGCGCCCAGAATTCATTTATTTCTCAAGAACTAGTAGAGAAACTTCATATCAAACCAACTGGTGTAGTAAGCATGCAAATTTCTGCATTTGGCGGGAAAGAAGGTGAGGTACGCAACCTGGAGAAAGCGACATTATCGATTGAGACCGAAAGAAAAGAAAGAATTCCAATAGAAGTAATTATTGTTCCAAAAATTGCCGCACCGATACATATGAAGAAACGAGTAAACATTAACAGCTTGCCCTATTTACGAGGATTACAACTTGCCCACCCAGTCACGCAGGATGAAAAGTTTTCGATTTCACTTCTCGTTGGAGCAGACTACTACTGGTCTTTAGTACAAGATGAAGTTATTCGAGGTGACGGACCAACAGCTGTTAAATCCAAAATAGGCTATTTGCTATCAGGACCGCTGAACACAGATACTGATAATACACAATGGAACTCTACAATGATGAATGTTTTAGTGGTGCACAAACCCGAGGAGTGCAATTTACAGAAATTTCGGGAAATTGAGTCGAGCGGATTAGAGACGAATTCTCATGAAACCATACAAAATGTACAAAACCTAATGCTTGAGTATCAAAACTGTAGCATAATTTTTAAGGAAAATAAATATGTCGCAAAACTACCTTGGGAACCACCACCACTACCAAAGGATCGAGTTAAAGACACCCTACCATTTTGCACATCTGGGATAGATTTTACCGGACCTCTACACATCAAGGATACATCTCATCTTTACATGGGAGGATTATTACGACAACAGAGATGCACAACGACAAACACAACGCGAATATTCAACAACTTGATACGATCACAGCAAACAAACTATTTGAGCAGCAAAAGTATGGACTTCTAGAGGACTAATTACCACACGACCAATTGTGAAGTTATATCCATTAGAACTATAGTAACTGTTAAAGGATTTTTGTAAAGGACAGTTAACGCAAAGTGAACTTACAAAAAACGTTCAATGTGATCTATTTATAGAACTTTAATGTTTTGATTATTTATCATTTAAAATAATTTTATTTCTTATGCATTTTGAGGCGTCCAGAATGTCGTGAATATAGGCCAAGAGACTTTTTATCATTTTCTTATGTAATTGTTTCCCGTACTTTCGCGCACACTATTGTTAATGTAACGTAACGTTATTGTTACGTATATCTATCATCTTACGATCATAAAGCATCTAAACTAGCAAGACGTTATTATTCCTCCACAACAAAAGAGATTAACCCTCAAGATATGGTCCAAGTTATCCCAACTTCACTTTGAGATAAACTAACAGTAGTATCATTGATGCCATTACTGTCACTAGTGTATTGGTAATTTCCTGATCCAGTATCCGTGCAAACCCCACCACTAAACATTGTGTTAATATACTGTCTCCACCATCATGACTCCATGATGAACCACCTGAAAACGATGTCACCTGACATTCAAGTACTGCTGATTGGTCTACCTTGTGTGGAAGAATTGATACCTGGGCTTCAAGGAGAATAATTATCAATTTTATTTTAGTATCTCAGTATTATTGATAAAAATACAAATACTTAGAAAAAAATAAGCAGCCTTTATTAATTCTTAACAGAATAAAATGTCATAAAACAGATTAATTACATTCAAATATGTTCAGTAACAATAAATCAAATCAAGGTTGCAGCTTGGATGATTGTCCTCAATACCACGAAATAAGGGTGAAATTATATGTAGAGGTTATTTTTTGGAAATTAATACCAATTTATTAATGTAAAAATAATGTGTTTTTTGTCAGTTGTGCCTGTGTGTATATTGCTGTATGTAAAGATACCCTCACACTTTTCAATGGGAAATCAAACAAAATATTGTACATTAATTGCATTTAAACAGATAGTATCACCTACCAAAAGCGACTCTGTTGTTCATGTTAAAGGATGACAACACCGCTACCATCAGGAAAATCATGTTGAAGGAAATCTGTGAATCAGTATAAAAAGGCTCCTGACTTGGGACAGGCGCAAAAATGCGGCGGGGATAAACATGTTTGTGAGATCTCAACCCTCCCCCTATACCTCTAACCAATGTAGAAAAGTAAACGCATAACAATACGCACATTAAAATTCAGTTCAAGAGAAGTCCGAGTCTGATGTCCGAAGATGTAACAAAAGAAAATAAACAAAATGACAATAATACAAAAATAACATCAGACTACTAGCATGCCAGCTCCAGACTTCAATTAAACTGACTGAAAGATTATGATTTCATCATATGAACATCAGGCACAATCCTTCCCGTTAGGGGTTTAGTATCAGTCTATTTAAAGATTTTGTTAGCTTCTGAGGTGAATACTGACATTTTTGTGCTTTGTAAAGAATATTTCCATAAAAAAAATTGATATGAAATACCTAAACATATAAGAAGTCGATCTGCATGTTGAGCTATATTTACGAATGATGGTCTTATACCGATGATAAAATTTAGTTAATGGTTTGACTAGTTTGTGATATCAAAAACCCTGGTGTAATAATTTTTCAGTAATACATAAATTTCTCTAGTTGAAATCTAAAACATTGTTAAATAAACGAGCGAATCGTACCAGTCGAGATATATGAACACCGGAATATGGTGACAATGAAACGTCACCATCTAAGAATGGATTATTAACGATAGGAGATGAAAAAATCATCTCTTTTATTATAAATTGTATTATTATGCTTTCCGTTAATGATATAGATATCAAAATCGAGAAAAGGGTAGTGGTCATTGTTATCATAAGCTTTATTCAAAGTAAGTTCAACAGGATAAATTTCTTTAGTATACATACTGAAGTCGTCATTATTGAGAGCAAAAATATCATCCAAATATTTAAAAGTGTTTTTAAATTTGTCTATCAGATGTTGTTTCGATGGGTATTTGCTGATTTTTGTCATCAATTGTAACTCATAGCAATACAAAAACAGGTCCACAATAAGTGGTGCACAGTTTCCCCATTGAAATTCCGATAATCTGACGATTTACGGAATCTCAAAAGCGAACAAAAATGTTGTGCAGTAACAATATTAATTCAAGGGCATAAATAGTATCAAAGCATGTCCAATTGACATAGTTTGTTTTGTTTATTGTTACTAAAAAATGACCTGAAAGAGTTTGAACATATATTTTCCCACTCTGACTTTTAAAAATGCCCATTCAATTAGGTGTGTGAATTTTACTAAATGTGAATGTGAGGGAATGTGGTATAAAGGGTAGAAAAATCAAAACTGTGAACAGATTTAAAATCACCAATATTAGAATGCAATTTATCAAGTACTTCCAACGAGTTTTTGACACTCTAAAAGTAATTAATTCCACTATTTTGGAAAGCTTTATTTGAACAATTTATTATCAGGTTTGTTATCGTACCTAGTGAACTGGTAAGAAGAATAGACAATCTAGTAGTAACTTCGTGTCATATTGTAACAGTGTTACCAATTTTATATTTAACATGTTTGATTTTATAATATTTTTTCATTAACTTTTTGTCCTTTAAAAACATCAAGGATTTCTTACTATATAAATCCTTGATATCACCAGATCCAGTGTTTTATATAACAAACATCAAATATATTAATATCTGACACATAATATAGATTGATACCAATGCACTTTCGTAGAATATAAATCTACAAATTAACTCGAATTTTTCAAATGATTCATTTGAAGAATTTTATAAAGACTTTTTATTACTAGTAGTTTTGAATCTTAAAATGTGGTTATTTATAACATTTGGCTGCATTTGTCTTTAGCACTAAAGCATATCTTCTGCCAAGCATTTGAACGGTATGTTTTTTACATAATAATTTACTCGAATAGTTCATATTCCCTTACTATAAAATTAAGAATGGAAATGGGGAATGTGTCAAAGAGACAACAACCCGACCAAATAAAAAACAACAGCAGAAGGTCACCAACAGGTCTTCAATGTAGCGAGAAATTCCCGCACCCGGAGGCGTCCTTCAGCTGGCCCCTAAACAAATATATACTAGTTCAGTGATAATCAACGCCATACTAATTTCCAAATTGTACACAAGAAACTAAAATTAAAATAATACAAGACTAACAAAGGCCAGAGGCTCCTGACTTGGGACAGGCGCAAAAATGCGGTGGGGTTAAACATGTTTGTGAGATCTCAACCTTCCCCCTATACCTCTAACCAATGTACACTACAGACACTATTTTCAATGAAATTTTCTTAACAATGATATCTTTCTTAGTTATCAAATTGTTTCATAATAATTTGATTATAAACCATTCTAATGAATTTAGAAAAAAAATAATGGGACGATAGATTTTGTTTCTGTATTGAAAAATAAGAAACCTCATTATTTATGCAAATCTTCTAGAAATTTTCCGCATATTTGGATACAGAATTTCTTGGTTGAATTCGAACTATATCTCAATGAATCTAAATATGTTCTTTGAAAGTAAAATCTTCTCAATTATAAATATCAACGCCAGAATAACGATAACATAAACGCGCAGGATTTTCATATGATGAAGTCATAACAGTTTTTAAACGTAGGTTGGTGTCTTTGTCTGGGCATATTGAAAAAAACAAATTTTTGGTGTGTTTATATATAAGTATAATTCAATTAAACACCAGAAGATCTGCAACGTGATATGTTAGTATTAACGGTCCGAAAGATACGTGTTGTTAAGTGTATTCAATTTTTTTACAAAAAGATCTTTAGTTTACACAGTATCGTTTTCAAATGAATTGAATTGGATAGGGCATCAGACATAGACTATGTAAGCCCTCTCCACAAAACAAGTTACACTTTATAAGATTCAAACAAAGTAACAAATAGACATACATGTATAATGGCAACACATAATTTATTTCCAAAACACCTCTTAGCTGACTGGAATGATGCTTCAAATAGTTATTTTAGATAAAAATCTTATAAATCAAGATAAAATATTTACACTGACTTTGATAGGACAATTGGTGTTTTTTTTATTGTTTAGAAAATAAGTTCAAAGACCCCCGACTTATATCCTTTATTTAAAAGCAATTATTTGATTGAATTTTAACAAATTATATCGTTTAATGTTTCCTCATTAGGAAAAGAATGAAGTTACATCTATGTAACTATTGTAATATATCATTCTCTCTATATATAAAATATCTTGTTAATTTTGATGAATGGTAACAAAAAACAGGTCCGTGAGCCCACGTATTTATATAGGGACGAATACGTTACAGGCTATCAGTTTAGCATTGAAACAGGTCCATACGGGCTAATATAGTTATTTCCTATCTAACTATTGAATCCGCCTGTCAAGTAATCTTCATTGCATCGATCACTTGTCATTTAGAATCGGCTAAGTATTTCATGTCAAACATTATAACGCATAATCAGGTACTGTAATATTTGTGTAATACATCAGCGTTGTTTTTAGATAAATTTGACAAAATTGAACCAAGCTGACTGCTCATATCGAAATATTCTGCGTATCAAAAATAGTTTTTTTTTTTATTTTATATCTATTTCGTCGATAATAATAATGCCCCATTAAGATATGTTTTCATTTTATTGAACTCAATTTTTTTAATTAATTAAAAAGCAAACCATGTTTTACAAGTTAGGAGCAAGTCCATGTAATATTTATATTTAGACTACTTTTCAAAGGAAACTGGTTTTTTTTACCTCCCTTCTCACATATTATCTTCTTAAAAAGTTTAACAAAGTATAAAAAAAGATCATTTAGTGGTTGTCGTTTATTTACGTGTAACATATTTGTTTTTGTTCATATTTTGTGTACATAAATAAGGCCGTTAGTTTTCTCTTTTAAATAGTTTTACATTGTTATTTCGGAGCTTTTTATAAATGACTATGCGGTATGGGCTTTGCTCATTGTTGAAGGCCCTACGTTGGCCTATAGTTGTTAATTTCTGTGTCATTTTGGTCTCCAGTGGATAATTGTCTCCTTGAGATCAGACCAATCACTTTTAAAAAAGTGATAAAAAATAATGTTTAATTGACCGGATAATTTTTAGAAGTAACCCACGTTATAAATAGTGATAATCAAAATGGTTACTTTTATAAATAATATAAAATTTAACTCATAATTGTAACGTCACCTTTGTCCAAAATCTGCATCAAATAGCTCTGTCAATATAGCTGTATTGAAGACCAATTGGTGACATTCTGCTCTTGTTTGTTCTATTGTCGGGTTGTTGTCTCTTTGACTTATTCCCCATTTCCATTCTCAATTTTGTGAGTGACCCGATGAATTTTTGAAAAATTATAAGAGAGGATGAAAAATGCGTGGTACCTAAAGAACACAGAGGCATGATGATTTATGTATTGTGGGAGGAAGAGAAGAGTCACACAAATTGATATTACATATAGTAAAAGAACATGTGGTATGATCGCCAATGAGACATCTCTCAACAGTAGACCAAAATGACGCAAAAAAATTAACAACAATAGGTTACCGTATGGCCTTTAAGAATGAACAAAACCCATACCACATAGCAAGCTATGAAAGGCCCCGAAATTACCAACGTAAACAAAGTATAACGATAAAACTAACAGCCTAATATATGTACAAACAGTAAACGGAAAACAAACGTGTAACACTTAAGGATGTCTGCTGCTCTAATTTAAAATAACAAGGATTTCATGTGGTTGCTTAAAATGAAAACAACTTTGATATTTAAACAAAATAAAGTAATAAAATCATTAGTCTCGTGTGTAGTTTTCAAAATACGAGACATTTAGAAAATGGCGGGAAAAGGGTTTTCTTCAGACTTTACTATTTGTTAACATTGGAATTGTTTTTTACCCTTTAAACCAAGAAAAAATAACATGGATTTCATGCCGCCGGATCACTAAATCTGAAATGATCTATTGAACAGATTTATGAAGACAAAAGTGGGGTGTCGTGTAAAAAAAAATTTAATACATTTGGATGGATAAAACCTGAGAAAATCGAAAATATGACAGGAATTCAAAAACATGACCAGCAGACATCCTTAAAACAACAAACACTGAATTAAAAGCTGGGACAAACACATTCATACATAATTGTGTGTGTGTGGGGGGGGGGGGGGGGGGGGGGGGTTAACATGTAAGCGGGATCCCAACACTACCATAAAATAGTAAAGTGGCGTAACAGTACAACATAAGAATGAACTATAAAAATCAGAATAGTGTGGAATTTTCAAAAAAGTATACCTTACTTCTGGGGAACCTGATATGAGCTGCTAAATTCAGAAATTATTGCGTGCAATTATTATTGCGATTTTGTCATTTTAGAAAACAATACGATACTGAGAAAAATTCTGTTTAATTCATATTAAACAAATCATACAAAAGCAAGTGTATATTATTGTGTTTCTAATCTGTCACATGTTTAACAATAGTAAAAACAAAACAATATATTCTGTATTTCTGAAAAATTCTCACAGAGGGGGATAATAGAAAAATTTGAGGTTCACAATGTTTTGATTGTGTGGTCTATTTTTTTTACTATAAAAATCGCAGTTACCAAGCCATATGTAAATCCAAATGTTACCAAAGTGTCCTATTTCAATATCGATATTTCGTTTGATAAATTAAAGACCGTATATACGCTGTAGTAAATACAGAGTGATATCACAACTGGATTTCTCTATAAAGCTAGGTCCACACTGTCGATCAGACCAACTCGAGACTAGTCTGTCTCAATCGACAAGAATGGTCGGGGTGATCCAGGTTGGTCGTCATCGATCGGACTTTCAACCAGAGAGTTTTTGACATATCAAAAACATCCGAGTTAGTTCCGAGAAGCCAGTAACTCGATAAAAGATCGAGAATTCGTCGAGTAGCGGTCGAATTGATCGGGAAAGGATCGTGAAGAGATCGAGTTTGGTCGGAATACAAATAGTTTACCGATCATTACTCGATCATTTCCATCTTTGCACGATCAACGCAAACCTGTACGATATGTTGTACAGATAAATCCGACCAATGCTCGATCGCTTTATCATCACAGCAACTTCTATATTTTTTTCATCCCAGATCAACTCGACCAATACCCGATCTCTATGCGACCACATTCGACCACTCTGCGATCTCTATTCGGCCATATACCAGTATTCCTGGCTGCTACACGATTCTCTAAAAATAACTTGAATTCTGCAAAAATATATTGTCACTATTTGTTTTTAATTGTACACAATTTCAATTTCAATTCTTTATTACTTTGAGCAAATGATGCACATGAGTACAGATATAATATATATGCAAATACAATATATCATAAATAAATACATAAAACATACATAACCGATAAATGAATACATCCGAGAAGAATAATAATCTATATTAAGTATTGGTAACTTATAACATGTCTGTTCAACGTTTAAATGCATGGTAAAGAAATTTACAAAGGTGACATAAGTCTTTTACATTTTCTGCATCACGAAATACAAAAAGACCTGGTATGATCTCAGGTGTTTCAGATTGGAAGTAGGTCCTGCATTTTGGCTCCAGAGGATTTTTCAAATATGAAAGTAATTGTGCATTTAAATTCATTATTAGAAAGCTGATAACTAATTTAGTCCTCAAAGTTAGTTTGTAAGAACATCAATATTAAATACTAGGCAAAAAAAACAACGTTGCATGCTTATAAATTCATTTAATTTTCTATAACAAAAATTGATAACAAAAATTTAATGGAATATTTACTAAGCTTACATGATTTTGAAGAGAACAATAACAAGTTTTCTTTATTGAATTAATATTGCACATTTTCGGACAATTTTAACAGGACGAGTACAGAATTCGGGTTAACATGTCAATACCTTCAAGTTGTATGACCACCTTTTGCATTTATGACCGCCTGACACCTCCGTCGCATGGAATCAATAAAACGTCGAATAAAATATTGAGGGATGTTGTTCCATTCCCTGAAAAGTGCTGTTCGGGGCTGGGCTAGCGTTTCAGGTGGATTTGGCTATTTCTGATACTGTAAACCAACTTATTTTCGCGAGCAATTTATTTTCGCTACTTTCGCGAGTAGAAAAGTAACGCGGCTATAAATCGTCGCGAATATGTCAATCTTTGATCTTTCCTTAATAAACTTCATCAAGTAAATCAGATAATCGCGAAGGTAAATAGCCGCGAAGTGGTCAAGAAAGGGTAAAACGCGAAAAAAGTATCCGCGAAAATAAGTTGGTTTACAGTACGCCGTCCAAGTTCGTTCCAAAGATATTCAATTGGCGATAAATCTATAGACTTTGCTGGCCAAGGCAACACACGAATATTGTTATCCTCCAAAAAGGTCATCGAAATGTGTGCCACGTGACAACGGGCGTTGTCAGGCTGAAAAACGTGGTTAAAACGATGTCTTCGGAGAAACGGGAGAACAACTGGAGCCAGAATTTCGTCCGTATATCTTGTTGCATTTAGGTTACCAATGATGCTTTTGAGCTCGGTGCGTTCCTGGTAGGTAATTATGCCCCATACCATGATTCCGACACAAGCAAACCGATCTGTTTCCTGCTCGCACGCATCAGAAAATCGTTCATTGCGTCCCCGGTAGACCCTGGTTTAATTAGCTATTTTTGTTTGACTGTCCGTATTATCCGTATGTCCAGAAATTTTCGAAGTATAAAAATAAGAACCTGTGGTATAATTGCCAATGAGACAACTCTCAATCGGACACCAAATGAAATTAACAACTATATGTCATCGTAAAGTCGAATGGTTAAAAATCATACGATTTTGGTACAATTTTATAAAAAATAAAATGGACGAAAGACAAATGGTTTTTATTTGAATACGTGATAGATATATGGAAACAATTTCAGAAAAGAAATCCTCCAGGGGATTGAAATTCTATTTTTGGCCAAAATTCTAGAAATATGTGGCCTCTTTTGCAATATTTTTAGTAAAAACAAGCAGGTTTCCAGGGATACACCAAAAAGAAATATCTTGAACCATTCAACTAATGAGTATCAGATCTATGGAAAATACTGATAACATAATTATGCACATATATGACAAACAGTAGGCTTAATTTGTAAGAGAAGCAAAGAAAAGGGGATGGTAAAATTTATGTATATTGATATCTAACATATTAAGTATTAATCCAGTGATAATCTCATTTTGAAGAAAAGAGCAGTAAAACTCCAATAAGAAATTCACTGGCCTACTTTACGTTCAGAAAGTGTGTATAACCATATTTCCATTGGGGTCCTTTTTGTTCAGCTACTGCACGTCTCTCATACTTTTGATTTTGCCATTTGATTAGGATCTTCCCGTTTTGAATTTTCCTCTGAGTTCAGTATTTTTGTGATTACAATTTTATGTGCCCTGGCACACAGTGGTGGCTGTGTCAACCACTGCATCACCTAATTTTTTCGGCAATCTTTGCTTACTTTCCCTTTTTGTGTGTCTTCTATCCTCTCCTCAAGATCCGTCACAGCTATTAACGTGTCCATCTGAGCTCTAACCACCTTGTCAAACAATCCAAATGCTTTATTATAAAATGTAGATATTTTAAATGCATAATTTTACTCAGACCTTCTGTGAACTATACTGAATCTATCAAAATAAAAGGGGAACACAGATAATGCCCTAGCTTCATATAACGTTATAAAGAGTCATTAACCAAGAACGGTAAAAGTGACGCCAACTTATTTTGCACTTGATTTGTGTTTTATGGTATTACGTTTCGAATGTGGTTGAGGCAAAATAAAATTAGAGAACGGAAACTAATTGTTGGAATGTACGTATACGTATTTATGGACGGACAAGGGTAACATGTTATGCCTCCTCTGATCTGCAGCAGGTGATATAAAAAATTCAGACGTTCTTATATCTTATATTTTAGATCTTATAATCATCCAAAATTATGAATTTTATGCATTTTTAACTTCTCTGTAACCTTTGTACTTGCATGGTTTTATGAGAATAAACTATCGTTTTTTTCTTATATTGAAATTGTACAAACCCGACCATTGCCCGACTATCCATTCGACCCCTATACGATAAAGTCGATCTGGTCTGGCCGAAATCAGGCTGAGATCGAGTATAGTTGATTTGGTCTAGCTAGTCGAGTAAAGATCGTATAGATATCGTGAATTGGTCGGAGTTATCGAATATGTATACAATAAGTGGTCGGGTTGGTGTCGTCAGGGGGTCAACAAAACGTTGTACAATCAGTTAGCAGTCGAATATAAGTCGTAAACAGGTACAATAAAAAAATTGGTAACGTTTGATCATTAAAATTTGAACAATCGGGATCATCGAGTTGATCTAATGGGCAGTTTGAACCTAGCTTTAACGGTGTTCAAAATATAATTCTTTGAGTATATAATTGGAACTCCTTGCTATCTGCTACATTTAGTGGTTTTGAAGTATATCGCTTTTTATTATGTGAATTTGGAGTTTCAGTTTATTTAAATCTCTCGAGTTTGGATGTTGACATACGTGGCTAGAATTGTCTGACGATGGTGTAGGTACAGGGTGGAAAGCCCAATGACTGACCAAATTTGATTAATAAGTTTTAGTTACGTGTGTGAGATTATCTAAACATTCGCCAGTTTTAAATGGTTAGTTCAAGATTTGATTTCAAGACGATTAGATTTGAAATTACTCTTCAAGGATCTGTCTGTTTTAATTACGTGAGGTATTTGTAGGGCTCCGTGTAAAAATCATGCAATGAGTGATACATGGGGGTCAACAGATTATCACCAAATTTGGTATGTTATCTTGCATTCAATCAAGATTGATGAACAAATATTCATTTTTGTTGCTTGGACACTTTGGTTGCCATGGCAACCAATTGTCAGATTGTGGGTTCTGGTTTAGACAAATATACACAAATTACAGTATATTAAACATTCATTTACAAACAATACATAAAAAAGCAGACAAATTGCAGAGATATATTATTTATTTTCAGATATTATCTAAACACTATAACAAAAAATAAAGAGATATTTCAATTTTTTTTTCTTTGTTACCTCTGTACCAAAAAGGGGTACAACACCATTTTCTTAATATTGGAATTTTCTTGTTTTTGACCAATTTTGAAGTTAAATTTTTTCACAAAACCCAACAAGTAACATCATATTATGTATATACAAATAAAAGAATACTTATTGGAGTTAAACCAGAAATTAAAAAAAAATTGTGTAAATTTACAAAATTCAAATAGACGAATGGCTACAAAAGGGAGGTAATCCATTTTTCAGTTTTCCCTTATTTTGACCAGTTTTAATGATAAAAATTCTACATAACTCTTCAAGTAAAACTGTATAACTTTTTAGCAAATTTAAGTTTTTTTAAATAAATATCTTCAAAAAGAAACAAAAAAGTGTGCAAGTTTACTAAAAATCAGTAATTTCATGACAAAAAAAGGGAGGTAATCTTTTTTGTTGCTTTTTTTCAATTTTGACCAAAATTAAGGACTAAAGTTCTAACAAAACTCTTGATGCTAAACTATAATACTTTAATGCTTATTAAAGTTTTTTAGTTGAAAATCATTCAAAAAGAATCAATTATGTGTGCAAGTTTACTAAAAATCAGTAATTTCATGACAAAAAAGGGAGGTAATCCATTTTGTTGCCTTATTTCAATTTTGACCAATATAAAGGACTATAAAGTTCTAACAAAACTGTTCATGCTAAACTATAATACTTTAATGCTTATTAAAGTTTTTTAATTGAAAATCATTCAAAAAGAAACAATTATGTGTGCAAGTTTACTAAAAAATCAGTAAATTCATTGAATAAAAGGGAGGTAATCCATTGTGTTGCTTTTTTCAATTTTGACCAAAATGAAGGACTAAAATTCCAACAAAACTCTTCATGTTAACTATTACTTTTATACTGATTAAAGTTTTTTTAACTGGAAATCTTTCAAAAAGAAACAGTAATGTGTGCAATTTTACAACACATCATTAAATCCATTAGATAAATGGGTGGTAATCCACTTTGTAACTTTTTCCAATTTTGACCGAAATCACGGACTTAAATTCTAACAAAACTCTTCATGTTAAACTATAATACTTTAATGCTAATTAAAGAGTTTAAACTGAATATCAATAAAAGTCACCAAAGTCCTGCACAAATTCATAACCAAATGAGTAAAATTCATGAAATAAAAAGGAGAAAATCCATTTTGTTGCTTTTCCAAATTTTGACCAAAATCAAGGACTAAAATTCTAACAAAACTCTTCATGTAAAACTATAATACTTTTATGCTAATTACAGTTTTACCTAATTCATTCAAAAGGGAACAAAAAACTGTGCAAGTTTACTAAAAATCAGTAAACTCATGGAATGAAAGGGAGATAATCCATGTTTTGCTTTTTCCAAATCTTAACCAATATCAAGGATTAAAATTGTTCTTGAACTATTTCAGAGATGAAATAATTTTTATTGAAAGTTTACATAATTCAAAATGATTAGTTGACAATGCAAGTAGGTTATCTGTTTCAGTCTGACTATCTTTAATTTTTCAAATTATTAAAGATAAAATTCTATCAAAATTATACAATTAAAATCATAAAACTTATAACTACATTTAAAAAATGGATAAAATTGAATTTTGTATTTTTCAAATATTTCTGAATTAACAAGCTTTTAAGTGAATATATGCACTATTTTTTAACAGTCATTTGTTGGATTTGCAGAGTTAACTGATTCAATTAATTCAGATTGATTTATTGCAACAGCAGCAGCTACCAAGTCATCATCTTCAGGTACTATTTTCTTGTTGTTACTTGCATTAGCTGATACCAATCGTGAGAAGAAAGATGTAATTTGAGTACTATTTAAACATTCGTTTAACTGAAAAACACGTCTGCCCTCAGTATCCCTCATTGATTTCATTTCTAATGCGACATCATCTGGACTGCATTTGTTTTTACTTTTCTCTCCTTCATTGAATTTCTTAATAAGGAAGTTTTTAATCTTGGTAGGAAATCTATTCACCTTTCTGGCCCTTTTTAATGCCCAACCCATATGAAGGGTTTCTACAGCTTGTTGATTATCTGTACATTGGCTGGCAACATTTTTCTTCCTTGTAACAATAACATTGTTGCAGAGTTCTGCCCATTGCTTGCGAATGATATCATATACCGATTCTCTTTCTAATCTTAAATCATGTGTACCTAATAGAACATGATTTTCTAGAGTTCTATAAGAAGCATAATGCTTAATACACTTAATACAACCTGGTTCTGGGCAATCAAAGGAGAGTGGTGTCTGCAAAGCAGATGAACTGACTGGTCTTATTGTTGTGGTCTCAGTACTCATTTCATTTTCTACAGCATTACTTTCAGCTTTTGTTAACTTGATCTTTCCTTTGACCTTTGATGGCAGAACAAAATCTGTTACAAGAGTACATGTCATCCAGTTTCATTTTGACAATGGCCTGATAATTTAGTTAACTCACTATAAGTCATTGACAATCCATCCCCAATACCATAACCTTTCTGAATACAACACCAGATTCTGTGTACTGAACATCGTTGTAATGTGTTATATTTTTTAAATTATGAGTCTTGAGAACATGTTTTGATGTTTCAACAATAACATGGGCCACTTGACATCCAGCTTCACCTGTAAGAAAAGAATTGAACTTATTATATAAAACTTAGCAGATGCAATGATTATGTCTTGACCTTTGACCTTTATGTAACACAGTTAAAGGTGATTTTGTTTATAGAGCTGGTAAATTAAAATTGTATTCTGTACACCTATTAATCTTTTAAAGAACTGTCAATTAATTGATTGTCTCTTGTGCTGTATTTTATAATTGTTGTTTTTTTTGTATAGTTTTACTCTGCTATTGAGTCAAGGCCTCACTTTGAAGCTACACTGTGACCTATAATTGCTTAAATTTACTAATTTAAGTCTTGGATAGAAATATGTCTCAATGGTAATCATACCACATCTTCTTATGTTTAAAGAATAAGTTTACAATGTACCTTTTCCATAATCAATTGCAGTTTTCATGTCGTCTGCATTCAAAATAGTATTTCCAGTTGCCACAAAGGATCTCATCTTGGTTCTCATATGAGCAATTTTTGAGTCACAGTAGGACTTTCCGGCCTGAGCCTCTGAATATGAATATTGCTTTATTTGAATACCTGCAAAAAATCACAAAATAAACATGAACAAAGATTTGAGAGTCTACTTATAAATATATAGCTTATATTTTGAAGTATTTTATTTATTTCAAAAGCTTTGAAGTACATGTAGGTTGGTTGAAGTTCCTGTTTGTATTCTTTTTAAAATTGTTATACGATGATGACTGGTGTACCCATATTTTGACTATTTTATTAATTGTGACTGTTTATTTAACGCATCATGTAAATGTAGTGGAATTTGATGAGACTGTTATTAAAGTGAGAGGGTTAGCGCTATAGAACCAGGTTTAATCCACCATTTTCTACATTTGAAAATGCCTGTACCAAGTCAGGAATATGACAGTTCTTGTCCATTCGTTTTTTATGCGTTTTGTTTTTTGATTTTGCCATGTGATTATGGACTTTCCAAATTGATTTTCCTCTGAGTTCAGTATTTTTGTGATTTTACTTTTTCCTAAATATTTTTTGTGTCTTTTTTTCTTGTTCATTTAATTTTATGATCTTTTGAATAAGTCCTCTGCCAAATGTTTTTTTATATTTAAAACATATGATTGCAGCATATCAGAATATTGTTTCAAATTTGTACTGTGATATAGTGCAACTTTACATAATACTGTGGATTCATTTATTTTCTTGGATACCAATTTTCGTGGATTGATGAAAACTTATATGTTCGTGGATATTTAATTTCATGGTTTTGTGGAAATCTACAAGCCTATAGAAAATTTGGTATTTGTTGAACATTTAGTTTAGTGGTTCGTCTGTTCCCATGAAATCCACGAAAATTGGTATTCAATGAATAATAAGGAATCCACAGTAGCCTGACTTTTTTTGTTTTTTTATCATATTAATAGATCTTTCTAAGTTACACTGCTTTTTCCATATAGAACTTGTAGGACTAAAATGATAATTGCAGTATAAAATTAAATTCCACTTTACATTCAGTTAAGCTCTGTATAAGTAGGTCAAATATCAAATTATATCTCTAACCTGTTCTATTGCTAATTTGAGGAATAGCAATCCATAAATGTCCACAATGGTAACAGCCCGCATTATCAGAACGAAGAAACATATCTGTCACCTGAGGTAGTTGGATTTTAACTGTTTGCAGCACATGTTCCAACAGTGATGCCACTGCAAACCAATCTTGTTTAACATTCTCAAGAACATGAGTAAATGTCCTATGCTGAAATAAATTATCATAATAATGTATTTATCTTTCTTACTATTCAAAATTTTTTGTCCCTAAAAATACTGTAACAAATGAGTTGTTGTATTGTCCATTGTCTTTGAACACTTTATTGAAGACTTTAATTAATTGTTACATTTTATTGGTATCCAATATTTGTTAACATACAATTACAGTGTTTGTAACCTTAAAATCAAGCTTCACATCGGACTTTTATAAGTTTGTGAGTGAATTGGTCCAGTTTATACAGCAATAAATTCCTAAGGGCGTTTAATCCAACAGTATTTTCTTTTAAAGAATACATTTTTGTTAATGAGTTACATATTTGTTTTTCATACATTTTTTATATAAATAAGGCCATTAGTTTTCTTGTTTGAATTTTGTTTTACATTGTTATATTGGAGCCTTTTATAGCTGACTATGCAGTATGGGCTTTTCTCATTGTTGAAGGTCATACAGTGAAATATAGTTGTTAATGTCTTTGTCATTTTGGTCTCTTGTGGACAGTTGTCTTATTGGCAATCATACCACATCTTCTTTCTTATATTGTCCAAATGTAAACTTCTGTTAAAATCGTTAGTTGTAATAAAAAGATTTGTGTATCATATTGATTTCAGAATATAGTACAGTGAATCAGACAAATGTCTGTTATTGCTTTAAAGATGAATAATAATAATGAGATTTTATTATCATAAAATTAGTTACCCCAATTTCACCATTTTCATCTCTATAAATGCAGACGCTGACATGCCAATGTTTTCCCCTTTGGCCAAACCAATCTGTTTGTTTCTCTCTGTATCTCATTGGTAGAAACTTCATTGCCCAGTCCATCACTAAAACTCCCTCAAATCGCTTTAAATTATCTAGCTTTTGGGTTCTAAAAAGGTCTTGATTTACATTTCTAGCAATATGTGCTTTCCAGTCATTGATTTTCTGTAATGCATCCTGGAAGTTTTTGGTGGTATCCTCTTTGAAGTCATCATCTCCCATCTTACCAATACATTTGAACACATCATCCTCTATGCCATGTAACATTTCACACCTATCACACACTAATGTATGAATGTGCTCACAGGGACTTTGAAATTGACAGTTTTCAGGGTCACTCATTGAAGACAATGGTCAGCACACAGGCAGTCTTTTTCCAGATGCAGTTTATAATCAGTTTTGAAATAAAGTTTTGCTGATGTGATATTTTTTTGTATCTGTTCATGTTCTTCAGTTGATAGAATGGATCTTTCATAAATCTGTTTTGTAATTTCTTTAAGTGATTCAAAACCTTCCATTCCCTCAGCTGCAATATTGTCTAATCCGTGTAAATTGGTGCGTTTAGTAGCAGCACAAGTATTTAGAATTTTAAATAAAGTTGATTTAGATAGTGGTTCAAAATTTGATTCTGTGCAGTATGAAAAGTACAGGTCTATAATTTTGGAGTGATTTGTTGTTCTGATTACATCTGGTATAGTTAAATTTTCCCCTGAATCCATTTTTAAATCTCTTGTACCATAGGATACTAGCTGCATAAATGAAGTGTCAAAAAAAAACTTATGGCATGTTCAAGCTTGCTGTCATCCATTCTTTGACGTGGTACTTTTATTTTATTTTTGACTTGAAGACCCAAATTTGTAGAGGTATTGAAATGAAGTCGTGCCTGGTCTATACGATATTTGGTTATACCTGGTATTGCTGTTTGAAGTTCTGCCTTGGTAAGTCTATTGGTGATTACAGATAGAATTTGCATTTTTAAGGAGTTGTCCATTGTTTCCATGTAGAGTTTTGAAAGATCTTCTATCATAGCACTCTCTGTTGGTAAAGATGTGTCCCTGTTTTAGTTAAAACTTCATCTTTAAGTAAATGTCCTTGTTTTGGAGCCATAAAATCCAACAATGAATCAATAGATTCATGTGCTTTCCACTTGTACTATCTGATTGTTGAATCTTTTACATCTGTAATTTCTTTTTGTAGTGTGGAACGTAAGGGGCTCACATTGATTGATTCCATTACTATGTTTACTTTCTCCAGTGCAAGCTCACTACAATCACTCCAATTAGAAGTCTGGGAGTTTGTGGTCTGAGAGTACTGTGAATTCTGAAATAATATGTGTAAACATAAATAGACAATAAAACAAGAAGCTAATAGAAAATATGGCGAAAAAATACTAGTATTTATCTTTGTGTAGTCAGGGGCTTACAGAATTTTGGAAGATTACAAATATATTTCTTTTAAAAGTACAAAAAACTTGTGTTACTGTCTTAGCAAACAAAAATGAATAATTTGTTTACAGAAAATGTCAGTTACTAAAACAATGCATTGGAACAAAATATTCTGCTTATTTTTCAAATTAAAAATGTAATGATAAATTACATAAATTATCATGGATATCTATCAAACCCTTATTAATACGGCATCTTGTAATGCGATATCTATTTATATGTCACACTAAAAAAATTCATCCATATACACCAAAAATGAAATTTGAAACCGTACAGGTTGAGAGAAAACGATTTTACATTCGGTTAGTTACTGTTGGAAATTGCAGAGTGTGTCCAGTTCTAGAATTGCTCCCCTTTGTATGTTGTGTAAAATTTAAAGTCAAATATGGGTATTCCATGCTAATTGGCAAGTGGGCTTTTGACACCAAAATTTAAACTCTTATTCCAAAACCTTCATAACTGCATATCAGAGTTAATTTAGAATAAATGATCAAAGAAAATTGGAAAAAAATTATCAATCTGTCCTTATAGGACTGCTAACAAGACTAAAACTATGGCAAGCCATTTTACTATTAGTTCTACCTAAGATATCTAATTAACTTAAAAACATATTTCATCTAGTTTATAAGATATCTTATAGAGTATATATCATATCTTTTATAGTTTATAAGATATCTTATAGAGTATATATCATATCTTTTATAGTTTATAAGATATCTTATAGAGTATAAACATATCTTTTATAGTTTATAAGACATGTTATAGAGTATAATTTAATATATCTTTTATAGTTTGTAAGATATCTTAAATAGTTTATTAGATGTTTGTTTAAATTCATATAAGATATCTCATATATTTTCCTTTATAAGATACCATTAACTTACAAGCTTTTTTATACATTGTCTTGAATCATTAACTTACAGTAAAACTATCATAATCTTCAGTGTTGCTTGGTAGTACTTCATGTAAAATCTTGATATTTTCCTTTTCAATCTGAAAATGTAAACCTATGATGTAACATATAAGTTTCTTGTCCAAGTTTTGTACTGAACCATTTTATTCTATATACGAATAGTTTTTTATTATACATAAATATAACTAGAGGCTCAAAAGAGCCTGTGTCGCTCACCTTGGTCTATGTGAATATTAAACAAAGGAAGCAGATGGATTCATGACAATATTGTGTTTTGGTGATGGTGATGTGTTTGTACATCTTACTTTACTTAACAGTCTTACTGCTTACAATTATCTCTGTCTATAATGATCTTGGCCCAGTAGTTTCAGTGGAATATGTTAATAAAAATTTACAAATTTTATGAAAATTGTTAAATATTGACTAAAATAGGACAATAACTCCTTAGGGGGTCAATTGACCATTTCGGTCACGTTAACCTATTTGTAAATCTTACTTTGCTGAACATTATTGCTGTTTACAGTTTATCTTTATCTATATTAATATTCAAAAAAACCAAAAACAGCAAAATTTCCAATTCAGTGGCAGCAACCCAACAACAGGTTTTCCGATTTGTCTAAAAATTACAGGGCAGATAGATCTTGATCTGATAAACTATTATACCCCATGTCAGATTTGCTCTAAATGCTTTGGTTTTTGAGTTATAAGCCAAAAACTGCATTTTACCCCTATCTTCTATTTTTAGCCGTGGCAGCCATCTTGGTTGGTTGATGGGGTCACGCCACACATTTTTTAAACTAGATACCCCAAAGATGATTGTTGCCAAGTTTAGATTAATTTGGCCCAGCAGTTTCAGAGGAGAAGATTTTTGTAAAAGATAACTAAGATTTACGAAAAATAGATAAAAATTTACTATAAAGGGCAATTACTCTTGAAGGGGTCAACTGACCATTTTGGACATGTTGACTTATTTGTAAATCTTACTTTGCTGAACATTATTGCTGTTTACAGTTTATCTCTATCTATAATAATATGCAAGATAATAACCAAAAACATCAAAATTTCCTTAAAATTACAAATTCAGGGGCAGCAACCCAACAACGGGGTTGTTCAATTCGTCTGAAAATTTCAGGGCAGATAGATCTTGACCTTATAAACAATTTCACCCCATGTCAGATTTGCCTGTCCCAAGTCAGAAGCCTGTAATTCGGTGGTTGTCATTTGTTGCTGTGTTACATATTTGTTTTTCATTCATGTTTTTTATACATTAATTAGGCTGTTAGTATTCTCCTTTGAATCGTTTTACATTTGTCATGTCTGGGCTATTTATAGCTATGCCGTATTGGCTTTGCTCATTGTTGAAGGCCTTACGGTGACCTAAAGTGGTAAATTTCTGTGTCATTTGGTCTCTTGTGAGTTGTCTGATTCGCAATTACACCACATTTTCTTTTTTTTATATTATTCATCCTTCAATGTAAACTGATGAAAATAAAATCGAATTGATGTGGGGCTTTCTTTGGTCCCTTTAAAAATGTGTAATTTTTTATTAGTAAAATACCTGCTTTGGTCGTTATCTATATTTGTTATGGTCTGCAATCTCACATATGTCATCTTGATCAGCTTCAATCTAAGGAAAAAAATATTGATTACTTTCCATACAAAATGTAAAATAAACAGAGAATGTCTATGTCAAAAATATGTCTGTGTGCGTATATATAATGATATAAAGGGGCATAAATCTAGAACTGTTAAAGTGACACAACCAAATTCAATTTAATCTGTGTTTTGTGGTAATAAGCATTGTGTTTAAGTTTCATAACATTAAACTGAAATCAATACAAATGGACATGGGTCAAATTTAATGTTCCCTTAGATTAGCAGAGGGGGCATAAAAAATAAACAATGAAATATATATATAACCTAAAATATTGCAGACTACAGTTTTAAAATGTATTTTCTAATCATTGTTAAGATGGTAAGCACATCTAGTAATTTTCAGGGAGTCACTTTGACACATTCCCCAATCCTCATTTCCATGCTAAAAATCTCAATTTTATTCATTGGCCTTGTAAACAGATGACAGGAAAAATAACAATGAATGATTCAACCAAAGCTTTAGTATATTTTAATTTATATTGTTGTTACTGTTTTACCTTATCATGTGTCATACAGGCTGTGTGGTATTTCTTTTATCCTGGTTCTTTTCTTCAGTGGTATCTTTATTTGACTGTCAATAAAATAAATAAAAATAAAGTGAACATACTATATGCCAGCACATTTTATGTTAGCTTCTGGATATTTTTTTATACATGTAGCTCCTGCGAATAATTGATGTATCTATTCGCAGGCAATAAAGATAACGTAATAGCTCATGTATATATATATATGTATCTTAATGTAAAAGTTTCTTACAAAATAAGGAGTAAAAGATGATTTTATTATCAATGTTAAATTAAAACACAGTATTCAGTATAATCTTAAGCTTGAGATTTTTCATAAAAAAAAAATGATATTTGTATATGTCATTGCATGTTTTTTTGGGAACTGAATTCATCTTTTATAATTATCACTTTGTTAGTGTTCTACCTCTCTTCTATATACATGTACCTTGACATGAATAACCTGAAAATATTTGATAATCATTCAATGGCATTAATATAAATAATACATCAGATGACAATCTGTCAAAAGAAATGTTTTTTTTTTCCAATAAGGGTATATATCTAATTGTTTACTTGTGGAATTGTCTAATTTGTTTGTTTATGAATGATTATTCTGCTCTATTTAGGGTACCATGGTTGAATTAATAAAAAAAAGTCTAATACAATATGTATCTGATTGAAAAAAAAACAGTGATATAAGCTATTAAACTAATGAAAGGAAATCTTATGACACAAAAACTTGCATATACCTCTATCTTAACACTGCAAGCATTTGGTAGTTCTGATGTCTCACTGATGCACTGACGACAAATTCCTGCAAATAAAAAAAAAAATATTAACACACAAGCTTAGAAGTATATAAAGTAAGTAATGTAATTTACTTCAGCAATATATATGTTCACCTTTCCTACATTTGTACACTCATTATGTGTATACCATGTGCATGTATACCCTACTTAAGCTTAGAGAGAAATATTTTTACTGCACTTGTTCAATTTGAGCAGTCAAAATGCATTGACCTTATATTTGTATATCACCTTGTCTGTGACGCTGAGAATGTGTTGCTGTAGTTTTTATTTATGACGTCAATAAAGAATACATGTTAGCAGAATTTTTATGTCGTCCACTTCAAATTCAAAATGTTGGTTTTTACCCTTTACATATCATTTATAAGAAATTTCATTGTTGCAGCATAAAGATCATAATCATACATTGATTTGTGATATAAATTTTAGTTGAACTTGGCTCGAAACAGGATAGAAATACTCGACAGAGCCTAGTTTTCTTCTGTTTCTAAGCCCTGTACAAATAAATTTTATATTTTAAAACAATGTTTGGTTATTCTCTATATACATTTTTTGTAAACATACATTAAAAATAAGAAGAAAACCCAATGTATCATATTTATTTTATTTCGACTGTACAATAATTATATAAAGGGTAAGTCTATAAATAGATCAGGTACACTTCCTTATAATAGTTTTGCATCTTAGTGTTAATCATCTCCAAAAATAGTGACAAGATGTTTTTTTTTTTTTTTATTTCTCAAGTATGGAGTTATTTCCTGACATGCATGTACAATTTACATTGAAGGCTGGGTTATTTATATTCAACATTTTGCCAGGAGACCAGATCTAGTCCAAATAATTATGACTTCTGGCAAGGCTATTTCAATTTTTTTCTGGGACGCCTTCCAACTTTCCAAGAAAAAAATATTAAAATAGCCTTGCCAGACGTCATAATTATTTGGACTTGTTCAGGACAAGTTATTTATTTTCACAATCTCTCCATTAATTTATTATTAGAAAAACAAATTTTAGATAGAGCAATCCTATTGACTTGTGTCATTCTTTGCTGGTTGAAAAATAAACAACAAACCTGTGCCAACTGTATGATCACGTGATGAATGGTGGTGGTTGACACATTTTTGCGGTGCAGGGAATATTCTATGATTTTTGTGTTGTATAGTGTGTTATTGAACATATAAAACAAACAATCTTGTGACATTTATGAAAAACTACAAAACAAGCCAATATATATACACTTTTTATCTGAAATAGAAGCAGTTGAGACGAATATCACACAACTCAATTTGACTTTCGCGGGGTCCGTGCACTTCCTGTCCGCGAACTTCAAAACAAAGTTAAAGTTACTTCATACCTTGATTACAATACCATAAACAGAAACATATATATTCTATATTATATCTCAACATACATGTTAATTCAAAGAAAATTAACCAAATTTCTGCAAAGGAGCAGGCTCGCCCCCCTTATACTCCCATTATAATCACTGACAGTAAGGGGTATAACTTGGAATCCCAAGCATCAACAACTACAGAGCGAGATTTTACTTGGTTTTGTAGAAAAGGTGCTAGAATTAGAGAGTGTAGAGAGTGGCTGGAGAGCTCCATAGACGACCTAATACAAGAAGAGGGAAATATATGGGTATATGTATGGGCTGGTACATGTGACTTTACTATAAAAAACGGGCGATACATATCATTAAGAACCCATGACGATTCAGTTGTAGACGATATAATAGCCGAAGCTAATTTAATTTTACAATGCATCAAAGCACACCCAGGGTCTAAAGTAACAATACTGGAAATACCTTTATATTCAATTGTCAATTGGAATTGGGCTGCTGGAATAAGTAAAAATCAGATTCAAAGTTTCTATCAACACGACAAAGATTTAGAAGAACAAATAGTCAGTGTTAACAGAAAAATCAGAGAAGTTAACACAAACAATATCTCCTACTCTCCAAAATTTAGCTCTGATCTTACATTAATACAAAAGCACAGGAAAGGTGATCGCCACAGAGTCACAAGACGGGTGCAGCATAGGTTTGAACTGTACTTTGATGGTGTACATCCACGACAGCTACTGTCAAAAGTTTGGTTAAGAAAAATTGAACAACAAATAATTAAGGACTGTTGGGAAACTTCTAATTAAACAAGCTGTGTACCTGCATTGTACAATACAGTAAGCGTGGGTTACGCCACACTACACTGTATAATATATTTTAGATACAACCAATAAATACAACATTTAGTTATGCTGCTTCTTTATTTATAGTAAGCGTGGGTTACGCCACACTATATTGGTACATGTTCAAAACTGTTATTAACATCTGTATCCACACTTGAAAGATGTTATTGCTATATATATATATATGTGTACCAACAGGAGTTTGGTCAATAGATACTTTTGCTGTAAGCTATATGCAAAGCTGTGAATAACCTTGAATTATATTCCCTATTCGTACTTTAGAGCAGGGAGCGTAGGTTTCACTACACTAAACTGCAAAACGACAGAACTGGTGCAAAAAAAAAAAAAAAAAAAAAACAACAAAATAAACCAACAACACAAAGTAAGCGTGGGTTACGCCACACTTAGCTGAATAAAATTATTCTACTTTGAAACAGGTTACTTATCAGAATGGCCTTAGTCACTAATAACAGTGAAAAAATAGTTGTTGATTCAAAAACTATACAGGATAACAACCATGTCAATCAAGTACAAAATCAGACTAAAACCAAAACATACTCTCTTGATATAGATAAAGTTCTACAAAACAAACTAGAATCAGCAAAGAGGACTGATATCTCATATAAAATGACTAGTGGAGGGCTCACAGTTACATTAGATCAGGCAACATTCGAGTTTTTTATTGCTGCAATATCTAGCTATTATCAATGCTATCCGATTTCGACAGGTGAAGTTACATTTCAATCTGAACATGATAGAAGAGGTGTATTAGTCCAAAAAACATTTAAGGTTCAACTAAAAAGCGGTCAATCCTATACCATAAATGCCTATACAACAAAAGCTACCTTATTGATTAATGGAAAATCCATAACTCATTTTATTGAAAATGAATTACCAATAATCCACGGCATGATATGTAATACCTATGTAAATAACCAACAAATGAATACTAGTACTATTAATAAATTGCTGGAAGATCAATTGCAATACATATTAGATAACAGATCAACCGATAACAACATGAAAACCAGATGTAGAAAATGCAATAGAAATGTTATCACAAGGGCTGTACAGTGCAACAATTGCCAAATGTGGGTGCACTATATGTGTGAAGGTCTTAGGCGGATTGATATTGACAAAATTGAAAGTAATAACAACACGTCATACACATGTTCATCCTGTCCAAATCCAACTAGCACTGCTATTGAAAACACCTGTTCAAGTACATCACTCCAAACTAATACTCATGAAATTGACAACATTAGCATGATGAATACAACACAAAAATGTTTAGCCTTAATAAATTCACAAATGGAAACCAGTGCAGAGATACTACTGAATGAAGAAAGAATTGAGCAAATATGCTCTAATTGTGACAATAATATACTAGATTCAGATGAAACTGTCTGTGATAGCTGTAACAATATTGTACACTTAACATGCATAGCTACAAACTGCACAACACAAAAATGTCAAGCATGCTTTGGCCTAGAAATACAAGATCAGTAAGTCAAGAAAGACTCAGGTTATGATACATCAAAGGAACTTGATAATGAGCATGATGAAACAATCATCAAAACACCATATGGTAGTCAAACTGAAACTCCATTAATCTGTATTGACAATGATATGACAGTAGAAAAAGCACAAGTAGACAATATTTCAAGAACAAAAAAAAACAAAAAAGAACTCAAATACAAGCAGCAAACCAAAAAACAGCACAATTGCTGAACAAAGTATAATACCTAATAACAAAACAGAAGATGTGTGTACAAATCAGAACAAACCTACTGATGACCAACAAATTAAATTTTAAGACTTAAGACAACTAGAGGTAAAATTAAAGAAACGAGAAGACGACATCCGATTGAGGGAAATGAGAAATTCAGAACTTAACGCTGAAAATATCCGCCTTCAATCTACCATTATCATGCAAGAAACTAAAATAAAAGAACTAGACAACACAATAAGAATTCTTAACAGAAAAATAGTTGTACTAGAAGATACCGAGTCAGAAGCCAAAAGAACAGATACCAACTCGCCAGTACAAAACTGCTGTCACCAGAAATGTGTCACTGAAACCGATAATTTGCTACTAGCTATGCGAGAAAGAATGACAAAGCTCATACTGCAGAAAGTAGATGCTCAAATAAACCAACTCGAATGCGAACAAATACCTGTACAGTCAACCATAATAAATGATATGCTGCCAAATGGGAACACAAATGAAACACTTGCAAAGGAACATGTGTATACAACATAGTACATAGAGGCACTGTTGGAAATTTTGAGGCTACTCCTCTGGTAATGAATGTCATACATCAGCCTCCACAGTATCATGTCTCTCATCCAATACCGACAATAAATAGAGCATATCAGCCTCCGCAGTATCATGTCTCTCATCCACCTCCAGCAATAAATGTCGTACAACAGCCTCCTCAAAATCGGGTATATCAATCATTGCAATATAATTATTACACACCAAGCAATAAAGAAGGGAAAGCAATGCAAAAACATCAACCTTCTTTAACGAATAACTCAGATATGATTACACCGGGTATGATAAATTTGCAAGATAGATCGAAACTTGTTCATGGTTGTCCAATTTTATACACACCTACCGAGGTGCCCAGGCCAGGATTAAACAATTATAGGGATCAAAATTTTTTTCATCAGGAAAGACTTTTACACAACGGAAGTTAGTACCTACAGCAACGAGAAATGTAAATAGCGATTTTAAAGTTTACCATTTAAACATTTTATCTTTTAACTGTAAAAATATTAAAACCTGTGATCCACTATTCTCTGAAATTCTTTTTAACTATGATATTGTGTTGCTGCAAGAACACTGGCTATTCGACTGTCAGCTACCACTTTTAGAAAATATTCATGTTGATTTTAATGGTATTGGAAAAGCAGTTGATTCCGATGATCCGCTACCACCTACCCACTTACCAAGAGGATACGGTGGAGTTTGCATATTATGGAAAAAGACTATCGATCACAAAATCACTAAGGTAGACTGTACTAATAACAGAATCCAATGTATTGAAATAACAAATACATGTGGTAAAGACATTCTAGTGATTTGCGTTTATATGCCATGCAAAGATAATAGAGTTGAAAAATTGATTGAATTTCTAGATTGTACTGAACAACTTCATTCGCTCTGCTCTCAATACAATAACACACATCATATTGTTATAGGTGGCGATATAAATGAAAACATAATTGACAAAAGTGAATCAAAACGCTACGAGGCAGTCAAAGCACTAATGGAGGACCATAGCTTATATACAAAAGATCTGGGCCGAACATTCATAAACTACAAGCATGAAGAAATATCCTCTATCGATTTCATATTACTAGACAAAGAGCTGTTTGAGAACCATTCCAGTTATCTTAAACTTGACTCCTGTAGTTCTTTAGTCTCTGATCATTATCCTATAACCTGCAGACTGAACGTCAAAATAGAACATAGGGAACAAAGTACAAAAATATTGCCTACCAATAGAAAAATTAAATGGAGTACTATTGACGTGAATCTATACGAGGAGAATATAAACAAGTCACTAACAGCCATTTCAAGTGAGATTCAATCGGGTGATGAGCTAACTAAAGTTATGAGACAAGTTAATACCATTATGAAAAATGCAGCAATAGAATCAGCTCCTAAACCCAAGTTATACAAGAGAAAGAAACAAAAACCAAAGATAAGATCCTTTCAAACAAATCAAGCAAGTAAAAGATGTAAAGAAGCTTTTGCAAAATGGAAAGCAAATGAAAGACCGACATCACCAAACAACAAAATATACTGTGATATGAAATCTGCGAAATATCAACTTCGAAAAACATGTAGAATAGAGATAGCGATAGAAGTCCTCAATGATAGACAAGAAATTTTAGATGCTAGAACTAAACATGATCAAATATTTTACAAGTTACTTGGTAAAAAAAAGGAAAGCTGAAGAATTGTATATCCGAACTGAATGTACAAGATAATATCTATAAATCTGACAACGAAATTATAGTTGGATGGAAACATCATTTCAACAAATTAGCTCAACCAGCAATTGATCCTGAATATGACGACGAATATTACAAACAGTTAGCATTAGATCTAGACAATATAATTGATATATGTAACAATCAAACTAATACCATCTCTGTAACCGAAAAAGATGTTCAAGACGACATAAATGGATTGAAAATAAACAAATCTCCAGACATTTATAGCATATCCTCTGAAAATATCAAATATGGTGGGGAAAAGCTGCAAACAGTAATAACAAATATGATAGTATCATCATTTAAATTAGGATTAATACCTGAAATACTTAAAATGGGTCTCCTCACTCCTGTATTCAAGAACAAAGGAAGTAACAAGAATGCTACCAACTACAGAGGGATTACTATCATGCCAATACTGCTGAAACTAATTGAGTCTGTAGCAAAGGCTAAGGTCCAACCTAAAATATTGAAAGAACAAAATAGGCTACACAGAGGATTTACTGAGAACTCAGCTCCAATGAATTGCTCCTTCTTCATTGAAGAATTTATTAGAGAATGCAGGGATGCTGGTAAAATAATATATATAGCGCTTCTAGATGCTAAATCGGCATTTGATGTGGTAACGCACGAGAGTATCCTACGAAAGCTATACATAGCAGGTGTAGATGGACTACTATGGAAACTTATACGTAGTCTTCACATGGACTCTAGCAGCGTAGTTAAATTTAATGGTCTAATATCTGAACCATTCTCAATATGTCAAGGCGTAAAACAAGGTGGTATACTGAGCGCTGACCTGTACAAGCTGTACATCAACAATCTCCTAACAGATATCGAGTATTCTGGATTAGGAGCAAAAATAGGATCTATTTGCTGCGCAGCTCCAACTTGTGCAGATGATGTGGCACTAATGAGTGACAACCCCGAGGAACTACAGGTACTCATTAACATGGCATACAACTACAGTCGAAGGGAGAGATATAAGCTTCAACCAGTGAAGAGTGTTATTCTACCAGTATATCCAAATCGTAGAAAACAGAAAGAACCTTCCTTTCCATGGAGTATAGGTAACTCAATAATGCCAATAGTTAGCCAAACAACCCATATGGGGGTCTTGCGCACATCAAAACCAGATGATCCTAATCCGTTGTATGAAAACGTTAAAAAGGCTAGACGAGCCATGTACAGTCTTATGCCAGCTGGTTTGCATGGTAAAAATGGACTGGACATACAGTCAATACTACATATATTTAACATCTATGTCATCCCTGTACTTCTGTACGGCCTGGAATTAGTAACTCCTACAGGAAAAAACTTTGATATTATTGACATATTCCACAAAAAATGTATAAAGCAGTTACTTTCTTTACCAACAAGTACAGCTACGCCCGCCATATACATTCTGTCTGGACAACTACCAATAGAGGGTCAAATACATAAAAAGATCTTGTCATTATTTGGAAATATATCTAGACAACCACATGATAGTTTAGAAAAACAAATTGCATACAGACAACTACTTATGAAAACGGATGATAGTCACAGCTGGTTTATCATTGTTAAAACGATTCTAGCGAAATACAACTTACCATCAGCTTTACATGTATTAGACAGTCAAATTCAAAAATTAAAATGGAAGACCATGGTAAATAAAGAAGTATCAAAGTATTGGAAACATTTTATCGAGGGTCATTGTAAACTATACCCCTCACTAAAGTATTTAAATATTCAATATATACCAGGGAAGACACATGTATTAGTAAACCTATCTGCTAGTAATTCCATACAAGCAGCTATGAGAATACCCGTAAAATTAAGAATAGCAACAGGAAGTTATATACTCATGGCTGACAGAACAAAGCATTCAAAAAACAAAGGATTATTGGGAACTTGTCCTTTGTGCCAAACATCAGATGAAACCTTGGAACATTTCCTACTGCTTTGTCCAGCGCTGTCGAACCAGAGAAAATCAATCTTGAGCAATATCCAAATGCTACACGAAAAGCTCCGTATTCAATTCAAAAACAACGGTAGCGAAGTAGGCCTTATCCAAGTGATAGTTGATTCAAGCACAATTGGATTACTGGAACCCAGATGTGACAAATCAATCCTAATGGACATAGAATTTCAATCAAGGAGACTGTGCTTTCTACTACACACAAGCAGGTCAAGAATTCTCAATGATATCGATCGAACATGAAGTTAGCTTAATAGATACCTTGAGCGTGGGTTACGCCACACTCTAGGGAAAAAACTACGAAGCATCCTCAATATTATTGCAAAATGAGCGTGGATTTTGCCACACTCTTGGGACACAACTATGAAGCGACCTCAACATTATTACAAAATGAGCGTGGATTTCGCCACACTTGTTAACTGATCCATAATGCCTTCTTTTACAAACACATATACGTCAACACAACAAAAGCGTGGATCTCGCCACACTTTATTGAAGAGGCTAAATATTTGTCATTGTTTATAACAGAGTAAGCGTGGATCTCGCCACACTTTACTGAAACTTACTACAACTTAGCCCAATAAAATCCTTTGAAGCAGTAAGCGTGGGTACGTGGCCACATTACACTGTGGTATACAGATAAAAGCTAACTATCTTAAATAAAACCAGCAAATATACAGAACACCGATTTCCGCGGATCAACATGTAAATAAACTGTAAATATCGAGAAAATATATTTTAGAATTTTGTCATGACATTGAATTACCTCACGTTTTTATGCCGATACATATGTATATACAACCACTTTTAATATTCCTTTTAATGATGATAGATGTCTACCAGTGTGACTTTTATATTTTAATCATTTAGAGATAAACATGTACATTTACAAGGTGGTGGAATACTCATGATTGAGGTGCTCCTTTATTGGAGGAAGTTACGATATACAAGTTACAAGCTACAAGTACATAAAGTTCCCCAGCTTAATTTAGCAGCTTCACACATCGGTGCAGACATTCCACGTTGTGCTTTGCTGTTGGAGGTTGTCGGGTGTCTAAAAAAGCCACACCTTACTTTTGGTCTCCATCCAATTCCATACTGGTATCTGTGAGCAGGGCATACTGAAATCCCATGGTCAGTTTCAGGTCTCCATTTCCATATCCCAGCACGTAAACAAAGCAACTCTACTTCTGATTTTACCGACTTTTCACCCATGTTACATGCTCTCAAATGTCCAACAATGCTCTTCTTACAATTCACAATAAGTTTCAAACAATTTTCATTTGGAAATTTGCTGAAAAGGTCACAGTCCCCCTCAAAATAACTGTGGAGGGAACACTTCCCCAACTCACCCATGGGGGCAGCTATCTTGTTACTATACCAACAACAACAACAGTAGAGCGCCCCTTATGACAAAGGGAGATAATTTTGATAGTTTTGGAGGGAACATTTTTAATGAATTTTTCAGAAACAAAGGATTTGCACAAAATTTTGACGCATCTTTTAAATACAGTTTACAATTATTGTTTTTATAAAACCAAAATCTTTCAATATTTCATTTTAAGCATGCAACATCATACATTTGTTCTGACCCATGTATCACCATATCATTGATGGCTGCATGATTTTTACACGGAGCCCTACTTAAATAAGGAAACCACTCTGGTGCAACGTTATGGCTATACAAATTGCAAATGTCTATAGAAGAAGTTTAATAAATGTCGATGGAAATTTACAAAGTGTTTAAGATAGCGAAAAATATTGAAAGTGTCAAAATATTGTCTGGCAATTGGTGCTTATCGGGAAAACTGTCTATCTGGGATATAATATGTTAAACGAAATCTATAAATAGAGGTGTTCACTAATACTTAGTGCTGAAACTTTATAAAAATGTGCTCAAAATCTTCTCTCTTCTTTTACCATGGATTCGAAGTCTTCCTCCTTCTTCACTGATGGACTTTTGATACATATCCCATTTTTTAATTGAATGTGAAATTTGTGCATTTAATGGACCGGGGGCGAGAAGACATACGATTTGTAAATGTTAGATAATTCTAGCTGCGTTGTGAAAAATCAAGATAATAAGAGCAAATGGGTATACATGAGGAATACATGATACCAATTTAGTACCCTGCACTAAATGAAAATTGTAAAGATTTGTTTATATTCATCGTAAACTATTAGTGTCATGTTACATGGTATGATCTATTTAAATTAAATCAAAACATGATTTTCCTTAGTTTGAGCAGATATCCATGTCACTTTTTCTAATATGACAGACAATGTTAGATTGTGCAGTTGTATTCCATTTTTTTCCATTAAAACGCCATTTACCCTGCATTTTTTTTATTATCTTTTTATCATACTAACTGTATTGAGTGTGCGTTATTTGACACCGCATCAACAAAAATATGCAAACAGACGATTTAAGACTATGAAATACAGCCATTTACAAAACTGATCAATTTTGTATAGTAAGCCTGGTATATAGTTAAAGCCAAAAAGTCCTTTTTTGGTATTTGAAAGTCATAGTAAATGTGCAATGTTACATGGATATTCAATGCATAATCAGATAAATGTTGACCGTTTTTATAATCCAAAACGTCCATATACATGTATAAAGAGTGTTCAATGTTATGATAATGACTATAATCTAGTTTGTGCCAAGACTTTATGATCTGACTCTTTAATTCATAATGAATTATAGACTTTTTTGCAAAAAATGGCTTACCATAAGATAGTATTGTTGTAACAGCAAAGAACCAATATTTTGTCATATTGCAACATAGCCCTTTGCACTCTTTTATAAGGTTTCCATGTCAATATTGAATTATGTCCCTGTTCGTGTGTGCATTGTAGTAGTATTCTTCACATATATGATCCTCATTTTGTTTTTCTTTGGTTGAAGTTTGAAATAGAGATTTCAGCAAATGACATTTTTTTATCAAATAATATGTCTTTCGGTGTTTTTCGTTGAAGTTGAAGAGAAATAGAGATTTTCGTATATGCAGGTCATAACCCTCTAAGGAATCATGAAGGGGGCTACTAGTTTTATTAAGTAAGTGAAATTATACAATCATATATGAGGAGGGGGAAATCTGCCTTCAATTTGGAAAAAAATGATTAAAGCGAAACGACATGTTTTGACAAAACAATTCTACTATCATTTAATTTTGAATGTTACACGTCTTTTTTTTTGGCGGAAATGTTTATGTTAATCAGCTCGTAGACATAATGTGTCATGTAACAATGACTTCATCAACGTTTCGTCATAATATAATTCTTAAATATGAAAATAAGAATTAATCAGACTGTAATATTTTTTTGGTCGTTTTGATATAACTTCTGTCTGGACGTGTTATTTAATGTGCACCACTTAGTATTTCACTTCTTCATGGATAGAAAAAAATATTACCGTCATTCATAAAATCAGGAATATTATGGAAGATAACGCACCAGATTTTTTTCGGGTAAACAATAGTCTATTTCCATAGCATAGCTATTTGAAGGTTCTTGGTTTGTTAAATAGTTAATTATAGGAAAGTCACATGTATGTTGTAGTTGGAAAAACTACAACAAGTTAATCTATTATATATCGTTTCAGCAAGATCTATGAAAACACAAACAGTTACACAGTCACCTAATTCTTCAGTGATTGTGTCTGTCAATCAGTCACTGACGTTTACATGTACTACAACATACTCGGTGAGATTTGTTTTTTTTAAGGACAGCATATTGTTATCTGGAACTACTGCGATAACCTTGGGAATTATTGATGGTTCTTGCAAGACATTGAGTCTATCAAAGGGATATAACATACAGTGTGATTCTGTCAACGGCCATTTTATGTTTACAATTCATTCTGTAACCAGACAACATCACAACAGCAACATAACATGTAAGATACAATATGGTGACAGCGCTTGGTTGGATGTCGCCTATGCTGTAACAACGATCCTCGTAAACGGTATGTTGAAAATTTAATGTAAGAAGCTTGTAGGATACTAATAATTCAGCGTCAAATAACAAATTTGTTATGAACTCCCTTCATATTCAGCAGACGTGATATGAAAATTTAATATTGCAATGTATGAATATTTGATCACAAAATAACATATACTGATATGGATTTCATATCGGTCTCAGGGCTCGAGGATACTTATTATAGAAAGGTTGTATGCATTCGAATGTAAAATAGGGATCTAGTATATATATGTACACCTAGTTCTCATCATTTCATAGGACATCACTATTTATAGAAATATACATACACCAAGGGTGTTTGGTTACTGTTAGAAACCTGTTCTTCTAGTTATTATTTGAAATTTCGTCATGTTTATTGGAACTAAATTATGACATTGTCTTTGTTCTTTAATTGAGAGCTTTGATCAATTTTGTTAAATAGGGGAATCTGAGATAGTTTGATAAAATAAGTAGTTAGTTAAAACATATTTAAAAAGAGTGTATTGAGAAACAAGTTTTTTCAACTTATATTAATCCCTTTCAACTTTACAGTGCGAGTGCGTCCTTGTAGCGCACTAATCTGCTCTTTTTCGATACCAACAAGGGTATCGTTTACGTGCAAGAGATATTTTTCTCTCTAAATATGGGTCAGCCATTTATCGTCCCTTTCCGACGGACTATCATCGTTTCTCAAGACAATACTAACAATTGGTGCCAAGGGTGAGCCAAAAATTTATTCCCCTGAACTTTGTTTTTGAAGTCCGATGCGCTAACCAGTACATCACGACTCTCCTAGGTTTCCTGCATATTTAAGTAGTCTTGTTTATTTAGCAAAACTCAAGCTACCAGCCAAGGTAATAAAAATAATAAATTCTTTATTTAACGAATGTAACTCATTTAACATACAATTGTAAATCTCACACAAGGCCTTCACATATTTAAATGAACAATTGATATATCAATCAATGCATATAGCACATTAATCAATTATAGAGATGTATACAATTACAAATGTATATACACAAACATGAAAAATGTGCCATGGCAAGAACATCATAATTTTTGTTTTGTAATAAAGAGATTAGCACATTTCATCTTAAAACTTTCTATATGTCTTAAATCCTTTTTATCAATTGGCAAACTATTCCAAATGATTAGACCAGAATATTGAAAAGTTTGTTGAAGTATTCAAGTAAATAAAGGCAACAGTAGTATACCGCTGTTCAAATCTCATAAATCCATGGACAAAAAACAAAATCGGGGCAACAAACCAAAACTGAGGGAAACGCATTAAATATAAGAGGAGAACAACGACACAACACCGAAACGCAACAGCACACAGAAACGGACCAAGCAACAGACAAAACACCACAAGAATAACAAATATAACATCAAAACCGAATACATGAATATGGGATAGACAAGTACCGTGCCACGTCTTATCTCAAAAATAAGAGAAAACAGAAACGACTCAACGTTAAAATGCAACACACACACAGAAACGAACAATATTATACCAATGGCCATCTTCCTGACTTGGTACAGGACACTTTTAAAGGGGAATAAAAGTGGTGGGTTGAAACCTGGTTTTAAGGCATGCCAAACCTCGCACTTTAATGGCACAGTTAAATATAACATTGAAATGAAAACAAAATATTACAGGACTACAATACAAATAAAAAGCAGAACATATTAGACAAAGAAAAGCATGATTAATAGATAACAAAAAGCATCAGGTTTAAAATTCAATACGCCAAAAACGCGTCTAGTCCACACGAGACTCACCAGTGACGAAAAAAATACAAAATTGTACAGCACTGAAAATCAAAAGTTGTAAAGGTTTTGCCAAACACGGCATTGTTTGTATGCCCAGGATAAGAACATTCATATTATATACAATTCACACTATTGCAAACAGTAAATTTTAACAAATGAATATGAAAGAGATATACATAATGAAACTGAAATAAAAACTAATTACAGAAAACTAAACCCGAATACATAACGCCCAGATATATAAGATCGAAAGTGAAAAAAGTACAAAGTTGTACAGCACTGAAGATCAAAAGTTGAAAAGGTTTTGCTAAATACGGCATTGTATTATGCCCGGGATAAGAACACTATTATGTAGAACGATTCATGCTATTGCAAACAGTAAATTTTAACAAATGAATGTGAAAGATATATTCATAATGAAACTAAAGTATTAACTTATTACAGAAAACTAAACCCGAATACATGATTTCAAGTTCAATACAGCATAGACACACCAGAATCAGTCCAGGCGTTAACGCAATTAAAAAAATGACGTCACATACGATGGCAAAAAGGCAAACGTTATGCTACATTTGAATTTATAAAATTTAGAAACAGCATGACGTCACACATGAATCCTGGTACTTTTGATAACTATGAAAAACTATAATTTAAAAGTGAGCTAGAATTAGGATTGCTTTAAGATTATATTAAAACTAAATACTGATAATTCATTAAAACAAAATGCATATTGCAATACTTATTAATAGCAATTAACTGTAATATATATATGTCCAGTTTGTTATGAATCCAACTTCAAACGTAATTAATCGTACAAAATTAAATATAATTAATAAAGGCGGTGATTAATTTTTCTATCCGTAACACCTAAATATAATAAAAAGACGTCAACACATTTGACAAAATGAGAAGATGACAATTACAAATATAACATTAAACATATAAACTAAATACATGAATTTGGGATAAACAAGTACAGAAACACGTCTTATAGTAATACGAATTCACATACAGCAAAACAGTCACAATCGGGAATAAGTCACGTTTGGTAATTAAAAGATAAGACGACATAATGACAAACCACAATCTACCATGTGGTAAAAATGTCCTTAGCTAGTTTGGTTAAAGAGACATCATATGGATCCACCAATTCGTGATGGTGTCCATAAAATTTAAGAAGTGTCAATTTTAATCTGTCCTCCTCATAACTTTGTTGGAGCAGTTTCTGCGTAAGGAGCACACTCCTGTATATGAAGTCCGTATAGTGTGAACAAGCACGTGCATAACGTATCAATTGTGATATGTAAACACCATACGAAGGGGCAGAGGGTATGTTACTGCTAAGAAATGGGAAATTGATAATTGGGAAGTTGAAATCGTCCCGTTTATCATAGATTTTCGTGTGAAGTCGTCCATCTACGTCAATATTTAGGAAAAGATCAAGGTATGAAGCAGTCCTTCTAGTATCAGTAGTATCCTTAATTTCAAGTTCACTAGGATATATGAGATGTAAGTATTGGCTGAAGTATGGGTTGTTCAATGATAAAACATCATCAATATATCGGAAAGTAAAATTAAAGAATTTCGCAAGGTGCTTTTTCTTTTTGTCTTTTAGAAGGTTCTGAATAAATTCTGCTTCATACGAATACAAAAACAAATCAGCCAGCAGGGGTGCACAATTAGTACCCATTGGAATACCGACTGTCTGTTGAAATATAAATCCTCCAAACTCAACAAATATATTGTCGATCAAAAAGTCCAGCATTTTAATAATATCATCTTCAGTATATTTTCTGGAAGATTCAGTGTGATTCTTTACAAAATATGAATTATTGTATCCCAAAACAAGAAATTTGTATCTACGATTCCCATTTTTATAGAAAAAGCTCTGTTTTATGAGATGGTGAAGTCGATCTTTCAACTGAGCATGGGGAATAGTAGTGTATAGCGTAGAAAAATCAAAAGTTTTTATGTTGCTGCAAAATTGCAAAGATTGTGATCGAAGGTTAAGCAGTAGATCTTTCGAATTTTTGAGAATCCACATCTGGTTAACACCACTGGTAGAATATATCTCCTCACAATATTTTTGCAGCCCATCTTTAACTGTAGAAAGAATAGTAGTCAATACTTTAGAAAGATGTTTAGTCGAACATTTTGAAGACCCAGCTATGTATCGTTCTTTATATGGAGTTTTGTGTAATTTAGGTATCCAGTATAATGAGGGCAAGTTTTCTTCGTTTTCTTTGATGTTGATACCAAAAGAAAGAAGTACAGATTTATGATTTTGTAAAATTGCATCCTTGGTAAATGATGTTAAAGAATATGTAGGATTGCCAGTAGTTTTATCAATTCCAAGCTCTGTAGTGAGACATTGCAAATAATGTTTTTTACATATGAAGACAATATTATTGGAGGCTTTATCTGCCGGAACAACGACATATTTGTCATGCAAAGAGGATAAAGCATCCACAACCTCCGGATAAAGAAGATACCAGAGCGATCAGTTAAACTCATAAATCGAAAATAAACTGACAACGCCTTGCTAAAAATGAAAAAAAAATAGTCTAATTCGGAAGGTCATATTCATGAAAGGGAAGGGATTTGTATAATCTGCTCGAAAAAAAAATCACATACTTTATCTGTGTGAATTGACCATGATAGATTTTTATCAATATAGATAATATAAAGTTTTTCTACTTCCACATTGTCAAATGATGTTTGATTTGACGATAATACACACAAGACATCATTAAAAATCTCAAGTTGTCTCTCAGATCCCATAAGCATACATTTGGACTTTTTGTTATTTATTATCATATTGTATTTAGCACACTTTCAATTACGTTTTCAAAGTCTTTATTTAAACAAGACTTTAAGTTTGGAATCGATTTGGACGATATATGCAAAGTCGTGTCATCAGCATATAATTCAGACTCTGTGTGTTCTAATGTAAACGGAAGATCATTTCTACAGACTTAGAATATTAAAGGGCCTTGTTAGATTATTGTAAATGATGATGCCATCAAATATAAAGTCAAACTCGAGGAGAAGCCGCTGACAAGACGCGGAATAACTTCTACAGTAAGTTCGATATTTGATCCACTGGGACTCATAGCGCCAATCATTTTAAAAGGGAAAATTATATTACAAGAACTTAGTAAACAGTCAATTAAGCTTGGATGAGACGATCCTATACCAAAAGAAAAAGAAGAAGAATGGATAAAATTGAAATCGACTCTGCCAGAAATTGAAAATATATCAATACCTAGATGCTTCAAGACAACAGACATGAAAGAAATATCTGATGCTCAACTTCATATATTTAGCGATGGTTCTGAAATTGGTTATGGAGCATGCGCTTACTTACGTCTAGTAGACACTAATGGAAAAGTGAACTGTTCACTTATTCTGGGGAAGTCTCGTTTAGCGCCATTAAAACAGACAACAATTCCCAGACTAGAGTTATCAGGTGCCGTTGTTGCATGCAAACTTTACGAAATAATTAGAGACGAATTAGAGATTAAGATTGACAGCGTAGTGTTTTGTACCGATAGTATGATAGTACTTGAATACATTAAGAATGAATCTCGTCGTTTTAAAACATTTGTTGCAAACAGACTGAGCAGCATTCACGAGTTGACATCTCCGGGTCAGTGGCGATACGTAGATACAAGATCAAATCCTGCCGACATAGCATCTAGAGGCATTCTTGCAACATATAATAAGCAGATCAAATTTTGGCTCCATGGACCAGAATTCTTGTTGAAAGACTCGTATGAATGGCCGAAACCAAAAGCTGAATCAACGGTAGACGAGCAAGATATTGAGATCAAAAAGGTTGATATGATTAACTCAACTACCACTGATTCGATACGCGATATAATTACATACTTTTCAAACTGGCAAGTATTACTTCGGACTGTAGCATTGCTAATCCGTTTCAAGAAATATTGTATACGTCGTTTCTTAAAACGAGACGATGAAATAAAGACAGACAGCTTAAATGCTGAGGAATTACAGGAAGCAACAAGGTATATATTGATACATGTACAACAAGAATCATTCTTAAATGAAATCAAAATGATTGAAAAGCAAAATCCTGTTAAGAAAGATAGTCGTTTAGCATCTTTATATCCTGTTATGCATGATGGGTTATTGCGCGTCAAGGGACGTCTCAACTTGTCACTAAGCAAATGTCCGGTCATTATACCAAATTCTCATCACGTGACCACTTTGATAATCAGGTCGTTTCATGAACAAAATGGTCATACAGGAATGGCACAAGTGCTAGCATCATTACGGGAAAAGTATTGGATTTTAAAAGGACCTAGTACTGTCCGAACAGTTTTGAACAGATGTGTAAGATGTAGACGATATCAGGCACCGCTTTGTTTTCAGAAGATGGCTTCTGTTATTGACGATCAGAAAACTCCTGATAAACCACCATTTACCTTTGTTGGAATAGACTACTTTGGTCCAGTAAATGTTAAAGTTGGACGTTCAGTCGTTAAAAGATACGGTTGCCTTTTTACATGTCTGACAACAAGAGCTGTTCACATAGACGTAGCTCATAGTTTGACTACAGATTCCTTTATTTCTGCTTTCCAACGTTTTACGAGCAGGCGAGGCATACCTGAAAAGGTGTATAGTGATAACGGGACAAATCTTGTCAGTGGAGAATCGGAACTTCGGAAATATATTGATCAATGGAACAAAACAAAATTATCCAGTTACATGTCACACAAGGATATTAATTGGACTTTCAATCCACCAAACGCTAGTCATCGTGGTGGTGCATGGGACATAATGATTCGTACGACACGCAAAATTCTCAGAGCTCTTGCAAATGAACAACTGCTTACCGATGAACAGTTACTTGCCTTTATGGCTGAAGCCGAAAGAATCGTCAATGATAGACCGATAACAGCAGTCAGTAATGATTCTCGAGATTTGCCAGTTCTCACACCGAATATGTTGTTATTTATGAAAAACAACGCTTCAATACCGCAAGGGGTGTTTGACGAGAAAGATGTGTATGCTAAAAGGTGGTGGAAGCAGATACAATACTTAGCCAATGTATTCTGGAGACGTTGGTTACGTGAATATTTGCCAACTCTACAACAGAGAAATAAATGGCAAAGAGAACAGCGAGATATAAAGATTGACGACATTGTAATCGTTGCAGATGACCATACACCGAGAGGACAGTGGCCATTAGGCCGAGTAATTGAGGTTATTAGGAGCCGCGATAGTCTTATACGTAGTTTTGTGATCAAAACAAAAGAGTCAAAATTTTTAAGACCAGTAACAAAACTATGCATACTTGAATGTTCTCAATAGACTTTACAATAATTAATTGATATTTTATTAGTTTTTTGTGTGATGACAATTTTATAGAAATGTCATGGTGGGGAGTGTTAGATTTGAAATGTAATTCCAAATTGTTGGGTTACTTCATTAATTATTACTGAAGTTATTTATTTTATTTGTAACACTTGTAGATACGATTTTTGGGTATTTGCGCATACATGTAACGTTGCGCTCTTATGAATTGTTATATTTCCCGTTTTTTAAAGTTTTTTAACGTTTAGCCTTTTACGTACGTTACGTTGTCTAGTTTTTATTCATTACAAGTTATTTGATTACGGAGACACATCGTTATTTATAGAGAGATCATAATCGGTAAGAAATAATTTATGTACATTTTTAAGAACAATATTTATTTAAAGAAGAAATATTAAGAATTGTAAAAGTATATTTATTTCAATTAACTTTTTACTTTAACAAGTTATTCATTAAGCGTGAAAGAATGTGTTTCCTATTGTTTGTTTAGTATTAGGATTTTAGTGTTTTAAGTTATATTTTTACTTACGATGTATGTTTATGTGTATTTGTATTCTATTGTAGAGAATCGGTTGATATAAAATATGAGTGTAAGAAGCCAAAATTAAGTGTAATTTTGAGGAATAAAAGATACATATTTATACCGCATACTTGAGTTATCGTCTTATTATGATTTGAACGGATGTCAAGTTGGTTCAATATTCAACATTCAACATTCAACATTCAAATTTGTTTTTTTTTTTTTTTTTTTTTTTTTTTTCTTTCTCGTATCCATTTTCAACATTCCACAATCGATTTCAACATTCAACATTCGATTTCAATATTCAACATTCAAATTTTTTTGTTTTTTTTTGTTTTTTTTTTCTCCCTCGTATTCATTTTCAACATTCAACATTCGATTTCAACATTCAACATTCGATTTCAATATTCAACATTCCATTTTCTTTTTTTTTTTTTTTTTTTTTTTTCTCGTATCCATTTTCCACATTCAACATTCGATTTCAACATTCGATTTCAATATTCAACATTCAAATTTTTTTTTTTTATTTTTTTTTTTTTATCGTATCTATTTTCAACATTCAACATTCGATTTCAACATTTAACATTCGATTTCAATATTCAACATTCAAATTTTTTTTTTTTTCTCGTATCCATTTTCAACATTCAACATTCGATTTCAACATTCAACATTCGATTTCAATATTCAACATTCAAATTTTTTTTTTTTTTTCCCTCGTATCCATCTTCAACATTCAACATTTGATTTCACCATTTTTTTCTCGTATCTATTTTCAACATTCAACATTCGATTTCAACATTTAACATTCGATTTCAATATTCAACATTCAAATTTTTTAATTTTTTTCCCCTCGTATCCATTTTCAACATTCAACATTTGATTTCAACATTCTCAACATTCGATTTCAATATTCAACATTCAAATTTTTTTTTATTTTTTTTTCTCGTATCCATTTTCAACATTCAACATTCGATTTCAACATTCGATTTTCAACTTTCAACATTCATTTCAACATTCAACATTCGATTTCAATATTCAACATTCAAATTTTTTTTATTTTTTTTCCCTCGTATCCATTTTCAACATTCAACATTTGATTTCAACATTCAAACATTCGATTTCAATATTCAACATTCAAATTTTTTTTAATTTTTTTTCTCGTATCCATTTTCAACATTCAACATTCGATTTCAACATTCGATTTTCAACTTTCAACATTCATTTCAACATTCAACATTCGTTTTCAACATTCGATTTTCAACTTTCAACATCTGTTTTCAACATTCAACATTCGTTTTCAACATTGAACATTCGTTTTCAACATTCGTTTTCAACATTCGGTTTTCAACTTTCAACATTCGATTTTCAACATTCAACATTCGTTTTCAACATTCGATTTTCAACTTTCAACATTCGTTTTCAACATTCAACATTCGTTTTCAACATTCAACATTCGTTTTCAACATTCGATTTTCATTATTCAACATTTGTTTCCAACATTCGATTTTCAACTTTCAACATTCGATTTTCAATTTTCAACATTCGTTTTCAACATTCAACATTCGATTTCAACATTCAACATTCGATTTCAATATTCAACATTCAACATTCAAATTTTTTTTTTTTTTTTTTTTTTTTTTTCGTATCCATTTTCAACATTCAACATTCGATTTCAACATTCAACATTCGATTTCAACATTCAACATTCGATTTCAATATTCAACATTCAAATTTTTTTTTTTTTTTTTTTTGTGTTTTTTTTCTTTCTCCCTCGTATTCATTTTCAACATTCAACATTCGATTTCAACATTCAACATTCGATTTCAATATTCAACATTCCATTTTTTTTTATTTTTTTTTTTCTTCTCGTATCCATTTTCAACTTTCAACATTCGTTTTCAACATTCAATATTCGTTTTCAACATTCAAGATTCGTTTTCAACATTCAACATTCGATTTCAACATTCGATTTTCAACTTTCAACATTCGTTTTCAACATTCAACATTAGTTTTCAACATTCAGCATTCGATTTCAACATTTGATTTTCAACGTTCAACATTCGTTTTCAACATTCAACATTCGTTTTCAACATTCGCATTCGTTTTCAACATTAGTTTTCAACATTCTTTTTCAACATTCGATTTTCAGTTTTTTAACATTCGATTTTCAGTTTTCAACATTCGTTTTCAACATTCAACATTCGTTTTCAACATTCGATTTTCAACTTTCAACATTCGATTTCAACATTCAACATTCGTTTTCGACATTCGGTTTTCTACTTTCAACATTCGATTTTCAACATTCAACATTCGTTTTCAACATTCAACATTCGATTTCAATATTCAACATTCAAATTTTTTTAATTTTTTTTTTATCGTATCCATTTTCAACATTCAACATTCGATTTTAACATTCGTTTTCAACATTCGGTTTTCAACTTTCAACATTCGATTTTCAACATTCAACATTCGTTTTCAACATTCGATTTTCAACATTCAACATTCGTTTTCAACATTCAACGTTCGATTTCAACATTCGATTTTCAACTTTCAACATTCGTTTTTTAACATTCAACATTCGTTTTTAACATTCGATTTTCAACTTTCAACATTCGTTTTCAACATTCAACTTTCGTTTTCAATATTCAACATTCGTTTTCAACATTCAACATTCGTTTTCAATATTCAACATTCAATTTCAACATTCGATTTTCAACTTTTAACATTCGTTTTCAACATTCAACATTCGTTTTCAACATTCGATTTTCAACTTTCAACATTCGTTTTCAACATTCAACATTCGTTTTCAACATTCAACATTCGTTTTCAACATTCAACATTCGTTTTCAACATTCGGTTTTCAACATTCAACATTTGTTTTCAACATTCGATTTTCAACTTTCAACATTCGTTTTCAACATTCAACATTCGATTTCAACATTCAACATTCGTTTTCAACATTCAACATTCGTTTTCAACATTCAACATTCGTTTTCAACATTCAGTTTTCTACTTTCAACATTCGATTTTCAACATTCAACATTCGTTTTCAACATTCAACATTCGATTTCAATATTCAACATTTAAATTTCTTTTTTTTTAATTTTTTCTCGTATTCATTTTCAACATTCAACATTCGATTTCAAAATTCGTTTTCAACATTCGGTTTTCAACTTTCGACATTCGATTTTCAACATTCAACATTCGTTTTCAACATTCGATTTTCAACTTTCAACATTCGTTTTTAACATTCAACATTCGTTTTCAACATTCAACATTCGTTTTCAACATTCAACATTCGTTTTCAACATTCAACATTCGTTTTCAACATTCGGTTTTCAACTTTCAACATTCAACATTCGATTTTCAACTTCCAACATTCGTTTTCAATATTCAACATACGTTTCCAACATTCAACATTCGTGTTCAATATTCAACATTGGATTTCAACATTCCCAACATTCACAATTTGTTTTCAATATTAACCATTCGTTTTCAACATTGGATTTTGGACTTTATTCTTTTAATTACATCATTCAACGCTCGACTTTTAGATTCAACATTTGTTTTGAACTACGGTGATAAAGTAATCAAAGACTTTCAAATTATATTGTTTATATCTTTGATAAAGATTAATTTGTTACATTTAGATATTAAACAGATCCCAAATTTAAATTGTACAACATAATATTACATAAAGATGGTACAAAAAAATAAATTGATTACAACATGACACTAACAAGGGAGGTAATTACTTTTTTAAACTGACAAGAAAACTAGCCCGTTAAACTTAGAGTATAAATTCACAGGTCAGAGATCGTCAGATCAATATTTCTTTTAATCGGAGATTATGTCGACGGATCATATGCAAAAGTCTTTTTCAATCTAAACAATAAGGGTGCGTGATCTTTAGTCTTAAGTTTGGAGATGATCTAAGATGATAAGACATAACAGTGACTATTCTCTATTACTATTGTGGCTATTGTAAAATGGGTATAAATGGTCCGGTTCCGCTTATTTATTTTCCCGCAAAAACAAATACAGGGCTACCGGTTCCTTGCCGGTATTGTCGCAAAACGTTCTTTGAGATATTCTTCTGCAATATCTGAAAGCGTTTAGAAAAAAAGTCCGTATAATGGTTTATTGCGGAATGACGGAATGACAGAATCACGGACAAGGACAAAACTATATAGCACCGACAACTTCGTTGCGGGGCCATAATTATTTCTGCAAGTTCACATTTGAAACCGCGAGTAGCTTTCAATTTTTTTGCCATTCGGAGCCTATTCAGTATGAATATTGCTCATTTGTGAAGGCTATATGGTCACTTAAACTAGAAGGTGTGGATGGCGTTTAAGGAATAGAGAATAGCGGGGATTGAATATTAGAGATAATGGAACAAAAATGAATAAAATAGAATAATGAGGGGTTCAAATATAAAGAGAATAAGTTAACTAGTAAAAAATATGAAGAATAGAAAAAAAATAGCTCACAACATTAAAGAGTATATAGAGAAAAATTCTTAAGGGTTTCGCGGAACCCAGTGTCTAGCCTACTTATGCTGTTCATCACAGACTCAACAAAAGAGGAATAAAATCAATAAAAATATTCCTCTTGATACTATCTTATGATTCTAAGAAGCTTCTGTCCACGTTTGGTAAAAATACAGAATGTTTTAAAAACCTTAACTGCAGACTGTCTGTAATATAAACTGGAAGGAAACTAATATATAAAAAAGAAGATGTGGTATGATTGCCAATGAGACAACTATCCACTAAAGACCAAAATGACACAAACATTAACAACTATAGGTCACCGTACGGCCTTCAACAATGAGCAAAGTCCATACCGCGTAGTCAGCTATAAAAGGCGCCGATAATACAAAGTGAAACAATTCAAACGAGAAAACTAATGGCCTTATTTATGTAAAAAAATGAACGAAAAACAAATATGTAACACATAAACAAACAACAACCACTGAATTTACAGGCTCCTGACTTGGGACAGGCACATACATAAATAATGTAAGTCCATTGATAAGTAAAATACATATACACAGGTACAAAATTTTTACAAAATTTTCTTTTAGATACATTTTGTTCTAGCTTTTGATCATAAACAAGCTGCTGTCCAATTTTGGTAAGGTCCAAAATAGTTTAAGAAAGTTATTAAAATTTTAAACACTTGAACCACAGAGTGAATGCAATGTTTTCTGGCAGAAAAACTAAGTATATTTATAAGTAAAATACGGAAAAAATGGAATTTTATTTTTACAAAATTTACTTCTGCATACTTTCTTATGAACATAAAAAAGCTTCTGTCCAAGTTTGGTAGAAATCCAGTTTAATTTAAGATAGTTATTAAAATTTCAAAAACTTTAACCACAGAGGGAGTATTTGTGGACGCCGCCGACGACACCGACGCAGACGCCGACGGAATGTAGGATCGCTATGTCTCGCTTTTTCGACTAAAGTCGAAGGCTCGACAAAAATGGCTTAAAGTAAAACTATGGTTCTAGTATTACAGAATACAGAAACGAAAACCCCACTTTGAGACCATTATACTAGTTGCCTAAAGTAACGTTATTTTGTCCCTGGTAGATTGTTATTGGTTTTCATACGTTTTTTTCTTTATTTATCTCTATGCCTATAAATAAGTACGTAAGCTTTCATAATATGCTAACATATGGTTACTGAAGTTCTTTTGCTTCCTTGTTATAAAATGTATAAAGTTTATTAATAAACTCATCATAGATATTCATTGCGTCCGAAGCATTTTTCGTGTTTTATCTTTATCATGAGGGTCAAGCGGGGAAAACAACAGTATATTTCACCTACATGTATTGGTACTTTAGCGGAACTATTTTCTTGTGCGTGTTTTGCTTTCTATACATCAGGTTAGACTTTTCATTTTTAGAACCTGTCTATCCCCCGCCTTTCCCGCGAAAAATATCATAATAAAACACATAATCATAGCCAATAGTTTATTCTTAACCCAGACCAGAAAACATGCCTTTAAAACATTTTCGACTCACAAACAAAATATATTAAAAGCAATTTTTTTTTACACTTTTGACTTGAATTTATATGAGTATATTAAATATACATGTACATGTATATACCAATCTAAGTTAGTTTTTATCTTGTTTCTCGTCTTACTTTACAAAAGGTCAGTAGAGCTACTTTGATAGATCAGGCTGACTGATAACACGGTCTATATAAAGCCGTAATGGGACAATGCATGGAATGAAGACATCACCAATTCACCGTATGCAATATATAAAAAGACATGCTGAGCTTATCATATAGTCATCACCTACCCACCAACACGGTGTGAGCTCTGGTTTCCGCGTATTTATAGATTATAGATCGGTTACAAGTCCAACACGCAAGTTACGTAAAGGAAAGCTCTCTCGCAACAATAGACCGGAATGACTTTACGGTCATCCGCTGTAAAAGGGACAAAAAATACAGATCCGAGAGTAATCGCAGTTTATGACAGCTAGTTCAAAGCCAATAAAAACTAATACAAAAATCATGTATCTAAGACAAATATGTCAATCAGTGCAAATCCACATCCAGTGGATTTAGTATAAAGACGTTATTAACAATAAGAGAAGCATAGATAACAACAGATTGTAGTACCTTGATGTGTAAAACAATGATATTTGATATGGTTTTAAGTTACTGATAACAAAATTACTATTTATACCAATGAGAACAATATTCAAAAAATATTTTTCTTGTGTTTGATTGGTATTGAAAGGACTGCTAAGTTTGCTGCCCTGATCATTTTTAATTTACATGCATACAATTTCTTTTACATTATTATTGATAAATACTATATTGCAGAAGGAGTGGCAATATATCTTTAAGTGAAAGATATTGTTTGTGACCTTAGGGAAATTTATTTGGATATGCCGATTATGGTCTCATTGAGATTTATCAGACCTTCATTCAATTTCAGCACATATTTTACGTTCCATTTATGGACTTTATGCTGTTCGTTCTGTGCGTCCGTTCGTTCTTCCGTTCATCGGTCTGTTTCGCTTCAGGTTAAAGTTTTTTTGGTAAAAGTAGTTTTTGATGAAGTTGCAGTCTAATCAATTTGAAACACAGTACACATATTCCATATTACAAATTGTGACTTGGATGGAGAGTTGACTCATTGGCACTCATAACACACCTTCTTATATCTATATAATCTTTTGATAGGTTTAATTAAGGTCTAGAGCTGGCATGTTAGTTACTGTTAGTAGTTTAATTTATGAATCAGTTTCATTTTGCGTAGTTTTTTTGTTGGTACCTATTCCGACATCGGACTAGGATTTCTTTTAAACTGAGTGTTACTGTACAAATTGTTGTGTGTTTGTTTATTCTACATTGGCTAGCTATAGTTGTATAGTTGTATAGTAGGAGGATTTAGATCTCACAAAGTATGTTTAACCCCGGCCCGCCGCAATTTTTGCGCCTGTCCCAAGTCAGGAGACTCTGGCCTTTGTTAGTTATTTTATAGTGTTTTTTTTTTTTTATTTTAGTTTAGTGTAGAAATATTGGTGGCCTTCGGTTGTTTTGGCTTTGCCACATTCTTTATTTCCATTCTCAATTGTATTAATTGAATAATTGATTAGTTGATTGATTGATTTGTTAATTAATTGATTGATTGATTGATTGATTGATTGATTGGTTGATTGATTGCGGGATTTGCTCATTGTACTACAAACAAAAGTCATGATCATTTGAGAATCCTTTATTTGTATTGTAGTCTTCATTTAACCAATGAAACTCTACATTTACTTTTGCCTTAGAATTAAATTAATGACTGTCTGGTTACTATATATAAGAAACGCAAGAATGTGAAATATGAAAACTTATTTGGCCTTCAATGTCTCAACCTTTTTTAATGTATGTAACTTCTTTGTTCAGTTATATTTCGAATTTGACATTGTTTTAAAAACTACCATTATAGATTTCCGGGAAATGTTCTGCATAAAACCCTTTGGAAAAGCACATTGACGTTATTTTCCAAACATTTCTTGTAGCCCAATAATTTTGCAAGGTGTTGCAACATGTAATGTAAAGACGTTACAGCCGATTCAGTGGGTGTGTAGGCAAATGTGGTATTCTTGGTTAGATTGCTTGCTAACTGTATGGTGAAGTCATTATTAGGTTAGGTAAACTACCCTCCATTAAGAGTAGACTGGTCCGACATATAACCAATTAAACTGTCTGTAGGACTAGGCTACTTCCACAAAAGGGTAGTATACCTTACCTAAAAATGACTTCACGGTTTAACAAGAAAGGTAACCAATGATATTACCTTTGTCTACACACTCAATGCAATCGGCTGTAATGAAAATGAGAAATTTGTAAGACTAGGCTCAACCAGCCAGTCGGCAACATCCAGCTTTCAAATATATATAAACACAAATTTTGCATAAGACTCAAACGTACTTCAAATGTTTTTATTAATAAATAACCACTATATTACCAGTTAAGCAGTCAAAGACACCATTTAACGATTTTTTTAAAATTTCATTTATGTTTCATTAGTTATATACAGGCAATATAAACCGCTTTCAGTATATTATACAGCGTGCAGCACGCTTTACATTTTAAAGAGTCAACAATTTTGTGTGTTTATAGAATCGTAAATAGTTATGATTATTTTTAAATGATGACAAATTGCTCTATTCTGTAAAATATATAGCTTTCGGAAATTCCATATTCTCGGCATCCTGTAAAATAGTTCATGAACAGTAATAATTGTTCTGCATTAAAATAAAAGAAATTTGCACTCTTGCTTTGAACTTTTAATCGGCCACACAAAACTGATTTTACAAAACATTCTACCTCGGAACGAATGGATTTCGCTTGATTATGGGACCAAAGGTTTATATTTTGTATTCAAAGTATGGTGGGCAAGGAAATTATTCATAAGCTTAAAAAGAACAATCCTAGCTATACCCAAACTTGTAATTTTGATCAAGTAGGCCCTATATCTCTAGCTTTTGTTTTTGCCTAGTGCAGATAAAAGTATTGCCGCAGAATTGTTTTTATAAACTATCCGGTAATGGTTGGGTTGGGTATCCGACCTCAAGTTGAGAACTACTTTAGAAGAAGAAAACTAAGCAGAACACCCTGATTTTTTTCTACTGTAAACTTCTGCTGTCAAGCTTCCCTTTGCACCTAGTGCGGACAATTTTTATTATATTATTTTCGATAAGGGTTGGGTTGGGTGTCCGACCCCGACTTTGGTCATATCTTTTGAAAATAAAATAAGCCAAACAACAACCTTGATTTTTTTCTCCGGTAGACATCAGCTAGCCTACCCAGCTCCCCTTTACACATTGTGCGGACAAAAGTATGGCCGTTGAAATGTGTTTTATAATCTTTTCGGTAATGGCAGGGTAGGGTGGTTAGCTGAAGTCCACTTGAAAAAAAAGTGGCCTCCAATGTGGTTTTATGCAGAAAAGTTACCCGAAAATCTATGGTAGTTTGCAAAAAATAATATGATATGTAATATGTTGGCAAATAATGAAAGCTCGTATCTTAATTAATAGACATCGAAATAAAGAGAAACCGTATGATAACCAATACAAATCTCCCAGAGACAAACTAGCAACTAGTATGATGGTCTGGATTCATGGTTCTTAATTTCTGTATTCTTTGATATTTCAGGCCATTTTTCTCTATTCTTTATACCTTTTGCCAATTATTCTATTCTCTTTATATTTTACACCATGATTCTAGCTTTTTTATTTATTTCTTGGTCCATTGTCTCTATAATTTATATTTTTTGTCAACTATTCTCAATAACATAATTCCCCAACAACGCCCTCTAGTTCAGGTCACCATATATGTAGCCTTCTCAATTAAGCAAAACAAAAACCCTATAGGCTCCGAATGCCATAATAATTGAATGCCTGTCCAGGTTTGAATTGTGAAATTGCGGAAATTTGTTTTTTAATCAATCTATCAAGCAAAACATATTATCGTCCTCGATGTTCACGGTACTGACAATACTGGCAGATGGACGTTGGTCATCAATTCTAATAATCTTAGATCGACCTTTCTAAACTTAAAAGTAAAGTTCACGCAACCGGTTCCAGATTGTTATTAAAGACTTTTGATCTGACAACCGCTGTGCATGTATACTCTAACGACTAGGCTAGTTTTCTTGTCAGTTTTAAAAAGTAATTACCTCTCTTATAAGTGTCATGTTGTAACAAATCTATTTATTTGTACCATCTGTATGTATCTTAATATTATATTGTACAATTTAAATTTGTGATTCGTTTAATATTTAAATATTATAATTTATTATTTATCAAAGGTATAAACAAGGTAATTTGAAAGTCTTTGATTATTTTATTACCGTAGGTCAATTCAGAAGTCATGCGGTTTATTTTGTCTACATTATGTTGGAACATCATGGGAGTGTTTACAATGCCCTCCTGTGGCAAAATTTAGAATGTGAAACTAGAAAGGAAAACATTTTACAATATATATTGATAAATAATTAAAATTAAATACAAATCTCTTCCTGAGTAAATTCGAAAACGAAAAATTGAAACATGCACTTTAAAATTTATTTTCACTTTTAATTGGTTTTAGTGAAATGAAAAACAAAAAATGAAAACACTTTCGTTTTCCGTTTTGATTTCAGAAAAATAAAAAAACGAAAAAACGAAAACACTTGTTTTTCATTTTGGTTTTACAGAAATCAAAAACGAACAATAGAAACATTCTCGTTTTTTGTTTTTTGTTTTTGATATTTCAAAATGAAAAACGAATGGACTCAAATATACACAGATATCGAATGCTGAATGTTGAAAACGAAAGTTGATTGCTGAAAATCGATGATGAAAACGAATGTTGAATGTTGAAAACGAATGTTGAAAACTGAAAATCGAATGTTAAAAAACTGAAAATCGAATGTTGAAAAAGAATGTTGAAAACTAATGTTGAAAACGAATGCGAATGTTGAAAACGAATGTTGAATGTTGAAAACGAATGTTGAACGTTGAAAATCAAATGTTGAAATCGAATGTTGAATGTTGAAAACTAATGTTGAATGTTGAAAACGAATGTTGAAAGTTGAAAATCGAATGTTGAAATTGAATGTTGAATGTTGAAAACGAATCTTGAATGTTGAAAACGAATATTGAATATTGAAAACGAATGTTGAATGTTGAAAACGAATGTTGAAAACTGAAAATCGAATGTTGAAAGTTCAAAATCGAATGTTGGAAACAAATGTTGAATAATGAAAATCGAATGTTGAAAACGAATGTTGAATGTTGAAAACGAATGTTGAATGTGGAAAATCGAATGTTGAAATCGAATGTTGAATGTTGAAAACGAATGTTGAATGTGGAAAACGAATGTTGAAAGTTGAAAATCGAATGTTGAAAACGAATGTTGAATGTTGAAAATCGAATGTTGAAAGTTGAAAACCGAATGTTGAAAACGAATGTTGAAAACGAATGTTGAAAACGAATGTTGAATGTTGAAAACGAATGTTGAATGTTGAAAACAGATGTTGAAAGTTGAAAATCGAATGTTGAAAACGAATGTTGAATGTTGAAATGAATGTTGAAAGTTGAAAATCGAATGTTGAAATCGAATGTTGAATGTTGAAAATGGATACGAGAAAAAAAAATAAAAAATTTGAATGTTGAATATTGAAAACGAATGCGAATGTTGAAAACGAATGTTGAATGTTGAAAACGAATGTTGAACGTTGAAAATTAAATGTTGAAATCGAATGTTGAATGTTGAAAACGAATGTTGAAAGTTGAAAATCGAATGTTGAAATCGAATGTTGAATGTTGAAAATGGATACGAGAAAAAAAAAAAAAATTTGAATGTTGAATATTGAAAACGAATGCGAATGTTGAAAACGAATGTTGAATGTTGAAAACGAATGTTGAACGTTGAAAATCAAATGTTGAAATCGAATGTTGAATGTTGAAAACTAATGTTGAATGTTGAAAACGAATGTTGAAAGTTGAAAATCGAATGTTGAAATCGAATGTTGAATGTTGAAAACGAATCTTGAATGTTGAAAACGAATATTGAATATTGAAAACGAATGTTGAATGTTGAAAACGAATGTTGAAAATTGAAAATCGAATGTTGAAAGTTGAAAATCGAATGTTGGAAACAAATGTTGAGTAATGAAAATCGAATGTTGAAAACGAATGTTGAATGTTGAAAACGAATGTTGAAAGTTGAAAATCGAATGTTGAAATCGAATGTTGAATGTTGAAAACGAATGTTGAATGTTGAAAACAAATGTTGAAAGTTGAAAATCGAATGTTGAAAATGAATGTTGAATGTTGAAAATCGAATGTTGAAAGTTGAAAACCGAATGTTGAAAACGAATGTTGAAAACGAATGTTGAAAACGAATGTTCAATGTTGAAAACGAATGTTGAATGTTGAAAACAGATGTTGAAAGTTGAAAATCGAATGTTGAATACTAATGTTGAATGTTGAAATGAATGTTGAAAGTTGAAAATCGAATGTTGAAATCGAATGTTGAATGTTGAAAATGGATAGGAGAAAAAAAATTAAAAAAAATTTGAATGTTGAATATTGAAATCGAATGTTGAATGTTGAAATCGAATGTTGAATGTTGAAAATGGATACGAGGGAAAAAAAAAAAAAAAAAAATAATTTGAATGTTGAATATTGAAATCGAATGTTGAATGTTGAAATCGAATGTTGAATGTTGAAAAAGGATACGAGAAAAAAAAAAAAAAAATTGAATGTTGAATATTGAAATCGAATGTTGAATGTTGAAATCGAAGGTTGAATGTTGAAAATGGATACGAGAAAAAAAAAATAAAAAAAAAATGGAATGTTGAATATTGAAATCGAATGTTGAATGTTGAAAATGGATACGAGAAAAAAAAAAATAAAAAAAAAATGGAATGTTGAATATTGAAATCGAATGTTGAATGTTGAATGTTGAAAATGAATACGAGGGAGAAAAAAAAAAAAAAAAAAAAAAAAAAAAAAACAAATTTGAATGTTGAATGTTGAAATCGAATGTTGAATGTTGAAATCGAATGTTGAATGTTGAAATCGAATGTGGAATGTTGAAAATGGATACGAGAAAGAAAAAAAAAATTTGAATGTTGAATGTTGAATGTTGAATTTTGAACCAACTTGACATCCGTATGATATGATGCCTGCCTGAATATTTTGAGGTGTCTATAAGATAAATTTTGTTTATCCATGCAGTCTTATACATTCATTTGAAGATAACGTTTGAAAAAAAAGAGTCTGAACAGTTTTTAAAAAGCTTAAATATATTGAAAATATAAGAAGACAATAAGAGACTAATACACCACTTAGTAAAATTCTCATAAAGGACGTACATATGTATATTTTCGAAAAACCTCGTTGTGTTACAAATTACAACAAAGTAATATTGACTTTCAAGATAATAACTCAACTCATTTGGGACCGTATTCATGCAAACTTACCTTTAAAAAGAAACATCCATTGAATATGAACAAAATACTCTCTTTAAAATGCGTCATTTCTAACAACAGACAACAGGACATTATAACGAGGCCATTGACATATGAATTAACAGAAGTTTAGCAATGTTCAAATGTCGTAGATCTAGGAAGATTAGCCGACTAGTTAGCAAAAACAGGAGCACGCCAGGGTCTGTATGCCTCCGCGGACCTTACGAATAAACAAGTTCAATTTCAGACTACCTAAATTTACAATCTAGTATCTCCTGCATTAATTGCATCATCGGGGGACCTTACGAAAAGTACTACAATTCACACGATTTATTTAACGTTATAGTATCTAAAGCCATAAGATCTTGAAAACGTGTCGCTATTTCGATGAGACAATAGCTTAAACCACTCAATATTAATCATGTTATAAAAACGATACATATAAGTTTGATTTAATTATTATAAAAGATACAAGGACAATGGAAACACGCACATGATTAAGTGATAACTTTAAATGCATGATGATTTATATATTAAATATTAGACATGGAATCTAAACATTTCAGGTCACAAAAAGGAAGAGAAGAACCTAGGCATTTACGATAACATGAAGATTTAGACATCTGCTATACTTACCAAAAGACGTGATAGTGCAGTTTTATTTTGTTTGTAAATATAAGTATATGAATTCACAAGACATGCAATATATGTGATAATCACTCTGTGCAGTCCATCATTTGTCAACGACAAAAACATTCTGAGGAACTACTTTCTGAGTGCATAAAATAATTGCCAAATCATGCCAGTAAATTATTCATATGCATTCCCTAATCGCTTTGATATTACACAAAATTGCGTTTTTTAATTAAAAACTGCATATGCTATTATTATTGTTTGGATTACCATGTGTAAGAGGAACAGTATTATACCGTGGACGCTTTCTATTAGTTGTTTTGTTCACTCATCTTTGTTTTTCTTTTTTTACAACCAATGAAAGAGTTTAATACCTTTAACAGTATACAAATTTAATCAAATCAAAATAACAATGACTTGTATTACCATGATTATGCAGTATGCACCAGTTAAACAACTACCATATCAATTGATTTTTTAAACAATGAAGGGGATACAAGTTGTATAAGCATTATTTGACGCTTTAAACGAGTATTGAAACAAACGATAAAAGATTATAGACTTAACTTTCAAAATTATTATAAAGTTTATATATCCAAATGTTTCAAACATGTTACGTTTATTATACACGCGCGGAAATACTCATATAAAATTATTTGATATTGAATATAAATATAAATATCGAACTGAACTCTGCAATGCTCGACATTTAATTTACTGCATAATCTTACATTTGGGTTCATGATTAATTTGTATCATTTGAATCAACTGAAACAATAAGAATATAATGTCATGTATATTTTGCTTCGCTTTATCTAATGTATTTACATGCTATTATTTATTTGATGTATAGTAAATAGTTTATTGTTTTAATATTTAAGAAAGTGTTTGCTTTTCCCGTTCACTACTTGTTTACATGCTTACTATCATATCAATTGTACACATTTTGCGATTTAATCAAATGTTAACTAACAAAGCACTGATGACATATCCTTTAAAGTGTAGGTTTATGTACACTTATATTTGTTTTGTTTTTGGTTGTGCTTGTTCTTTTATATTCATGTTTTTTTATTTGTTTATTTATGGAGGGAATTCCTATTTGTTTGGTTGTTGCATTTTTCTTTCCTATTTTGTCTTGTTCTTTTGTTCTTTTGTTTTTTATATATATATAGCCTCAAGTAGTGAGGACAATTCATTTCTGAATGTTGCGATTTTTTTTCGTATCTTAGTAAAAATAATTTTACTTGAATACACACGTGTATCTTCTTTCGGAGAGCAAAAAAATCACAGCAGACTTTATTATTTAGTTTTTCATCGCTATCAATCAAATTATTTTTGTCAAAAATGTAACACTATATACTAAGGCGGAAATCTGGATTTCATAATATATAATTTTTGTTCTCTGCTTAAACAAAATGTATTTATTTCATCAATTTAGGAATCTGAATAGTTTGTTTAATGAATAAACCATTATCCCCCTTCTCCTTGAAATGCAATGGCCGTTCCATTGTGAGCGAAGAGAAAAAGGCAATACGTCTAAATTATAACAATTCTCGTTATTTCACAAATTATATGTATGTCTTTACGGTTCAAAATTAACATTTACAAAACCATCAGTTGTTTTTATAATTATCATGATTTATATCTTATTACAAAATTGCTCTTTGTAACAACAACTGTTCAAGTAGTGTCTATTTGCACTGCCCCGTAAAGTTGTCATTTAAACGGTATTTCAAAATTGTCATATAAGTTGAAGGATAATAAGCTATACAACCATGTTCAAACGACCAATTGGTTTTTCTAAAATGTCCTGTATCGAGCCAGGATTATGTCAGTTGTTATGAAATCGTCCGTGTCTGCGTATGTTGGTGATTGTTTTGTTCCAATCTGTGTTTCTATTGTTCCGTTGCTTTCCTCTTATACATAATATGTTCCCGTCATTTTTAATTTGTAACGCATATTTGTTTTGGATTAATCAATATATGACTATTGAACAGCAGTATACTTCTGTTGCCTATATTAGACACATATGTTTTCTTTCTTCAAATTTCGATCATTTCAATCCCTTAATTACACGACTAATGATACAATTTGCTAACCATAGACACACAGAAACATAATTGAAATTCTGTTATAAAAGTTCGCTTCTAAAATAAGGGAGACCCTTTTTTTCTTATACAAGTATGTTTTGTTTATTAATTTTGTTATTAAACTGGTATATGTTTATATCATTTTTTATTCTATAAGATGGGCATATATTTATAATTAAACAAATTATCCATTTATGACTTTTTACTTTTCCCTTCAAACTGATACAGACTTGTTTTATCTATGAAATTGACACATTAGTTTATATTGATCATTCTGTATTGAGCTGCTTTGACTTGGAAGAATTGAGTGAATATTATGTGAATTCTATTCGAGATGAAAAGGAAGGCACATGGTTTAAAAGCTGTAAAAACGTCATTCTGTATGAAAATTTTGAAAGATTCGCTTGAAATTACTGCAATTTGTTTCTATCTCAAAACATTCTGATCTGTTACAATTAAATTCAAAACCAAAAGAACTCACATTTTATTATTGATATTTTTTTAGTTCACTTAAACAACTTTATTTGTTTAAAAATGAATCTCGTGGTTGTTCTCTGTTAATTTGTTTTTTTCTGATAATTTAGAAAAGCGAAATCGTCGAATCATAGTTTGTCGAGAACAAATAAGCGGACAATGCAATGCTAATTACCCGTAGACAAATTGGAAATGCTGCAACAGTTTTGAAAGGACCGAAGTGGGTTTATTTTCTTCTCTTTTTTTAAGAAATTCGCTGTTTAACAAATGTGGAAATACGAAGATGGGGTATGATTACTTAAAGACAACATTTCTATACACACAATTCGAAAGCAGCAGATGATCGAAATTAGAGGCAACCGTAATGCATTCAACAATGAGAAAAAAGCAACACCGTATATTACTATACGGTGAAACATATGAAACAATTAAAATTAAAATAAACTTGTTACAAAAATAAACATGTATACCTATCCTATACAAAGTTTCAACTGCTACTATAACAAAATTTCTGATAGCTTTTTAGACGATGTTGGGAAGGAGTGACCCCCAGTTTGATGCGTCTGATTTATCAGATAACATGACAAAGTAGAATTCCAAAACACTGCGGTTAAACAATTTGCAGACATCATAAATAAGTCAAGAATAAGAGATAAAGATACAAATGGCAGCTGCAAGGAAATAAACACTTACATAAACTATAATTAATGAACATTAATACACATTTATGTGCTGTGTTTCTTTCACTCTAAGATATGAACGAACAATGACCTTCCCCAAGCTGATTTAAGATTAAATGTATGTTTGAAGCATCTCCGTGGTATTAATCAAACCTGTTATGTAAACAGACCCAGAACGACTGATGAAGTACTTTCAATGAAGAAAATAATAATAATAATTATTAAAAAATAATAATAATGATAATTAATAATAATAAATTATAATTGTCCAATGGAAAATTAAAATAAATAAAAAATGAAAAATATTTAATATATATACATAATAAAATAAAAACACAATAAATACAAATATAAAATATTATAAAAATTGGCGTTACGGGCAACATGCTTATGATAGATATGTATTTAAAAAATAAATAAAATACATATATCAATCAAGAAATTAAATGCACATTATTCGAGCATCTATCGCTGCAACTGCAATAGACGATAGAGTGTAGATGTATGAATGTGACTTCAAATAACTTAGACCATAAGGAGAAAGTTACGAGCCGCTTGATTATACATCTATCAGAAACATAACTCGTAGAGTTTTTGAATGAAACCTCAAACAATGTGAACTTAATAGCAAAGAGAGCCTTTAAAAGAGAGTATTGCCAAGAGCTTGAAGCATAATTCGAAGAACACTTGTTACTCCGAAATATTATACCTCTCTACGCGTGACATGTTGAGCGCTGGCCCATCCCATTTTCAAACTCAAGTATATTAATACCTACTCTTAAATTTTATACCTGCATGTTTAGCGCTGGCCCAGCCCATGCTTAGAGGGTATGGGCTCACTTTGCAACATGAGACGGATAACCTCGAGTGAAAAAAACATTTGCACACTAAAACATGTATCCAAAAGAACTGTCAAATGGACAAACAAATGATTCGTTCACCCGACGAGAGGGCTGCCTAGTTACCCGTTTTATTCAGGGCTGCCTGAGAACTCAGGTAATAATTTGGTGACAAGTAAAGAATGGGTAAAATCCATTATTACATTGCCCAAACGAAATGTGTTACACATACATGCTGCCCTTGTAACGCATTGAGTATCCCCAAAATTTTTCCGAGATAGTGATTGTGCTAAAATAGTTATGTGAACAGTAAAAAAACATTCGTTCTAAAAATAATTAGAGCTCGATGATAAACATAGAAAAAATATTATATAAGAAAATACTTGACATAGAAATTAATTATAAATAGCCATCTACTAATTCAATAAAGAAATAATAGACCTAATTATAAATATGATTTCGTAATATTCAACAGATCTTGATGCCTTTTATCTTCCAATAATAATTTAACGGGTGTTCCGTCAGATGTCAGACGCTCCCAAATTAGAATATGCAATTTGGAAACCATTGATAGTATCTTTGAATTAAATATAAATGGTGCTTTATGTAAAGCTAAATGCTGCCGTAACCAATGAATCACATATTTATACAACTGATCTTATAGACAAATATGATTTATAATACGTTGATGAATGATTACTCTTGGATAAAAAACAAAATGGCAGTCAGATAAAACAATGTAAAACTATAACTGTGACATTTTCAATTAGTTTTGTCTGTATATTCGGAATAATGCAGGTATCCGAAAACATATTTTTATAACTGTAGTTCATTGTAATATAAATGCGGATCAAAAATCCTCTCTGTAAAAGTTAATTCATATATCGTAGCACACTTGAGTTGGTTAACACATGTCATACTATTTTGCTAGATGAATAAGCAGATTTCACTAGGAAATAATGCATGTCATACTGTGTTGATAGAGGTTATAGAAAACAATGTACAACTTTTTATGATACCAATTTCTTGAAGAAACAACCTTTCAATATTGTCGTGTTGTGTAAACAAACTTTGATGTATGAACGTATTATCAGGAAAGATGTTGAATTCAAGCGATTTTGTTCCGTTTATATTAACTCTATGTCTAGACTAAACATGTTCAATTGGTCTTAGTTCTCTGTTTCAAGTAAACTCGTCATTAGTATCGCAGATCTGGTAAGTTATGTGAGCACCAAACGTTTTTCTCCGTAATCGAAATATGAAATAAATAAAATACTGTTCAAAACAATGTATAAAAAAAGTCCATATCAATCTTGTCTATCAGTTTGTTTACCATGAATGTCCATCCTTTGCGTCGACGGGCCGAATATTTCCAAATTTTGCTCAACATTCTCGTTTCGTCCAATTTATATAACTTGCACAATAGACGTGTGCAGGACTTCCTCTGTTTGGTTTCACAAGATGTCCAACCCATATCCCCTCGAGAGGATAAATTTGAAGTGTTTTTACCGACGGATAGAAAATATTTACACGCACGGTTCTGTACAGATGTTATTTCACTGAAAGTCTTTGTTCCCCATATTCCACTTCCATACAAAAGTATCGGCTCAACAACTGTTGAATAAAGCTTCGTGTAAACGCCATGTGTCATTCCACCAGCAGCCACAACTTTACCGCACAATGCACCTAATGCTCTACTGGCTGATTTTGACAGTTCTCTCGCGTTCTTCCGAAATGTTAGATGCTCGTCTAACCATATTCCAAGATACTTGTATGAATCTATTTTCATTATGTTGTGTCCACTACATTCAAAACTATACTCGGATATCGCTATTGATTGAGGACGAAAATGAACAACTTTTTTTTTATCTGCATTAACGGAGAGTTTCCATGTTTCACACCATTCCGTAACAACGTTCAGCATTTGCTGCAGACTGTTTTCATCCGGTGCTATCAATGCTATATCATCAGCATATAGTAAAATGCTCAACATAGTATCGTCTATACGTACACCACAATTCAGCGCGTTGATATGTTCTGCTAAGTCGTTTATATAAACGGAAAAAAGAGTTGGTGACAGAATACATCCTTGTTTTACTCCGTTCGCTACGTTAAACCAAGGGGTTAAGTCATCATTTAATCGGACAGTGCATTTGACGTCAGTGTAAAGTGACTGTATCGCTTTAAGAAAGCTTCCGTATATTCCCAAGGCTTGTAGTTTGTGCCATAGTAGTGTTCTATTTACGGTATCAAACGGTTTTCGCATGTCGATAAAGCATACATGTGTGGACAGTCGAGATATTTTTCTATCATTCAAAGTCAGGTATAACGCTTGGATGTGTTCTTCACAACTTCTACCCTTGCGGAAGCCATTTTGTTCTTCGCATAAATGATCGTTATCTTCTAGCCACTTACTAAGACGTTGATTGAGAATAATACAGTATATTTTAGATGGCACTGATATCAATGTTATTCCACGGTAGTTAAGTGGTTTACGTTCATCGTCTGCGTTCGGTTTCAATATTGGATTAATTATTCCCCTTGTCCATTCTAATGGGACTTTTCCGAGCTGAAAACATCCACTTATTATTTGGTACAGTAGTTCTATTGCTGTGTCATTTTTAAGTACTTCCGCGGGAATATCATCGATACCTGTAGCTTTTCGGACCTTTGCTCTGGTTACGGCCGTTATCACTTCCTCTCTAGTGATCGGTTCATTTAATTCCGTTTTATCCCGATTGGCATTTTGACTTTCCGTTGATTGTGGATTCGTTTCTTCGTTGTTTTCATCGGAGTTAAATAGTTGTCTAAAATCTTCCTTCCACCGATCTAAAACGTTAACTTTGTCCGTTTCTATAGTTCCATCTTCATTTACAACAGCGCTAGGTATACAAGATTTCCGTTCGTTGCATATTCCTACTTTCCCGATTGATCGCCAGAAATCACGTTGGTTACTTGAATAGAGTTTATCTACTAGTTTTTGTCGTTCGTTATTCTGATATCGTCTTTTAAATTTACGGTTCATTCGATCAAATTGTTTTCGTTCTGTACAATAACAATCTTTTAATTTGCGCTTTTCACTGTTTGAACCGGAATGTTTTAACCATTTTCTTTCAGACATACATACTTTATTCCATTGGTCACGCAGAATATCGTTCCAATACGGTTTAAACATAGACTTTTTACGCTTATCACTTCTGTTATAATCTGTTTCATGCACAGGTAATTTATTTTCCATTTCGCTTTTTATCAAAGATTGGAACTGGTCATAGGCCAATTGAATGTTTTCATTTATTTGAATTGAATTTTCTATAGTGCTAATAGTATCGTTGATCAATTCAGTTATCTCCTCATTGTTAAGAAAATCACTCGGTAATGCAGACACTTTAAATTTTCGTTTTAATCCTGTTGTATTACGATCACAATAACTCGCATTGCTAACTGCCTTCGGCAATAAAATGTCACAATACATTAAAGAATGATCTGGGATCCTATCAGGCATGACATTTAGTTCGTTAATTATGTTCGACATCGGCATTATTTTAAAATCTAAAATACATTCCATATCTTCATATGGCACGCAGACATAATCGACCACTGAACGTCCAGTTGGTGAAATATATGTAAAATCATTGTCACCGAAGCGACCATTTAACATCGCAAAATTAGCGTCACTAAGAAAATTTATAAAAGCATCACCTTGATGATTATCTGTAAAGTCTACCACACTTCGGGGTTTAATGTTATCAACACCTTCGATATAATCTAAATTTCGTCCTACTCGAGAGTTGAAGTCGCCACAAATAACAATTCTTCCCATGTTTTGGTATGTATACACTTGTTCTAATAAAGTTTGAAAAAATACACGATGGTCCAACGCTCTACACGACTCGGCTGGGGGTAGGTAACAAATCGCAATGCATAAACTTAAAACATCTATTTTTGATCTCATTTTAATCCATAAAATTCCGTCAACTTCAGAGTCCAAAGTTTCGAAAGTGTAGCTATTGTAAATTTCATCCTTCACTAAAACGCCAACGCCACCTGATCCTCGATTAGCATTTCTGTTTATAGTTTTCCGATTGTTGCCAAAGAAAGTATACCCCGGAATGTTCAACTTTTCGTCTTTTCGTAGAAATGTTTCGGTTAAGGCTAAAATGTCACAATTTGTGTATTCAAGTACTTGTTTGCGAAATTGAGAATTATCGTTACTTTTAAGCGACCAACCCCGTACATTCCATACTCCAAGCCGCAACGATTCCTATTTATTTTTAACTAAACGGGTTCCGACGAATTTGTAGTCTTTTTCTTTACCTAGTTCTTTCAATACAGTTCTAAAACTGGCTTGTATGTTTCGTGATTCAGCAGACTGGTCATTATTTATGTAGACATTTTCATAAGCCCTGTTTGCCCTCAACTTTCGCTTGTTTTTCATAATTTTCGATTTATTGTCAAAATTATCTATTTCTACTATAACAACACCTGGATAGGAACCTCTACTTTCTTTTCTACAAACCGACTTAAGTGTAATGTCAGAAAGAGTAAGACCGTCTTTCAATAACGTTTGGACTTTATTCTTAGTAATATCTTCATTTTCTTTCTCTCTCTCGTCAAAATTCAAGTTCTTGATGACTATCTTATTTCTGCTTTCACTTTTCTCACCTATAGTTTTTGTTTTAACAGTTTTTTCTAACTCATCTATTTTATTTTGCATACCTAACATGTCAGCTTTTACTTCTTCTCTAACTGTATCTATATTCTGTTTTAGCTTTTCATCAATCATTATTGAAACCTTTTCTGATATTTTTTCGGTAATCTTTTGTTCAAAATTTGTTTCAAGTTCATCTATTCTCTTTTCTAGCTTTTCACTCACTGTGTTTAAGTTTGTAGATAATTGGATTATAAGCAATTCTAATCTAGTAGGGGGTTCTACTTCTATTGTTGGCGGTGTGTTCGATTGGGGAGAAACTATCGATTTCTTCAGTCGTTTATTCATTGAATCATTATCAGATAAATATTGCATATCTTGGTTTGAGAGACTTCTTTTTCTCATGTGTGTAAAATTGTCAGTATCATTACTTACTGTTCTAACGTGGCCATAACATAATTCACTGTTCATATTCATATTCTCGGTATTGTTTACATATGTATTCACGCCACTAACACTACATTGTGGGTACATGGAAAATTGTTGAAAGTTTTCCATTTTACACTCAAATTTCTCAGTTTTTCGCCTCCGTTGCTCGATTCAATATACTATAAATGTCAGAACACAGACTCAGAGTCTAATAAATGGACAATATCACACAATTTATCAATTCTTTACACCAGCTAGAACAACTGCTTGTTTTCTTGAATTTTTCTACCCTATTTACCACCTTGCCTCATATTCTTATTTAGAAAAAAATCACATACCTAATTTTATAGGTATTTAAAAAGTCAGAATGCGAGTGCATATATTTTAACTCTCAAGTCATTTTTAAGAAGCAATAAACAAAAGAACTATGTCAATTGGACATGCTTTGATACTATATATGCGCTTGAATTTTTACTTGATAACATCTTTGTTCGCTTTGGTGATTCCGTATACCGTCAAGTTATTGGAATTACAATGGGGACTAACTGTGCACCAATTATTACGGACATGTTTTTGTATTGTTTTGAGTTACAATTGTTGACTTAAATTAGCAAAGATCCATCGAAACAACATTTGATACACAAATGGAACAATACTTTTAGATATTTTCGATCTTGATATCTCTATCATTAACGGGAAGCTTTTTAAAAAAATGAATGATAAAAGAGATGATTTTTCATTTCCTATCGTTAATTATCCATTTTTTGATAGTGACGTTCCCTTTCCACCATCTTATGGTGTTTATATATCTCAACCTGTACGATTCGCTCGTGTATGAAATAACGTATTATATTTTAGCGAGAGAAATTTATGTATTACTGAAAAAATATTCAACCAGGGTTTTCGATATCACAAACTAGTCAAACATTTACTAAATTCTATCATCGGTATAAGGAAATAATTCGTAAATATAACTCAGCATGCAGACATCTTATACGTTCAGGTATTTCACATCCAATCCTCTATGGTAATATTCTTTACAAAGCACAAAAATGTTAGTATTCACTTCAAAAGCTCACAAAACCTTTAAACAGATTATTTCAGAAGGGATATAGTTACGATACTGTTGGCAGGTTATTAAAGATTGCATATTTTGGCTTTAATATTGACTCCCCATTTTCTTTCTCAATTTTGTCTGACTTAAGACAGTCACATAATGGATGAGACGAGGTCAACCCTGGAACATTGGTGTTACAGTACAAAATGAAAACGAACTATAAGTCGTTAAAGGTTGAACTCATTCGATCAATACAAAGTAGAAAAAAAATCTTTAAAAAAACAAAGAGTATACGGGTGCAAGGTTTCAGTTATTGTTTCTGTTCTTTGATTCAGTTAAAGATGTTACAATTATTATCCTGCTTGTATTTGGACATGCCGATTACTTTGATGTCGCATTTACATAAATTATAGCCTCTGTATGTAGTTATGGTGCATCTGATATCTGTTTCTACTTTACAGTAAACATAGATTGTGCATGCTTTTACAAATTCGTTTCTTAAATAGCACATTAGTTTCAGTAATCAACTGGAGAATACAAAAATTCTAAGACATATGTTTTGTTTATTTATTCAAAGAGGCAGCAATGTTATACATTATTGTTTAGAGGCCTGTTAAACTCCGCTTCCGGGTGTTGGAATTTCTCGGTGTGTTGAAGGTCCATTGTTTGTTTTGTTCTACTAACGGCTTTTTGGTCAACCTGTTGTCGCTTTGACCCACATCCGGTCTCCATTTTCGTATATATCAAGCAGGAGAACTCTAGATACAATGTCTCCACAGTTTGATCGTTTTTGATATATCTCATCTATATATCCATGTGCGTGGAAGTTAAATATGTTTATAATACTGACTAAAAGGTTAGAGACAAATATTTTGTTCCGGTAACAAAATATGTTATCAACCACAATTCGAGCCCTACAATTACCTTTAAAATAAACAAATTGTGTTGTTTTACGCCAGTGGTTGATGCTATGTTAGCAACATGACTATTTCGTCAAAGAAGTTTTACAGCCATGTTTTCATGAAAATAATAATCTAAGTTCGGTAAAAAAAAAGAATTCTTCATCCCTTTGCAGAACTGGTAGTCAGGATAATTGCAGCGCTAAACTTTTATCATCACAATTGGAACTTGTTATACTTTTTATTTTGACTACCCCCCTTTCACAGAAACGTAAATGCAAACTCCAAAACTTTATGAAATGTATGTTTTTTTAAAATACCTGGTATATTGCGTCAATGTTGAAATGCAAAATCTCAAAGGCTAACTAGGAGATCAAAATATGGTCACGTTGTTCTTTCAACCGGTAGTGAAACGTTAATCAAAGTTGAGCGTATTTGTGCCGTGCAATAACTGTTTTATGTAAGTTAAGTGGCATTTTACAAGACAAACAGTGTTTTCATATCCAATATATCCTCATTTTCTAGTGGCAATGCAAATTTCACTGACAATTCGCATTTTCTAATATTTTTTGTCTTGTAAATTCATGACATATTTGCCACTGGATGTTTAATAATCAATATATATACATTATATGAAACTAAGGGGCACTAGGTGGGAGATATACAAAAAATCTAAAGTATGATTTGTTTTTGTTCAATCATTCATGAAAGTAAAATAGTGAAATAATTATTCGATTTTAGCAACCAAAATTGTTAATTTTTTGTCAAGTTAAGCTAAGTTACATTGATAATGAATTGTTCACTAGCTTGCAAGTCAATAATTAGACCTCATCAAATCCATATTCATGTGAACTTCAATTTGACCCTTAACTCTAGAGATGGACAACGCATGTATTGTACGTGTTCTTGTTATTTGAAGGAAAAGAATGTCAACCTTGAAAGTGACTTCGTCCTCTGTCAATATCGTCTGAACAGGTCTATATATAACGTTTTGATCTCGTCAAAAGTCCACAATTGATAAATATTAAAAAAAAAAAAATTTTTAGAAAAGAAGCAATAGTTTGTTTATTGTTCTTTATGAACAAGACCCTCAATGCACACACATATCTTATGACTTAAATTAAGCGCTGGTCCTGGATAATTTGGTATACATACATTCAATTTCATTCGTAATATTTCTTTTGAAACGAAGGTGAAAAAAGTGACCAAAGATTTAACTCTTTTTTTAAATTTGTTACCTTTACTGTAAATCCCCCGTTGAAATGTTGTAACTATTTGACATCCATTAATCAACAAAATGTTCGATCAACGCAATACAAACTTAAACAAAATTACACCTTAAAAAAAAACACAATGAGACAATCTCTGATTTTTAAGCGAAATGATAATGGAATAACCTCTAGCTTGAATGTTATTATTTTTAATTCATTGTACGCCCTGTTTTGCTACAAGACTATTCATTAAATAGCGTGATTGTATTTAATTTTACATAATACATTTTGTGAAGCGTTATAATAGGAATAACAGTGTTGTAGTATTTCTTAATATCAATAGGTTACGAACGTAGTTTTGGTAACATGATATATCGAAATTTTAAAGCTTGGGAAAGACCTGTGGTGAGGTAGATCAAAACAGTGGAGAGAACTGGTATCAGCATTATATACCAGCTGGTATGAAGAGGATTAGTAAGTGAGTGATACTGGAAATTTTAATATGAGGTCCTCATTACGCTTTGAAGACAAAGCGTAATGAGCACAAAAAATGTTTGACACATGTGCGCGAACTAACTGTTTGTATTTACTTTATTTCCATCGTTATATGCTTAAAATATATGCATTAAGGCAGCTAACATAAACTTTTCTTGTATATGTTTATGAAACAACATATATTTACCCTGCTCGTAGTTTTTAAACTTTTCAAATATGAACTGAATGCACATACTCCTTGAGGAGGAAGCGGGAACAGCCAAACATTTTTGCGGTAATTTCGCACGCTTCGACCTATAAAAGATTCAATCGAAATATATACTGCACACAATTTTTCAAAATTATAGGCTGAAGGTAAAATTTTGCAACTCTTAAAAAACTTAAGAAAAACAACAACAAAATGACCTACAAGACATATTATGCCTGGACTCTTTAATTAACTTGGAGTGACTCAACACAGGAAACGACTCGCTGTCACTTTGTGATTTGTCAATACACACGAGTAATGCGTCTACTATGTAACCGTTCTTTCAACGTATAATTGCTTTTTGTCTTTACAATTCAGTAAATATTTCCCACTAGGCATTAAGCGACCAATAATCATATATAGTTAGTGTTTACTATATTTTGCCCAGGAAAAATTATAGGGTGACGCACACCAGGGTATTTTAATTTAGTAGTCACATACATAACGCAGTCGTAATTGTGTAATAATATTGTTATCCCTATAAAACTTTACAAATGTGTAACAAATAATATGAAAAAAAAGAATAAAGACAAAGCCCGTTAGCAAAAATGACAGAAAACAATACCCAAATTACATAATACAATAACGGGATGTATAAGTACCGAGCCACTTCAAACGGCCAATTATTGCTGATTGCATTGCTGACAAATTATTACCAATTACAATGCTGACATTTATTTTTAACTACAATGCTGATTTAAACTTGATCTTCTGTAATTTTATACTCAAGCGATAACCAATATACATTTATACGTATATAAAAATGTGAATATTTAACTTGTACAGGTACTTAAACCTATATGTATATACTAGAAGGAAGTTATTTAAGTTAAATAACATTGCCATCTTCCTGGTCTATGGTTGAAAGAACGATAGTGTGGAAAAAATGTCGAAATATATCATTGCATTTTGTTCTTTGTGCGTACAGTGTGAGTAAAAACGACGATTAACATTTATTTTTATATAATGAAATTAATAGACCTAGAAAAAATTCAGCCCACGATTTCGCTTTCTATTTCTATCTATTTTTATGTTTATATCGCTTATAGACCAGCGGTAGAATCATATTTTTTTAATGCACCCACCGAACACACGGCTAAATTATATATCATTGAAAAGATAAAATTGTTAACTTACATATTAGTGATGCCGTAAGAATGAGAAGTGGTCGGAATGTTGCATAATTCAGGTCAAAGATCAACAATTGAATATTACAAAATTTTGTCTTTACTGTCAATTTTTGACTAAACGTAGGAACATAAAACATATTTACCAATCAGGGGACAATAGTTCATTTAGTATATATAGAGCCTGTTATGAATACCATTTTTTTCTTCTAAATATGTCATTTTTAACGTTAAAATTGACGTTTTTCATTATATGATACATTTTGTTTCTGTATGTCTTCATACAAGGATAACCTTGAACTTTGTTAATATTTTTTTCCATGAAAATGAAGTCACGATTTGCTACTATACAAAAGTTTAAAGTCAGGTAAAGGAGGGATAAAAGTAAATTGCATTGATTTCAGTATCAATGATCATGGTTATTCTAGTAATTTTTGACATTTTTTTTTGGCAGACACGTCTGTCATTTATATGTATTTTGTACAATCAAAATGTATTCATATAAGGTTTATAAAATGTATAAGCATCATATGAACGTTTTTTGACGTTTTTTAACATTCGGAATGTCCCGATCGTCTTATCATTATAAACGGAAATAGCTTCAGTGTCAAACTTAACGTATATTTAAATAACAGAAAAAGTGGACAAAAACTGAAAGCAAAACAAGTTTATATATGAATTAGCATTATTAAAACGTAAATAGGTCAGGTCAAGCATCATCATCATCATATCTATATCAATATCTGTCAGGTGTGTATTGATATTTTTACAAAGGTCTGATGCTTGACAGTGACAAAGTTCAGTACATGACAAATTCTGTTCAAAACACACACAACTTTTACTGCAAACTGATTTTCCTTTGCATGTGCAAACCAAATCTTGAAGGAAGTCAGATAACATTTGACCTTCAAACAAGACCGGTTCAAGACCACACTTTCCTTCTTTCCAATCAAACTGTAGAGGCGATCCAATTGCAGACTTGGCGATTTGTGCAGTCATCCAGATTTTGGTTTGGAAAGAAGACCTATATAAGGACGTGCTGTTTAAAAGATGCTTCACAAGGAGGAAGTCGGACCAAACTAGAATCTTTACATGTTGCTAATTTCACCCGGAAACTGTTCAGATTATTATTGCAGCGTTTGGACTTTCCTTTAGGATCATAAAGAATAGTAAAGAGTTTACGACTGACGGTTACTAAACCTGCTATATCTAATAAAGATCATTTCTGGGACAAGTCATTGAAATGAACAGGTGTTTCTTTAAGTGCCTTTAGCATGGATTTCTTGCCTATGCCAAATAAAGACGATGTAGTATCACATCCTGTAAAAGCATGTGCAGCTTGTAGGATTTTTAACAAAACTGAATTTAACGACCCACACAGCTCATGAACAGGAACGTTACGCCGACAATCCTTAATGTTTGTGATCATTCCTAATTGAAACCACAATTCAGATATATCTGTGGGAAATAATGTATTAAAAGTACTAGCACGTCCGTGTCCGTATCCGGAGACTTTAAAATAATTCGACCGTTTACACCGTTTTCCCTGTACAGTTTGTCAGCATTCAAGGCATGGAGAATAATACGTGTATCTGCCTCTTCTTGGGTACTTGACAATTCACTTCAATCTGATATACCTTTGGGATTTATTATTTTTACTATTTCTGGATTGGGAATGATCCAGCAAGGTACAGTTTTTGTCCATCCATTAGACAACTATTTTCTTTCATATACTAGTATTGCAAAGTGAATTCACCAGGAAACTTTATAAGTGGCTGCTTGTTTTCACCTGAACTAAGAAATTTTGTCCAGTCTTAAATGATTCTTCCTTCGATTACTTAAGCTTGAAACAACTTTGGATTGAAAAAAGACTTTGATCGACGTTCCCGCTCAGAGCATTAAATTGAATTTTGAATGTCATATCTATCAAAAATGTCAGAAACCACTGAAGCATATTGAAAGCAAGCAACCTGATTGCGGACAAAATCTAAAACCAATTCACCTTATGTTTTAAACCTTTTTTTGCATTGACAGATTGCAATAATGCCATGCCATCTCTTATATGGTTTTTTCGGGATATATCAAATATTTGAAGGATTTGACAGCCTACTACATCCTGTTCCAGTATGTGAGCTAAATATGCCTTGGAAGTCATGCGCAGTGTACTACCGTCATGGTACATGGATGTTGGGATTGAACCAATTGGATAGGGCAGAACTTTTTCAACTGTTACATCCTCTCGACAATTTGCCAAAACTAAGGCACGCCTAAAAACTAACTCTGGGTTGATATGCACATTAACTGTGTCACCAGAACGACACTTTAGTTTAGTTTTTTTCGTCATATCCTCGAAAGACTATAGTTTAGATCTTGCTATCGGGTTATAGAAACCTCGAGACTGCCCATTCGACAAAGAACCATCAACAAAGGATTTGGTCCTCATCAATAGATTCAATAAAGAATCTTGAACTTCTTTAGATGCGTGCATCCCAGTTAAAATGTTTATGAGAGGAACTGGATGTAAGCTTACATCAAAAGGATCGGTCATTTTGTTGATGATATGATCTATCAAATCCCCTCACCTGTTGGTTATCTGGTGTCATTTCTGCTGGTTTCATTTTTTCGTGAAATCAATCACTCTCTATGGACAATGCAAACCAGCTCTATCACGCATTTTTGAATCGAAATGACCGAGAACATGTCTTGTTAATGTCCATCTAATCAAAACTGATTTTTTTGCGGGTTAACCCAACAATCCCCCATGCCCTTTAGAGTCTTTTATAAAAAAAAAAAGTTCGGTTGCCATGTCACTGCAAATGCCGTTAAAAATTTCTTTTTTTGGTCAATTGCAAATTCACTGGAATCAAATGCTGATTGGACTTTATGAGGGATATCAAGCATATCAAGAATGAAAACCGGGGTCCATCTGGAGTAATTTGTTCTGTTGGTTATGAAAAAGTATGACAGCATATCAGTAGTAGTATGTTAATGCAATGACCACAAACCCTCCCGTTCTGCAAAAATGTTTTGGAGCATTACTTCAACCGCGTTCAGGAATATATCCAGTACTTAAATGTCGGGGACTCGAGATACCCCCAGTTCCTGAATCTAAATGTTAATGGTAATACATGGGTGGTTAGATCGTTAAGTACATCTTTGTAAGATTCCGATTCATCTGGAAACTTTGCTTGACATTTGGACAGCATAACCCATACATCCTTTGGTATTGCATCAATACCATCATTTGCCTCACACCATCTGAAAAACGAAGCAAACCATAACGATCGTAATGCTTCATATACAAGTGTTAAACCTCGAACTGATCGGTTAAACTGTTTCCCTAAGAGCATCTGGTCAACAGTGCATCCGGCATAAACACTACAATCAACCATAAGGTACAGAAGACCTCCATCTGCCCATAATTTACCAATACAAACTATAGAACAAGAAAGTGTGTGAAATCCACCAAGCCCCAAATATGGGATTGAAAAACTTTCAGCATTGATCATTTCACTTGCTGTAATACTGCGTAATTTTTTGATCAGACGTCTGTATTGCAAAGTCCTATCCTACTTCTTTTGACATGTCCATAAATTTCTTATTGTGTGTATAAACGGTCGACATGTCGCTTGGCTTCGAGTTAACAACTGGTGCATATGTAACAGGTGTTCGACAAGGAAGTGATTTTTAGACTAGGCCAATAAAAGGGATGGCTTGTTTAATTTGTTCTGGAAGATCCATTGGAAATTTTATAACTTCCCTGAACAGAAATCGCAGCAAAGCCTAAATGGAATCTAAAGAAGCTTCACAACCTTCTGAACAAGATTTTATGTCACTATATGCATTCTCACGACGGGGAGGCTCAGGACGCTCTTTTGGCTTGCTGAATGGTACACAGTTTATCAAAGACATTGTCTGCTCGTCGACTGGTAGAGATTTTTCCTGTCCTCGTTTAACTTTAACCTGTTCAGCATGTACAGCGCTTGAATCTGTCATTTCAGTCTGCAGTTGGAAAACAGCTCTAGTCATAGAATGGAAAGTATCCTTGCCATCCACCGTTTCCTTGTTCATGTCAATGTTACCTGATCCTTCCTGGATAAGACCAGTATTGGACGACAGTGGTACAATACCGTTGGAACATACACGCTATTCTTATCCTATCAATTTCTTGACCTGATAAGCTTGTTAGGTATTGCCTTACCTCATCATACGAACTGCAAAACCCATGAGCATTTAATGTGTTTTGATCCAAATTCGTGATACAATTTTAATGCAAGACCAATTTGAAATGGAGCGATTACATTAGTACTCATTGAAACTATACTTTCTGTAAGCATCATATATTTTCGCATTTTTTCTACGGTAGTAGGATTTTGATTTGTAACGGCCAGAAAAGACTTTTCATCTATTAACTAACAAATAAATTTGGTCAGGTTGGGGGGCATTGATTGAATTGAAAACGGATGAGAACATTCGGAAGGTGGCGTGTAATAATCATTGTTTAGTTTAAGGCTATGTATATCACGCCTTAAAATATTGGCAGCGGTGTGTAAAATCTGTTTTTCACTTGTTGTATTTTTGGAACTTCCAATTTTCAAATCTAACTGTGCTATTTTGAGTTCAGATTTTAGCTGACTTGCATCTCTGATGGCGTCACCAATAGATATAGACTGCTGAACATGATATTTGAAATACCCTGGTCTTTTTGTGATTGTACATGTATGACAATTGAATCGCCGTAATTATTCATCAACCTATATGGCAATTTATATCTTGTGTATTTGTCGGCATAGTCCCGTGGAAGCAAGAAACGATATTTCTCAAGTAAGGTAGACATCATAAAAGCCTTATGCTTTACGATCAGGACTAAACTAATTTATGATACTATTTTCACAAATGCAGTATCGTGATCAGAATATTCTGCTTTTACTTTTTGGGGTGTTTTCAGAAGATATTTAGTTATACAGTCCGAAAGATAAAGGGCATTTTCAGTAAAATTTTCATGTAAAACTGTCGACTCAATTTCATGATCCGAATACATTCTAGCTGCCTCAAGTATATTCTTAATTCTGTCTTCTGATTCCACTTTGTGTGCAACTTAGCCTTTTTTGTGTAGGTTTGTTCTTACAAAAAATACAGGAATACCACTCTGGTCGAGTTGTGATCTAATTGTGTTTGCAGCAGGTGAAAAAATGCAAGCACCACCTATATTCTCCTCCGTTTCCATAAATTCTTGTTTATAACAAGATAGATTCTGCTTAATAATGTAAGATTTACAACAAGATCTATGATATCTAACATCAATATTTTCCGAAAAAAAAATATCAATAGAGGACAACTCTTCTACAATCTTCAAATAAATCTCATCTTTCCGTAGTTTAGTAGCTACTATAAAATTAACTGTGCCCTTGTCAGTGAAATTATATTCCGGGCTTTTAATCTGACAATTTGTGTATACCTGCCAATCTAAGGAAGATTTCCCTCTCTTGGCACTTGTTGGGGTAAGTTTTAAAAGACTACCTAACTGTGACATTATCCGAAAAATTTGCACAACAGATCTGGAATAATTTTTAAGCGATTTCAACGAAAACAATGATAAAAAAAACCAATATATATTTACACTCTGGATATTCAAAGTAACAAAAAACAATGAAATATACAACAAAGCAAATATAAAAATAGTGTAAAGACAAATATAAACCATAAAACTGATTTTGATTAAACAATTTCATTGTGAAATGCTAATCGACATTTGGCATGTGCAGTGATAGTAATGCACGGAGTGAGGATTAAATTAAAATAAACGTCCCGGACCGTAATTCCGGAATTATATAAATTTTGTAACAGATTGATGTGTCCTATTCAAATTAAAAATGTCTTGTAAATCGCATAAGAAATGTTACAAACGAAACTTGTTTTGTATAAAGTAAATATCGAAGTGTATAAAATTCGACCATACGATTTTCTTAAGGCATGTTTAAAATATAAGTTTAACATGTATTCTTTCATTTAAAAAAAATCAGGTGTGTGTTCCTTGGGTGCATTAAATTCCTTAACTGAGCGTCTTTTCAGATTTCGCCGCTGCACTATTAGATGACCATCGGAGGTCTTCGGAGGTCAACTCAATAATCAATTAGATGGCGTCAAGACTTAAAGAAGAAACAAAAGAAGCTACATAATATCGAGCCCATGCCCTGTCAATTGTTATTTTAGACTTTTTATATTTGGATAAATGTTTTACATGATTATGAATCAAATATGAAAATTTGAGTCAAATCAGTGAAAATTAATTTGACAGCGAGTGTCCATTTAAGATTCATATACAAAGCTCATGAAGTTGTGCCCTTTTAATCTAGCCGATCAACTTCTAATCATTAATAAAAGGCACCCACACGTTGATTAAAAGATTTTAAACAATACAGTCAACAATTTCTTAATTGAATGCATTCTTGCTAGGACATCTACAGTCAACAGCTTGCAACAATTGCAACAGCATACTTGTTTTTATACGTGCTGAATATAATTACAGTTAATACACTCAAAACATGTATTTCAGTTAAATATTCTGCATTGCAAATAATGGAACAAAGATAAGCAAACTAACATTTACATTAGCTAATGAGCGCTTCGAATTAACAAATTGTTGAAATCACTAATTTTACATCATTTTGATTTACGTATGAATACCTCTCGACACCATTATTTCTTCTACTCGGTAATAAATAAAGAACTAAATAGAAAATAACACATTTTGTAGCTGTCGTAGGATCTAATATTTATGTTGATGGAGGCTCAACAATTGCACTTGTATGCCCATTCAAAGCCGATCCTGCAAACTCCATTAGGTGGTCTGGACCTCCAAATTTGATAACTCTGTCGATTGGGTTTGACATTAATCCCAATTTACCAGATGCACAGAGATCCCGTCTCAGCGTTTCAGGTAATGGCAGCAACGGGGATTATAATTTAAAGATTGGTAACATTCAACTGCACGATGAAGGAGTATATAGATGTAATGGAGTATCTAGTGGATCTTCATTATATAAAGACCTCAACTTGTTTATAAAAGGTTTGTTTAAGCTGATGGTATATTATTTTACTTTCTTCTTAGAGTTGTTTTAAAACATAATGTGTACAAATTGTAATTTATCAAAATTCCTTGTTTTATAATTTAATGTCGGCGAAATATTTGAAATGACATGCATTAGTTTTACCAGTATACTGGAACCTAATTGTAAAAGAGTTATGAAAATGGCTTATTTTTCGTATATGCTAAGTGAAAAGCAACATTTAAACCAAAGATAAGGATACTAGAAGACATAAACTTTGACATGTTTTGTCCTTTTTATTCTGTCCAATTTTAGAAAAATAAAATTTTAAACATTTTGACTTAGAATTAAAGAACATATTTGTAATTATCTCTTAATGAAGTTCTCAGAGACAAGGTTACGGTAAAATACTTGATTTAAAAGTTCGAAAAGATTTAAATTTTCAACTTACAACTTATTCAAGTAATTAAATCTAAAGGACAAAGTCACGTTGTGCAAATCATAGGAGTAAATGGGATTGTTCATATATTCTTTGTTTTCTTCACTCACAGTTGTAATGTTTCTGCTCTCTACACGACTTCCACACGACCACACGATCATATTAAGGAAATGTTTTTCATATATAATTAAATGTAAATTGATATGCTGTAACTCGTTTAAAGCCTTTTTCTGTAACGAAAAAGGTAAGTACGCTAGATACACTTACTGGAAATAAACTCATCATAAATACCAGGAATACAATTTAATATTTACGCCAGACGCGCGTTTTGTATACAAAAGACTCATCAGTGATAGTCGAATCATAAATGTTATAAAAGGCCAAAAACATTATGAAGTTAAAAGCATTAACGACCAAACAATGTGAGTATATAAAATTGAAGATGTAAAATTTTTCCATGACAACATGTATGTACGTTTTGGCAATAAAGAGTATCAACGTATGGTCGGTACTCCTATGGGCTCTAACTGTGCCCCTTTAATAGCAGAATTTTTCAGTAATGCTATGAATCTCAGTTTGTGACCAAACTCAGTAAAGACAGGCCATTGTTTTTATATTTTGTTAATATATTCAACAAGTTATCTTGCTGATGATTTTTTGTTAAATAATCTAGAGTACTCTGAACATACCGAGAACATACTATCGACATTTACCAAAAGTACTCACTCTTACAAAATCTAACGTTCACAGCAGTAGTGTTCCTTCTTTAAATGTACACATTTCAATTTCTCAAGATAAACTCTATACTAAACTTACGACAATAGAGATGAGTTTTTATTCCCTGTAGTTAATTTTCTGTTTTAAGACGGCGGTGTTTCTATGGCTTTATCATACGGTGTTTATACATGGTTTATATCCCAACTATGTCGTTATGCCTGTGTGTGTGTATTGATGTCATAGATTTTAACGAACACAATAAATGCATCACTGGTAAATTATTGAGTCAGTGATTTCGTTTCCATAAATCATTAAAGTTTTACTTAATTCTTTCTTAGATACAAAGATTTGATAAGTTAATTTGGCTATATAAATCTTATCAACAACGGTATTTCCCATCCTAGCGTGTGTGGTAATATTGTACTAAAAGCGCGGAAATCACTATGGGATCCGTGTAAACTCATTGAGCCTTTAAATAATTTGACCTGTTGATACTATTTGTAATGCGTTTAATGTTATTTAATGTTTACTAATTGATTATTGTATATCGTCGATTTACCAGTTATTTAAGTGTTTTGTATTACTATAACTGTTCACTTCTTTGTACTATGGACTACAAAAACATTTATTTTGCATAGAACATTTCCATTCTTCATTTAAACTGTATACCGTACAACAAAAATATGTTCATTTACCTGTGTATATTATAAGTATTTGACGGCTTTTTGTTCAATGTAAGTTGTTTTTTGAAATCTCACATCGGTATACTACTGTTGCCTTTATTTAGTCACCCTTTTGAATGAGTACAGCTGTCATTTCAATTGATATTATATAGTGTGTCTTTCTATGTTGTATTGCTGCACTTTTGTTTCAGATAAGAGTCGTGCCTATTAAAACGTTTAAAGCCGCTGCATTTGTTTGTACATGTCATAATTTAGGAATCTGATGTTCTGTAGATTGTTTATGTGGTACAAAAATGTTTCATCTTTTTATACAAATTAGCCTGTTGTTTTTCCTGTATGATTGGTGTTCGGTGTGAACCAATGATCCATGTTGAAAACCGTTCTTTTAACTATACATGATGGTTTACTTTTACAAATTGTGACTTTGATTGACAATTGTCTCATTGTCACTCATACCACATCTTTTTATATATATTTAAAGAACAATAATGTTTATATCTTATCATTGATTTAATTATTACGCCTTTTCACCGAGATAAAAATACAAAATTAACACGATCAAATTACAACTATTTTTATATTTGATAAAAATAAGTCTTGACCTTGAACAAAATCCACGTGCATAACCTTAGGTAACCACTAGAACACATGGGCGACATCGCGGTCCTTGAATGAAATAAAGTACATTTGCCTTATTTTCAGCCTAGATTTTTAACATTCGTGTTGTCATCTGATAAAGTCATTCCTTTCAAAAATCTTTCTATTTGAAACTGTTCTGACTTTGTTTACCAACTGTACTAAAAAACACATTTTGCAAAGATTGAATTTAGTTGTGTATATCCCTCTATAACGTCAAAGTTAAATATTGACAATGACCCATGTTAATGGTAAAAGCCTTAAAACACTGTTTGGTGTTGTGTTCGACAGAGTCGGAACGTACAGATAAGGTAACGGATACATTTAATCAGGTGGCTACAATTGATATAGCCGGGTGACGGATTTAACCCGAAATTTATTCTCTTTGGTAGTATTCATAAATTGGTAAATAAAATGGAATTGAATATCAATATCATTGCCCAACATTATAAATATGTAAAGTTGGGATCTGTGATTGATCGTTTTTACGTCATGTCGGATAACAAATTGGGTCTCGTTATTTGAGTTCTGTAGTATCAATAGTAATTTGGTTTTCATCAGTCAACATGGACAATAAACAGTATGCAAATAATTGTAATCTTTGTAATATATGTGTTGTGTACAAGTTATCATTTTGTACAAGTTATAATTTGTACAAAAAGATTGTACAAATTATAATTTGTATTTCGACTTTGTACAAATTGTAATTTGTACGAAAAGTCCCTGTACACATTATAATTTGTACAAAATTTGACGAAAATTCACTTATAACTTGTACACTATTTTATAATATGTATTTCGGTGATAAAAGCATTGATACACACTACAGAATTGCTAATACATGACCACATGTTTCGCCTCAATTATCAAATCTTTTTCATTCGTTTGAGAAGGCATGGGGAACTGCAAAACATCATTTGACTTTCACATTTTTACATTTTTAAGTATTGTAGCCGCCTCTGCTTTTAAATATGTCTTTCAAGGCTTCAATTTAACCCTATGACATAAATATCCTGTTAAAACTTATACATTGGTTACCAAAATCTCCAGATTCAACAGTTACAGCTTACATGTGTCAAGGACAGGTTTGGGCATGGTCATGCTGAGGAATATGTATAATGACAGTAACCCTAAACAACAAGTTATAATAGTTACTAGATGTTTTCGTGGTAAGATGTTAGTCTTAGATCTATTGCCCACACAGTACAAATTTGCTTTCAAGAAAAAAAATAAGCAGGAAAAAGCTTAATTGACTAATGGGCTAGTGTACTCACTTTCAGAATAAGGAGCTTACTACATATACTGAGCTCTGTTTGGGGTTGATAATTTGGGAACATTATCATCGAAACCACTAACAGATATGGCTCATGCAAGTACAAGACTTAACGTTCATTTCGGCCGTACTGAAGCTAGAGCAAAAGCTCAACTTTTCTTGACAACATTGAGCAAAGGACTACTGATATTCAAACATTGATTGATAAAGCAATGAATGAACAAAAATAATGCAAACAGAACTGTTTTGAAATCTATATGTATGTGTGTTTTGCTTTGTTGCAAGCAGTATCTTCCATAAAGGGGCCATAGGGATGATGCAAAACATATTTTGGACAGAAGTTTCAATTTCGCGAATTTTCAAGCACTGATTGATTTCCGTGTAGAGTTTGGGAACTCTGTGCTTATAGATTTTCTGAAAAATTCCCATGTGTACCTTGAGTATTCTATAATTGCAACTATTTTCATGATATCAATACAAAAAGTTAATTTAATATAAGATTTCAAAAGGTGACCACCCCTTACACAATTCTGGATTCGTCCCTGAATGCTGTGTATCAATGCTTTTTTCACCAAAATTCACATTAAGAATTATTGTACAAGTTATAAGTGAATTTTCGTCTAATATTGTACAAATTGTAATTTGTACAGACACTTTTTTGTTTAAATTACAATTTGTGCAAAGTCAAAATACAAATTATAATTTGTACAATTTGTTTGTACAAATTATCATTTGTACAAAATGATAACTTGTACACAACATATGTTTACCCTTTAAAGTTGAAAGAAAATGATATGAACCAAAAGTCAATCTTTTTTTAGTTAACGTTGATGAATATTCAATTGTTACAAATATATTACAAACTTTGCTTCATAAGGACGTAATTTGGTCGAGCCTTCGTATGTGAATGAAAAGTATTTATGGACAAATTACAATCTGAGATAATAAGAAAAGCTTTGGTTTTGAATATAATTGACCACTTGTCCGAGTTATATACTATTTCACTGGATTCACACCACTTTTACTATCATGACCTGTACCTTCCTTAGTTGCAGATTAGAAATAATAAATTATATATAATTTGTGAAAAATCATACGTTGGTGAATATTTTGAAATATGTTCTGTAATCCTAAGGAAAATGCTAACTACAGTTGCACAAACATGTATGTCATGCATATTGTGAACCGGTGTCGATTTTCGTATCTTTTCTACATTTTTTTTAAATGTCCCGTACCAAGTCAGGAATAAGCAGTTGTTATCAAATAGTTCGTTTCTATGTTTGTTGGCGTTTTGTTATGCACTTCAGAGTTTCTATTGTTATTTTTTTTCCTCTTATGGTTTATGTGTTTCCTTCTGTCTTAGTTTGTTTACCGGATATGTTGTCTCTCAATCGATTAATGACTTCTGAACACCGGTATAACATGGTCAAATCTTGGATAAAGATTTAACAAACTCTGTTTAGGATTCGGATGATTCAATATAGCAGTAGTTAAATAAACTCTGAATTAACAATATCACAATTATAAAACAAATGACTGTAAATACTATTTTTATAAAGACTAATTAAGCCTATATTTTAAATATGCTTAAAATCGCATATCTCAGGGGAAATAATCCATAACGTTTTGTTTACAGCATCACATGATTAAAATAAATTGACTCTTACCACTTGTGGAGTGAGTTTTTATTTTCCAGGACAAGGTACAGTTCACAAATACACTTGGTGAATAACCACATCAATGTCGTCCTAAAACTAAAATGTAATCATAAACATTTGGACTCTTAAAATATTAAAATATACAATATGACAAAATAACTGAAGTTCATTCATATCTTCTATCATTACAATGTATAATATAAGTGTACTAATAAAATATTAACTTAAACACTTTTACTCATTTTGTCTAAAATGCCGCCATTTATGTTATATCCATTTTCTGTGTCAATAATGAAATAGCTATGAAAAGTATCTAGTTCTATATTCTATAGTGACAAATTAACGGTAGATAATAAATTATATGTGACACGAAGCTAAATAAAATATTCTCGAGTACATCTATCATACTAATGGAATAACCGAACTTAACAAGGAGAACGAAATTATACAATAGAAACTTTGCTAAATTTATCATTTACATGTGAAAATATTAATTATGTAACAAAATGTAAACTTAGATAAAATAAGTAATATGCTTGTCCACAATAGATGAAACAATAATACGTCAGGTAATAATTCGGGACACACAGTATCATACAACTACAATTTTCAAGTTCCAGTGCAAATCTACATAGTCAATACAAAATAGAAATTGACCGCGAAATCACAATGACCAATCAGGTACGTAATTTTGACTAAGAACGTTTTGAATATTCGTGAACTAAATATAAAAAGTAAAGTGTAGATTTGAATAAGAATAATAATGTTCCTTTATGAAAATTCAAGAGCTAAACGTTGATAATAAATACAATTAATTTGAGGTACTTTAAAAATATTTTTACAATTATTTAATAGACGTACTTAAAAATGACACTACTACACTATGCTGCATATCAATGTGATAAATTTAAGTAAACAACAACTGTTACAGGAAATGTTCTGATTATTTATGTTTCCCCTAATGTACATGTACATTTCTTTCAACAGTCGTCAAATTATCAACATATCCAAGTACTGCAGTTGAAGGAAAAGATTACAGTTTCATATGCTCTTATGTAAACAGTTTCATAGAATTTCGAACAGATGAAAGTACAATCTGTGTCATTATAGGAATTAACGCTAATGGTACCTGTAACATATCTGGGAGTTACAACAGAAAATTTACGTACAGCTGTGATTCGTCAACGTATAATGTAACCATACCTGGGCTGTTTTTGACAGAAAGCTTACATGGAACTAAATGGGAATGTTTAAATGTCTTCGATAATTCCCAAAGGTCCGGCAAAAAACAATTATATGTAAATAGTAAGTACTTATTTGTAATATATGGATATTTTTGTCAACACATTTACCATGTATACAGCAGTATACACGACCATCTATTGCATTAAGTCACTTTCAACTTATGTTTATAGCATTTCTTTAAGGGGGTTCCAAACCCTAGACAAAATAGGGTGTTCAAACTATATGTCCCCATTCAAATGTATTGATAGTCCAAAAAAATTGGGGGAGGAGGATTTTAACACCCGCCCCCTCCTCTGGATCTGCCAATGAATCGATATCGACGGTTGATGTTGTTTTTGTTGCTACACGTATAGTAAAAAGTGCATATTGATATTGCTGAAATATTGTCGATATCGTCGATATCTAATTTACATCGAATCTCCGACTTATCTTAAAACAAATTTGTTTAAACGTTTCTTTTTCACACCTACAGATTGAAACAGCTCTTATTTCAGCCCATGTTTAGTTTTGGAACAGCTCTCATTTCAGCACATGTTTAGGTTTGAAGCAGCTCTCCTGTCAGCACATGCTTAGTTTGTTATTGTGTTAGAACTGGTGTAAGTTGATGATCTTCTTAAAATTGTGTTTCTGGTATTCTTTAGCTAAACATTAGTGTGCTAGTCCGAAATGGTTTTAAAACACACTTAAAGCGTTTTTAGACATTTGCTTTTTTTTATATGATTTCCTAGAAATGTGTATTCAGACACACTGGGGGACAAGAAACATGTGTCGGTTAAATGGATGTTGGAATACTGAGGTGTCGGATCAGACAGGTTACACTGTTATAATCTTAAACACGTTTAGAACTTGACATGAAATACAATATTACTAATTTCTAAGCAACATTTTAAAATATGTTTCTGATATTTTAAATGTTGCTGCGGAATCGATTTGATATATTTTGTATTTATGCAAATGCTACACCACCGTCCTAAAATTAAGGAAAGGTTTAGTATTCAAATATATTGATCACACCGCCAAATCGATATATCCTCAGTATAATTATTAAAATAATCACAAACATTTTGATTTATATATGAAGGATGAAGAAAATTTAGATAAATCAGATAGAAACCGACGACAATTCAATAAAAGTTTGTTTCATATGGTCTTATGTAAACAGTTTAATATAATTTCGAACAGATGACAGAACAGTCAGTGTCATTATAGGAATAAACGATGATGGTACCTGTAAGATATCTGGGAGTGACAACACAAACTTTATGTATACGTCAACATATAATGTAACCATGCCAGGGCTGTTTTTGACAGAAAGTTTACATGTGCAACCGATAGTCGTTAAATAATTTTAAAGTGTAGATCATGTACATTTGTACTCCATTGTACTTTTAACAGACAAAGCATTGGTTAACTGCATGTAAAGTCGAACACCATAATCGTTTTAATTTATAAATTTTAGCTCCAATCACTTCAGTCACACTGTCAAATCCAGCGGCAGATGAAAATCCAGTAAAAGTAATCAATGGTCAAAAGATAATTTTTACATGCAGAACAAATGCCGGTCGACCATCCGCTAAAATACAATGGTATCTCGCAAGTGTTAACATCACATCATCTGCTTCAAGTCAGACTGAAGTATGTGCTACAGATTGTTCTGATGATAAATTTGTATCGTCAAGCCAGCAAATATACAAAGGGCAGAAGGATGACAGCGACAAAATAATTGTTTGTACTGCATTAAATATACAGGGCCATGGTGTTAAGTCATCGAATAAAACAATTGATGTATTGTGTAAGTATTTTTAAATATATTCTAGGGATTAATTTTGAAGATTAATGTACAACGCCTACGGTATACATTTATTTTCATGATTATGTTTTCAATATCAAAAGCACATGCCATTGGGTAGAGCAGAAAAAGGATATGTTTGCATGTGTTTTGTTTACATTTTACATGAAAACGACAATGGTTTTTCGTAGGGTTCGTGATTGTTTCTTTTTGTCGTTTGCCGTTTATATCAAAGCATCGTTGGTATGTCATGTATGTCTTCGACGAATGAGTTTAAAAGTCTATTTAAAAAAAACTGCCTCTCTTTTTAAAGTTGTTGTGTTGAAATGGTAGTAAGGAACTTAGAGAGACATACACATTAAATGTATTCTTAATCCTTCGTCAATGTGTTTTCAATAGCGTAAAAAGTAAAATCACCTAAATACTGAACTTAGAGGAAAATCAATTCGGAAAGTCAATAATCACATGGCACAAGCAAATAACAAGACGCATCAAAAACGAATGGACATATGGTCATATTTAAAATTAAATGCGCAAAATGTTAATCTCATCTTGATGTTATTTAGTGAATTTATCATAAAAATAGCCATAAAATCTATTTGTGACATCCGGGCCATACATTTTCATTGTCAACATTATTTCCGATTTTTAATATCTTCTGGACAATACTGCTTCAGAGACGATAAGCAACATTCACCATGCTTGCTACTCTTGTTTTAAACAAAATGTATTTCTGCAGAAAAAAAAACACGTAATGGTTAATTATTCAAATGCTTATTTTTAGTTTTGTATCTCTATATATTATACTCCGCCTATATCTAGATTTACTCCTTGAACTGTATATTGTGTGTATAAATGGTATATTATGCTCTATATATATATATATATGAATATTGTCAATTCGATAATTTAATGACTGTGTAAATCCAATAAGCTGTATTTGCTTACGAAAATAAAATAATGGTATTGACTGTTTGTGATATATTTAAAATTATCTAGTTTTATACATGAAGCTGCACTAAAAAACTTGCCCACTTACCAATCGTTTCCATGTCGGAAAGAACAAATCTTTTCTGATGCAAATATGCAGGTCTTACAGTGTTGGGCTACATTTCAGTCCAACAGAAGTTGTTTTTTGTGAAGTGTAGACTTTTTGACTTTTTTGTTTTAAACGAACGTAATCTATGTCTTACTGGTAAATAATTCAGCCAGGGATTCGTTACCATAAATTACTGAAAACCTTTACTAAATTTGTCCATAGATATGAAGATTTGGTTTTGAGTTTGCTTATACCTTTAGAAAACTTATTTCAAACGGAATAGCACATCCTCGTTTTACGAATATGATGTTAACCGTGACAAGAAATTTAGAAACGATCCTAATAAACTTATCGCTCTTTTAAATAAACTTAATCTAAAAGGTTACCAATTGAACACTATAATAAGATCAATAATTATTGTTTTTCTTGGTATACATATTGATTTAGTTATCAGCAAATTGAACTAAATATTACTGGTATGTTATATAAATACATGTATTCACATTCATGGATCTACAATCTGTCGATACCTGTATCTTTGCATTGCATGAATGTCATGTTTTTTCTCTAATTGTTTATGACGTCTTCACACTTAATCCATTGGATGTTTGATGTGTACAGGTTGAAAATTAAGTCTTAGATGCATGACTTTTTTATTAGTTGTTTATGACTTTCGAACTAGCTGTCAGTTAACTGCGAGTACTCTCAGATCTGTACCTAGTGACTTTTTGTTGTAAGAAGTACCCGGCCACGTCCAATTGTTGTTTTGTCCATCTGATGAGTTGAGCCTTTGCCGACTGATTTTGATAGTTCGTTCTTATATTGTACTGTTATACCACTAACCCAGGTTAGGTGGAAGGTTGAGATCCCGCTTACATGTCAAACCCCGCCACTTTATTTTGATTGTATGTGCCTGTCCGAAGTCGAAGGCATGTAATTCAGTGGTTGTGTTATGTTTATGTGTTAAGTATTTGTTTTTTGTTAATTTTTTGTACAAAAAAAATGCTGTTAGTCTTCTTGTTTTAATTGTTAACGGTTGTTTTATAGTTGACTATGCGGTATTGGCTTTGCTCATTGTTGAAGACCGCACTGTGAACTATATATTTCTGTGTCATTTTGGTCTCTGCTGGAGAGTTGTCTCGTTGCACCATCCGGAATTAGTCTAGGTATCCGTCATTCAATTATAAACAAAATCATTTGTTGTATTGCTAGCTGAAAAAAATACCTTTTAAAAAAAAAAGACAGGAAACGAAAAAAGTAGAATATCAAAAACATAGAACTCCCAGGAAATTTGAAAACGGCAAGTCCATAATCAAATGACAATATCTAAAAGCGCAAACAACATATCACACGAATTGATAACAACTTTCATATTCCTGACACGGTACAGTAATTTTCTTATATATATATATGTAACAGTCGAATACAATTGGTTATTTATTTGCAAAATAACCAGTATTGTATTTAAAGTTGATTTACAATTTAGTCGTGTTGAGTTAATTAATGGTAAATATATAATGTAAACGTTGATAAGAATCCATACTTTTGATTTACTGAAAGCAATCGCCATTGCATTCCAAACTCAAATTTAATTTCTTAATAAACCAACTTTCATATCTGTGCGTTTGAAAAACAAACGGTATTCTCTATATCAATGTTATTATACAAGTTGAATGATTTTGTTATTGTAAATGGTATAAAAAGCGTCCGTCATGTGCACACTTTGAGTACTAGGTGTTGCATTAAATGTGTTAATCATCGCTTTTAACATCCTGGTACCTCTGACAGCTAATTGTACTCCAATAAAAAATAAATAAAAATAAAGTAGCATTTCATTCTTAAAAATAAACGAATCTTTTTCAAACAAGAACATCTGACATGTTGTTCAATTTGATCATACAGTTTCATACTAAGTCAAGTACTGGAATGCATAATATACAAAACGTTATATGTTAAGGGCAAAATATAAGGTTACTTGTGTTTATTCTTCAATTTTCAGATACCTTATATTTCTTAAAGTTGCAATGTTGTTCTTTCCTATCTTTAATTCAAATCAACATGATAATGTATTTTGTCTGTTACGATACTGTGTGTGTTATGTTAAAATTACATAGTTGTTACGAAATTCAAAAGTTTAAATAGAAAGTAAATAGTGCATTCCTCAAAATGAAAATTCTATTTTCAATATAACCTGTGTTGTCAATGTAACTTTGTTTTCATTCTAAACAATGGAGATATATATGTATATATTTTCAGATTTCCCAAATATCCACATGAAACCGATATATAATCCATATAATGTATACCAGAACCAGCAAGATGTAGTCTTAATATGTGAAATTGACGATGCGAACCCTTCAGAAGCTGTCACGTACAAATGGAATAGTCCAAGTCGTACGGTAAACACTCAAAATCTTACCATACCAACTGTAACCAAATTACACAATGGCCAGTACTCGTGTACTGCCACAAATATAGCTGGCACGTCCAATAAAGCAACAAAACAGTTAAATGTGCATTGTAAGTCGTAAAATACTTAAAAGGTTAAGACGTTATTGTTATAAGGTTTACAGCACACACACACAAAATATGATACTTAAGTGATTTTCAAAATCAAGGTTAGTGCTATACTGGTAAGCGTTACCCATTTGAGAACATGATACAAAAAACAGTACAGTTAAATCAATAGATTAAGATAACCTTTAGATATAGTAGAAGAGCATGATTATGAACTCAAAGTAACGAAACAAACGTTTTGATTTTTTGACAGATTACAGCACGACACGTTTTTATCGTTATTTTGTTTTTATAAAGAACATTGTAAATGGTTAAAATCATCTGTCTTTAAAAAGTAAGTTATAATACAAAGCAGTACCCATAGTCAATAAGAAACACATATGATGCGTGCGTTTTAGGCCGTGTTCACACCAAACGCCATGTACAGTAAACATGTTTACAATTTGTTTAATGTAATGGACATTGGTTTCACATTAAATTTGTTCACATCAATACACCTGGTTTAATTACCTGTACATAAGATTTGTTCACACTTGTAAACTATATTTCATTTAAATGTTCATTACGTAGAACCGAATTTAAAGTTTTCGGACAACTTTTCTAGCAGTAAGGGAACGACCATTTGACTTCAAAAAGGAGGGATGGAAATATTCTGATCCCCAATTTGATAAAAAAAATAATATGGTCAAACAGATGATAAAAAAATGGGTTCTGAATCAAGAGTTTCCCCATACATTATAGTGTTCAATATTGAAAAAAAGTATTTGATCACCAGCATCGAAAAAAAACGGATTAAAAACGTACACGCGAAAAATAACAAAAACCTGTAACATTTAGACAACAATTTCTGTAAAGATCTATACTAATAATTATCAAAAAATATCAATTTTACTCAAAAATAGTTTCCTCCTTAAATATATTCACGGTAAAACTAATGTCCTAAATGCCTAGTTTTGTGTACACTAAACCTTCACAAGGCCTACATTGACTATCGACTGTGTGTAGATAAAACATGATTTAAACTACATGTAAACATTGAGTTTTATCATTGGGAACGCAGTTGTGTTTAGTTTACGTGTGAGTTACACTAACACAACACAGAATTTAGGTCAATGTGAAAACGGCCTTAGAAGAACATATCAGTACGTTTAGACTTAAACTAATCCCATTATATATACATAATTTTGTATAGAGCAGATAAACACCTAGACAATTTGTTATAGTTGTCTGTCCTTTCAACGTATTTAGTTGGGAGTCATGGTTTTGCTTGTTTTTATTGGACTTTGTTTAAAAGTTTCAGTTTTGTAATATTGACATGAAGTTCCTGTGCATAGTTTTTTTCGATGTGTTTTGTTACAAATATTAAAGAATAAATAAATAAAACTATTTTCTGAAATGATGAAAAAAAATCACAAAAATACTGAACTCCTAGGAAAATCAAATCAGAAAGTCCCTAATCACATGGCAAAACACGTAAAAAACAAATGGACAACAACTGTCATATTCCTGACTTGGAACAGGCATTTTCAAATGTAGAAAATGGTGGATTAAACCTGGTTTTATAGTGTTAAACCTCTCACTTTGTACGACAGTCTCATATAATTCCGTTTTAGGAAGTACACCACTAATTCATGGTCCCATTGCTTTCTATGTTAAATTCCTCCGTTTCAAGCAGGCACACCTCTTTTATTTTAAGTTCAAATAAAGTGGCAATCATTGCATATCAAAGCAACACTTTATGGTGTCTTGTACTGAAAAAATCAACATACCTTGCATGGCATATAAGAAAGAACTGGTTCCCGGAACTTCAGATGTACCCAAACAGGTACTTCAGATCTGACAAACAGACAAAATGAACCCTCTTTTTAAAATTTGGTGCAGTTTTTTTAATATTCAAAACTAAAAGTCCAAAAGTGTTCTACAATGATCAACAGTCCTTCAGCTTTCATTTGATACCAAAAATACCTGAATATTCTACATATTTTGAAAGTTACACTTGTGCGAAGGAACTATTTTGTGTTAAATATGTACTACTTTCTGGTATGTGCTTTCTGGCCGGGCCTTAATTAGTGGTGTTACACCTTTATTTGTAATGATGCGTGAACTAAACATATATAATAAATAAGATAGTCAAAATATGGGTACCGCAGTCATCACCGTGTTACAATTTTAAAGAAACAATTTCACGTATCTGATGTCACATATGTTACATATTTTTTTCGTTCAATGTTTATACAAACAATTTTGAAATTTCACATGGGCAATGTTATCATACAGGTTTAATATAAAAATCAAAAGTTTGTAAGAATACATTTTAGAAAAAGACTGAGATTTCAAATAGTCCAAACGTTCTATAGAATTTATAAGGATCCACAAATGGTTCATTTCACCATGTCATCATGTATTATTTGTGAAGTTGATACAGGATATTTATCAACAAGGTTTTGGTACCTTCCAATGATGTTTTTCAGGAAAAGGACTAGACGTTCTTTGACATACCCGTGCTTCATCAACTTTCTGCTCAAGCGCTAAATGTGCTTAAAGGGTGAACATTTTTTCTTTAATTTTCATTACTTTTGTTTTGCCCCGTTTTGTGCGAGAAAATTTCTTTTCTAAAAAATATTGATTCTCAGCAAATGATTGGTAGAAATTTGATGATGACGTGAAATGTTTTTAGTTTCTCCAGAAATTCACTACTGTAATGTCATAAAAGAGACCACCTTCTCATCTGACGTCACATATAAAGGACACACGCGTTCGGAAAACTTTGAATTGATGGATACACTTTGTTCTTAAAATCATATAATAAACATACTTGCATACTGTTTCTCATGTATAACGATATTGCCCCACTCTCAACACTTGATTTATACTTACTTTAAAACATCGACAAGCCTCGAACATAAAAATGGTAAAGTTCAATTTTCTCAAGATGAACAAAGATCGTTCCACACTTGATGCAGTGTTTGATTCTATAGTTGTCAAATTCGAAAGAAAATATCGATTTAATTTCACATATTTTACACTTTTCATAGAATTTTGAAAAAATACACGAACTGCTATAAAACAATGTTAAACGGTGTAAACCACATTTTTGCGTTTTTACCCTGAGTATGCATATATAAAGTATGAACTCTGATATACAGATGGTCCAATGATATCAAATATTTCCAACCAGCACGATATTACAGAGGGGAACAACCTGATAGTGTCGCCTATAGTTGATGCAAATCCAGTGCCCAAGTTTGTATGGTGGACAAAACAGAATGATGCAAACTTCAGATATGAACACTTCGTCCTTATAATAAACAACATAAACAGAAAGTCAAGTGGAAACTACTCGTGTTACGTAATGAACACACTGTCACCTTCAGGGATGTCGGAAATAAACATAACAGCTCAACAGACGTTCTCCGTAAACGTAGTATGTAAGTAAAAGTATGGTGTCGTTAGTGAACATTTTGAAACACTTTTTAGGATAATAATACTGTGGATTCATTACAGCTAGTTGTATAACAAACTTAGCGGATTTTGTGGGTATAGGTGAACCACGAAATCAAATTTGTCATGAATGAAATATTTGCAACATAAGAAAATGCCTGTACCAAGTCAGGATTATGATAGTAGTTATCTAAAGTATTTGTTTGAAAATTTGCCATTTGAATAGGGACTTTCCGTTTTGATTTTTCCTCGGAGTTCAGAATTTTTTATTATTACTTTTTTCTATATGATTCATCGGATACTTCAGCAAAACTACGAAATAAGATATCAAAGAGCATGCAAGACTTCCCTTATCTAACTTAATCCACGAAAATTGGTACCCATGAAAATAATAAAGTCCACAGTAATTTTTTTTCGAATTCAAGGGATCATAACTTAGAAATTTCATACCGGAGGAATTGATCTATGACTGTTTGAAGTCCAGGAGAAAATATAATGCATACTTCGGACAAATATTTTATAATGTGTGATATGACTTTAAATCTTGCTTTTTGCTAGACGGACACCCTGAGATTTGTCATACCGGGTCATAATTAGTGTTCTGTGTACCTTTGGTAACTTTTGATTTTGGATGACTTTGGGTTAATCTTTGTAACGTGTTATTCCTCCTTCAATTGTATTAAAGCACAAGCACACTTTGTTTAAAACAATCAATTAACATGTTTAAATGATATTTTGTAAATAAGTCCATGGGCATGATGAATGTAATATAAAGTTGTTGTAGTGATCTTATACATTTTTTTAATAAGTTAATCTGCGGGAAAACACTTATAAAATTAAACCCTTGATTTTATTGAGATCGTCGCATATGATTCATAAAACATGAATTAGAATAACCATATAAGAATAATTTTTAATATGAAGTATTGTCCATTTGACTTCTATATATTTGCAAAAAAAAATTCTTAAAAGTTCATTTTTATTATTATTATTAAAAATTAATAATTTTTTTCTTGATGTATATTAATATATGATACATACGAACTCTGACTATTAATTTCATAATTTTTTGTCGATAAATAAAAAAAGTTTCCCATTAGGTCTCTATGTTAATTATATTTTTTGAAGTGTTGATTACCTGATGGAGTAAGTATAAGTGGTGTAACGGCCTTCCAACCAAAACAAAAACAACATACATGTGCTTTTAAAGTCTGTTTATTTGTACCATGTGACTTTGTATAGTTGAATATAAAGATGACCTGTACTGACCAACAAACAAAATAAGATTTCATGTCATGTGATTGCTTCCTAGATGTGCATTTTGCACATTAATGAATACCTTAATGTATATTAACTTTAGTCTGTTTTTTAATAAAACACTTTTCAGAGCCTCTTTGTCTTTTTATGTAACTCACCATGCTAAAAGCATGAAAAGTTTGTGTATAGTTAATAGTCAGCTTATATAATGATATAAAATCAATAATCTGAAGTGATGATTATTTTCATTGGTGTCCTTTAATATTTAAATTGATAAAGTCACATGGTACAAATAAACAAACTTTAAAAGCACATGCATGTTGTTTTTGTTTTGGTTGGAAGGCCGTTACACTACTTATACTTACTCCATCAGGTAATCAACACTTCAAAAAATAAAATTAACATAAGGACCTAATGGGAAACTTTTTTATCTATTGACCCAAAATTATGAAATTTATAGTCAGAGTTGGTATGTATTATATATCAACACACATCAAGAAAAAAATGATTAATTTTTAAAAATGAATTTTTAAGAATTTTTTTCTGCAAATATATAGAAGACAAATGGACAATAAGAAGATTGAAAGAAATTCGTTTTTTGTGTTTTGCCGTGGTATTGTTTGTGTATATTTTTACTTTTGAGTTTGACATGTTTAATTATCCCATTGGTATATTTAGCCTCTCTGTTTATAGTTTTATAATTCTTATATGAATTTGCATATTTACGAATACAAGAATTGGATTGGTCAACTAGAATTTTACTTACGGTTCACGCTTCGATAAACCATGTTACCGAAACTACTTTCGTAACCTTCATTGGATCTCCTCATGCGAGGTAGAAATGAATACAGGGATCCCGGGATTTTCAGCAGATTAAGATTAAGAAACAAATACACCACAACTGCTTCTATTTAGTCGAAAACCAGGTTGAAATAGAACAAAAAAATCGAAGCTCTTTGTTAGAGAAGGCGATAAATGCTTACTGTAATGTTTACTATAGTGACAAAAAATTTAAAAGTTAATAGAAACAAACTCAATTACGAAGTGTTTTTATTTTAAAAACACCATTTGCATAAGTTTTCAATTTATCTAGTACAAAGTTATGTAGAACAATAAGATATCAAATCGACGACATGGATATCTTTCAAGTTGGATGTAGAAAATGCATAACCTCCGAGTTTTTATTTTTTTTTTACCACGGACGGAAAACGTATAAATTTATTAGTTTAGCAATTTTCGTGTGTGCCCTTCCATTATGTGACTCAAGACAAAATTCCAAAAAAATGGTTACAATTGTGTCGAAAAGAAAATATCGAGTGCACCTTTTTATGTTAGGGCGTGTTTGAGTTGAATATTTTGTCTTGATATCGTCCAAAGCTAGACTATCTCATACATCGTCTCGCTTCAGATTCTATCATTTTTATATATCAAAGCTACAGGTTGACTTTTTTACATAAAAAAAATCACAGTACTTAAAGATGAAATATATGGGTCAAGTGAAATACCTATCTAATGAATCACAAAAACAGAGTAGGTGTGTTCGAATAGCTATTTTCTTCCTGAAAGTACTTGACGACAGTCTTTTAAGTTGGATGAGGAAAATGCATATCTTTGATAAATTATGATTTTTCGTGTGTGATAACTAAGGGTTTATTATCTTCAACCACTAAAAAAAATCTATAATAGTCTGGCCCTCCGCGAAATATTTAATTAGATTTTTTTTAAATGTTTATGAATTTTCGAAAATTCCACCTGACAACCGATCGGACAATACTTTAAGTTGAATCAATGCAGACAAGATTATCAACTGATGCTTATTAGCTAGTTGATACATTTGTCCTTTAAAATACAACTGACAGATAAGGTTCGTAAAAGTGCAATGTGGATAAATGTTACCAAGAGCAAAATTGGCCACGCGTCATCCCTACTATGGCTTCCATTTCTACGATTGTGAAAATAAACTGGCGTAATAGGTAGATAATTTTGACGAATTAGAACCCTGACTGTATTTAAGAATGTTAAGAAATAACTCCTTCATGTCAGGCTCTATGCTCATTTTAAAATAAGTAGGTATTATATTTGTCGATATTTTACACTGAGCGTTAGCGATAGTCAAATATAATGCATACCCATGTTAAAATGAGCAAAGAGCATGATATGAAGGAATTATTTCGATTCTTATAGGACAAATACAGTGTTTTTATAGGCCGAAGCGTACGAAATTACCGACACATGTTTGATTGTTACCGTTTACTCATCAAGAAGTCTGTGCATTGCAGTTCATATTTCATAGTTTAAAAACTACGAGCTGGTTAAATATATGTTGTTTCATAAATATATATAATAAAAGTTTATGTTACCTGCTTAAATGTATATATTTTAAAGGATAACGATGGAAATAAGGTTCATATAAACAGTTCGTGGGCATTTGTCAAACATTTTTTGTGCTCATTAGACCAGGCTTTGTTTACAAAGTGTAATACGGACATCATATTATAATCTTATACATATATATATACATAAAAGCTTTGAAATTGTATAAAATTTAAATTTGAATAAATTTCCACGAAATTTATGAATAGTTTGGTGAATTTACGTCCTGGAAAATACGATGTTGTACGAATGAAAACTTTCAATGAAAAGAATATTTCGTTACTTGTACGCTTTAAATTTGAAAATAATTCATTCAATGTAGTTTTTAGGTAGGTGTTATTTCATTTTAGATTTTGATGCATTTATCGAACATTTATGCATTCATGAACAGGGTTGGCAAGAACCCGGGTTTATAGAGTATTGCCCTGCCCAGTGGGAAATACTGGGAAAACCCGGGGTTTACTGGGTTTTAGTGGGTAATACTGGGCAATACTAGGTAATTTCAAATACTGGTCTGAATTTTATAGAGTATTCAGTGATCAAACACAAATGTTATACATTTAAGATATATATAACCTTTTTTGTTTATTTGGATTGGTAAAACTGTAAGTAAAAGCAAAATTTGTTGTTTTTTTTTAATTAATATAACTCCGATTAAGGATTAACTATTACATGTAAGAAAAATCATATTTAAAAATGACTATTTACTGTCATCAATTAGAAAGTAATTATTAAGATTAGAATGTAGATATGTTTATGTAACACTAATCAGCCCTTTCAATTCTATAAGTGTTAATGGCATGACCACTTAGGGTGTTTATTTAGCAATATGAATGTATAACATTAATTTTAAATTAACAATTCACTAAAAAATTGCAATGTTTACTTTTCTTTCAAAGTATGGATTAATATTGAAACAATGAATGGTATTTAACAAGGTTTCCTTAAATGTGCAAATCTTGTATTCTGTCTACATAGAAGGGAATGAAATTAAATTTTTCATTATTTTAGAAATGAATGTCAATGGTTATTTGTATAAAAAGTATATATTTAGCTGTAATACTATGAAACTACACCAAGATTTTACTATTTTGTGTTAAAATAAGCTTAAAAAATCATATTGCCCAGTAATGCCCAGTATTCCCCATTTCTGAGAGTATTGCCCAGCCCTGGAAAACCCGGCCCGGGAATTCCTGGGCAGGTAATCCTTTGCCAACCCTGTTCATGAAGATCAATATTTAGACACGACATGTCAGTTGTGCATTTGATGAAAGTTATAGTAGCCATTACACTCACAACAATGTTAATTAAAAATCGTGCATGCATGGCTTGAGAATTTTAAGGATTAAACATTTTTTTCTAGGTTTTGTTGATGTGTAATCCGGGGCTCTTACTTACAAACTTAACATAAAAGTCTTCGGATTTTTATTCAGTTAGGAAATTTTTTGCCTCGGTTTATACATCAATTACCAATAGAAAAATGTGTTTAATCCTATGTTTTATAAATGAAAGAAGTATTACTCCTATTGTTTTTCCCCTGTTCGTTTTATGAAATTATTATTTTCCCAAAAAATGTTCACAATTACCTTTGTTAAAAATCTAAAAATATACTGCATTTTTTTTAGTTAAACCTTTTTTAGACAGCACTAAACCATATTCTCCTGGACATGTTACTGCAACAATAAACAGCACTCTTCGATTAACATTAACAGTAAATGCTTACCCGGTACCATTTATAGAATGGACATTCAGGGCGGATAAGGACTGGAATACCTGCAATTTTGTAACTATAATGTCCAACACAATTAGCAATGAATTCGGCACTTCCTCATCAGTATTGATCAACAATATCAACAGCAATAACTTCGGCGACTATGTTTTTACAGCTAGAAATACAGCTGGCGTTTTCTCTCGAAGATTTGTTGTAATGGAAGAAGGTGAGTGTGAATTCAAAACGTTTTTCTAAAAATGTTTAAACTACAGATTATAGCAATTCTTAAGCCTGTTCTTAGATTAATTATTAATACGAGGGATGGAGTTATAACATACAAATGTGGGTACAAACGTTTGATTGCGTATAGAACAACACCACTTCATTCGTTTATCGCTTTTCGCTAAATTCTTTTCATTTATCTTATGTCTCCGATACATTTTTAAGAATATGATTGGTTAAAAGCAACCGCGTAGTTAAGTTGTATATTCCTATGGGATAAGTAGGTGGGGTATATTTCATTACACAGTTAGTAATGAAGTAACGTGTCCTTACAAAGAACAACACGGTGTTGAAGACAAATCTGAAAGGTTTCAACATTCGACGAAATTGATGATAAGCGATTGAAATATTTTTTTAGGCTGAACCCTTTTCAAAAGGGTTACCTGTCGTTCAAGGATAAGGTGTAAGCATAGTTTTCGAGCATGTCTACTGTTAAGTATGACTACATGCGATATTTACCCACTTTCCGTACATATGATACACATGTTGTTTTTTTTTCTCTTTTATTAGTTTTCTTTATCTTTTGTAATATGACTAATTAAACACGTAGATTTTCTACTTTATTAACATCTTTAGAATTAACCAAAGAAATGTATACAGTATTGATCATTTAAATTTTGGTAGCATTGTTAAGACAAGAGATGTTCGCAAGCACAAAAGGGAATACTGGCATGTTTTTGGCAGGCATAGTAACCTTGGTCGTCGGTTTGTTGAGCCTTACGTCATCAGTTATTTTTGTTGTCCGGAACAGTAAGTTAATTTCCCATAAATGTTAATATCTAGAATAGCAATAGAAAATAGAAGATCAGTGAACATATGTAGACGAAACGCATGTCTGGCTCATGTACAAAATTATGTTTTTTTTTAAACGGTTATTAAATGCAATTGCATAAGACAGAACTGTAAGACACAAATTAAGCATGGACCAACCTCATTTTTATTAACAAACATCTTAACTTTTGAACAATTGAAATTATAAACTTCTGTTTTATAGTTCAACAAAACCAATCTTTATACTAATAAAATCCGACCTTAGGATAAACAGCGGTATATATCATGGAAACTGAACAATGAGGATCATATAAAAATCTAGGTAATTCGGAAGGGTGAGCAAATAGTATTACGCACGCCAGTTTAAAAATATCAAATGAGACGGAGCGGTTAACACGGAATACACGGAATTTAAACAAAATCCAACGACTTTTTGCATGGTCACAAAGAATTATTAAGTTTCATCTACAAGACAAAGTATAATTTGTGTTTACTTAAGGTAGATTTATGGTCATTATTCTGGTAAAATAACTGAAACAAAATGTAAACAAAAAGATAAGTTTTAGATATTTAAACACAAACCCTTTTTTTTAAGGACTAAAGAACAAGACAATTGCATCTTCCAAGTATGTATAACAGTACGTCCATTTTATGTTTAAACACAACACACAGGTCAGATACAAATTCACATATTGCTATGTGCTAGTGGTATTCATCATGGAAGACATTGTTGGCGTTAAGAATATATAGTATATGAGTTCAAGTCGTTACTTCAAAAGAAAAGTCCATACACCAAGAGACTAAAGTGTTAGCATTCTATGATATAGAGAAAAGAAGACTGAATAAAAAAAGACTTAGAATGCATACATAATTTGTTAAAAAGGTTATTATAAGTATTGTCTCTAAGTATCACTATAGCAGCGAATAACTACTACAAAATCCATAGAAGTACATTTTGAAGCAACATATGCACGTGTACGATCGGATTCTTTCAAAACAATTTTAAAAATACATAATAATATTATGTAAGTGTATACGTAATATTTCAGAACTGACCAATATAGTGATGTACAAAGAAGCAATCCTGCATTTACAGATCCATATACTACGTTACAGTGTGATATAGGTATGTCAATACTATATACGAACCGACATAACCAAAGATATAATGTACTAGTATGGATAACAGCTATAGTATTCCTGAATTGAAACAGGAAAATTGTTATGTACAAAAAAGTTGAATTGAACCTGGTTCTACAGCTAGCTATCCCCTCACTTGTATGACAGATGAATAAAATTCCATTACATTGATAACAATGTGTGAACAAAACAAACATAACATACAAGGTAAAAATGTCAAAACGGGGTACAGTAGTCAACGTTGTGTTTTAATCTTAATCACTTTAAAACAAACAGTTAGGTGACAAAGAAACACAAAAAGGCATATATTCGAAGCACATTGGTAAAAACAAAAGGCAATGATAAAAAAAATAAACATAGCACAATACCATAATGACGGGATATATAAGTACTGAGCCATGTTAAATATCACTCAGACAGACTTAACAGCAAAAGTAATATCAAAAAGACAAACAAAGAACAGAATGGCAATAGTTGGATGATGAACAACATTCAATACCTATAATTTACTTCAAGACCATCATGTATTATTCATTAGGTTGATACGGAATATTTATCTATAAGGTCTTTGTACCTTCTGACGGAATAATTATCTATAAGATCTTTGTACCTTCTGACGGAATATTTATCTTTAAGGTCTTTGTACCTTCTGATGAACTTTTTTACGAAAAAGGACGAGACGTTCTTTGACAAATCACGGGTTCATCTACTTTCTACTCAGACACTGTTGACGTTTTACAAAGTCTGAATAGCAGCTGCAAGCTATTGAATATAGAAAAGTAGTAACATATATACGCACTATGCAGGTAAAATTAGTATGTTGCTACTGAGAAGGAGAAAATTAAATCGTCTCGTTTTTTTCATAGATTCTGGTACTGACATGACCGCATATGTCAAATTGAGATACAAATCTATAATTCAGACAGAGGAAGCCGTGTCTGTTGATTCTTTAATTTTTAGGTCTGGAATGTATTAACGGAATCCAATCAAAACAATCAAAACGATCTGTTTTTGAAATTCTTAAAAGAGAACGTACAATCAGTTTTTTTTTTTAATATTTTCGTTTAATTGCTTTACCTGGAAATTTTATTTTCAGGAACAAGAGCACATCAAGAGCAAATGTATGTAAATATACACTGATTTTTTTTGTAACAAACTGATACCAAAATACAAATAAACTGATTTATATCTTGATTTTCATGTAGAAAATGTCAACCAGTGTCCATCGAGAAAAAAAAATCAAACACAACTAACTTGATCCTTGTTAAACAGATGTTGATAACAAAGAAGACAAATATTAGCTATTTCACGTGGTGAATTTGTAGTTATCGCTTCTAAAGCTTTTCCGTCAAAGAAAATCATGACCAGGGACTATTGTTTCAATTTCCCTCGGGTATGCAATATCCGAATTAGACTTTTCACCGATTTTTAGCCATTAGCAGCATAATGGGTGCAACCACATTTTCAGTATGTGCTTGCTTTTCGTGTCACCTCAGCTTTCCCAGGGTTTTCAGTGCAGTGCTAGTCGATATAGTTTGTTTTCGTATTTTATGTCATTGAGTTTTCAGTTTCTATTGAACGAGTATCAAACAAAAACGTTTGATATGCAATTAATTGTGAAGAACTAGCATCAACTAAATAAATATAAAAAGAAAACACGATAAGATAATAGCATTAATGGATCCAAAGCACAAGTAAATTGAGACAAAAGACGTTGGTATATCAAACGAATCAAAGGAACAGCCTTTTGTTTATCATCAACTTATTTTGACGATTAGATGGTTGTTTTCAACAGAAGTTGTTTTTTGTTCGACAATACTGACTGTTCTAAAAAATGGTAACAGTTTAATTATGCAAATCTAGCTCTAATGTATACTATCAGCGCTAGCTATATAACGATAGCATGTAATTATGATTTAACGTTTTTGTAATACTCGAACAGGTCTAGATGTACACTTACGGAATTGAAATAATGTTGAAATATTAAAAAAATGTATAACTTATAAAAAAGAAGATGTGGTATGATTGCCAATGTGACAACTATCCACAAAAGACCAAAATGACACAAACATTAACAATTATAGGTCACCGTACGGCCTTCAACAATCAGCAAAGCCCATACCGCATAAAGTCAGCTATAAAAGGCCCCGATAAAACAATGTAAAACAATTCAAACGAGAAAACTAACGGCCTTATTTATGTAAAAAAAAATGAACAAATAACAAACATGTAACACATAAACAAACGACAACCACTGAATTACAGGCTCCGTACTTGGGATAGCCACATACATAAATAATGTGGCGGGGTTAAACATGTTAGCGGGATCCCAACCCTCCCCCTAACCTGGGACAGTGGTATAACAGTACAACATGAGAACAAACTATAAAAATCAGTTGAAAAAGGCTTAACTAATCAGATAGACAAAAAAACAAGTGGACGTGGCCGGGTACTTATACATCCCGACACAAAAAAACTCAATGAACAGATCTGAGAGTACTCGCAGTTATCTGACAGCTAGTTCAAAGCCATTATCAACTAATAGAAAAATCATGCCTCTAAGACTGAGCAATCAATCCGTACACATCTCTTACACATTTTACGGAATAATAATCTTTTCTGTATACGTTATTAAAAATAACATGCTTGATTTAGGTCAAAAAGGAATTAACAATTTAACCAAACTTGTCCATAATAATCATAAGGACATCTAGTTTTAAAACATTTCCGATTGCCAGCGAACCAAGATGTCCGACATGGCTGGAAATAGTCCAAAGGGTAAAATGCAGTTTTTGGTTCATATCTCTAAAACCAAAGCATTAAGAGCAAATCTGACATGGTGTAAAATTGTGTATCAAGTCAAGATATGTCTGCACTGAAATTTTCAGATGAACCGGACAACTCGCTGTTAGGTTATTCTATACCGTAAGTTTTCATTCTATGCGGTGAGATGGCTTTTTTGTTAACCAATCATAAACTTTCTTACAAAGAATTATCCAAATATGAGATACAAAAATGACTGGACCGATCACACCAAGCTAAAAACTTTTTTTAATTTCTCAAGAAGTACGCGTATATGTTACTTTATTGCAGTTTTCATGGCATGTTTTTGCAAGCATTACAGTTCTTTTTTTCGTGTTTTTTTTCTAATAAATGATGAAATCTTATTACATTCTAAATTTGAGAAATGAAAAAAAAATAACCATTTTTCATTTGGACCTGTCATTCGTCTACATAATAGTGTAACACATATTTAGATCATACTTTGTCAGAAAGTGTTTGATTGCTTGCAAAAAGTGCAAAACTTACGGTGAAAAATTAAAAACTTACGCGTAGGTTTTTCATACCGTATGAAGTACGAATCAACGCGTTAGTTTTATAACCAACGCATTGAAAGTGATGACGAAAGCGTTGAAAATGATAATTAAGGCGTTATAATTGAAAACCAAAGCGCTAGAATAACAAACCAACGCGTTGAAAGTGAAAACCAACGCATTGAAAATTTCTTATATACTGAGTATACCGCCAATGACACAAACGGTCACTCATACAAAACAGACATTGAACGCATATTTTTCAAAGGTTTCTTATTATTGCAAGACAGGTATTCCTTTGCTCCCGGTAGTGCCATATATTGTTTAAATTGACTATGATTTCGACAATTAGCATCATATCTTCTTGGGCTTTCGTACTTTAAAATTAATATAGTGTTAATGGTTGGTGTTGATACGTACCAAATAGACAATGAAGTTGCTTTTTATATGTCTTGTTTTTATTTACACGTAATAACATTAATTGTATCAACCTATCATTTTCTTTCAGTACTAACACTTATGAAGAATGTGGTATAATTCCGGAGGCACAGGCAAACAGTTCAAAAGACAACATGGAGTCCGGTGAGAAAAACTAGTACTTAGATGACGATACCTTTGGTTTATGAACACACGAAATGCACACTATAACTGTTGCCTATGTCTCTGTGACCATAGTTTTGCTAGTCGAATATCAGTGCTATGAATTGCTAATTTCTAGCAAAAATGAGTTAACTAATTTGTGTTTACTTCAACATTGTAGACCACGAATTATTCAATAATAGTTTTACCAAGACTCATAAATAGTCAATATAGGAAAAGTGTGTTAACAAAATTATAAGCTATATCTTAATATATTAGAATTGTTAATCAAACATAAAACAGATTTCAAAAGCTCTGTTATCAATGACTATGAAAAACTTACAACATACTCTTTTTCGTAAGATTTGTTTGTGAAAGAGTTGATGACAGGTACGCGAACATAATCGTTCTCAGTGCTTTTTTAAGGCTTTCAATTTAATCATAAATAAGTAAAACCATACAATCGACAAAAAGCACAATACGATCAATAGAAAAAAACAATACTCCAAATACCTTTTTTCAGAACCAAGTCAATCTCAACAACATGGGTATGTATATTGTAAACTGTTTATTGTGTTTTTGATATTCGAAAACAATATGTTTCGATAAATTATTGTAGATAGGTATTATGATCGTAATCATGTATGGTAACTGTGATTTCAAGGTGAAGTGAACCAGTAATAAAAAGTCTAAGAAACAAACAAGAAAAATGAAAGATTGGATAAGGAGTGAATCACAAAAAAACACCTGAACCTCGGGAAATACTTGGACACAACATAACATAAATATAGAAATATAAAGGATTACGTTCATAGAACATCATGACACACTCGCACTATCACGCATCTATGTTTAGTATACATTTAAGTCCGGATAACAATCATTTGTATTAAACCATTTATCTTACAGTGAATATGTGTACAAATAATACTCTTTGTCATTTCTATGTTTTGTGAATAGTGCAATTAGCAATGATAGTATTGGTAATTTTTGGTGTTCATTGTGAATGTGCATAAATAAAGCTTGAGATTTTCATTTGCTTCTTGTTTAAATAGTGACGAAAATAGGTTCAACTTGCAAGTTTTATGTTTCAAATACATGCATATTATTTTCTACCAGTGTTAATACATACGAGGAATATGGAAAAAGAATTGAAGCACATGCCTATGATACCTTAAACAAATAAAGCCAGGTGAGAAAAACAAAATACTTATGCTCTTTAAGGTTTTATGTTCTCAAAACTTTTACATTTTCGGATGTTCAAACTTTTGTTACACTACGGTTACAGGTTAGGGTGAAGTTTGGCGCCGGTTAAAACGTTCAAAACCACTGTAATTTTATGCACATGTACTTTCACATATAATGGTTTATTTTTGACACATTGTGATTTGGATGGATGGTTGTCTCATTGGCACTCACACAACATCTTCTTATTTTTATTTTGATCTTGGTTATTAGAGAAACACATGCAGATTCAATATTGAGAAAGATCAGATCCGTATTGTAGTTAAAAGAAAAAGACAAACAACTCAAACGAAATAACAATGCAATTTATGAAAGACAAATATGATAGAAATTAACTAGGTCAACAACAATCACTTCATTCCAGGCTTTTGATTAAGAAGAGACGATCATGAATGTGACGGGACTAATCTTTTTGTTAGCGCCTATGCAATAAACTATGTAGCAGAGATTGTAGATGGCTAAAACTTGAAAGAATTTTTACACTCTAAATTCGTTGATTGTCATAAAAACTCTAGTCCTTAGATGGTGTAAATTTCCCACTAACACTATTCACCATTCGACAGGCACCATACAACATACAACCTGTGCCAGTACACCATACACGTTACAAATTTTCACCATACACCTACACGTTACATCATAATGCACTTTAATTTCAGAGAAAGCGTGCGACTACAAAAAAATGTTTCTTAATTCAAAAAACAAATCTGCATACTATATTGGAAATTAATGTATAAAATTAAAAAAATCAGTTCCCATAGTTTTAAATTTCGTACACCATTGATTTACACCGTTTGCGATCACACGTCACACCATTCCCCTAACATAATACACCATACACCTTCTATCTTTGCACCATATACCATACATCATTACATTATACACATTTTTTTGATGAAGTTAACAACATCAAGGAGCTGTACTAAATTATTGAGAAACAGAAGAAAAAAGCCACCGAAGTGCACCAAAAACACATATAGTATACACCCTACTTCTCGGATACTGATCAAGAGGTCCAAGAAAATCATATACTAGTTGTTGTTTGTGTGTGTTTTACATTAAAGAAGAAACACAAGTTTTTCATAATTTTAATTCTCTACTATTTATTATAATTGGTGTATGCATTCAGTGTAAGTAGTTTTAGAATACTTAATTTTATCTAGTCACATATCATATATGATGCAAAATGTTATATTTTCAGCCCAAGAAGACATCGAAAAAAGTAGCAGGTGTTTGAAATTTTAAGATCTACATATCTTATAAATTGAATTGAGTTTTTTGTATAAATGCTTCTTACAATATATATGACAATTTTGTTAACCTACGATTCTGCTGAACAATGTATATTTGAAATCTTAAAACATCGTGTCAATATGAATATAAATGTTTAGTCGCCATAATAACCTGAACCTAATAACTCTTGTTTGTCACTCTACCCTTTCTAATTCCATCATATAGTACTGTTTTGTGTTACATAATACGAGTTGATATGTTATGGATCATCTAAACCCACAATATTCGCTTCCATTTGTATCAAAGTAATCCATTAATCTATTATTCAAATATTATTTTGTACTTCTGGGTTGTTTTTGTCTCACACAGTGAATCTCTCAATTTAAAGAGGTGAAATTGATAAATGGATTAATATTCAAGAACATAGCACTACTTTTTTTCCAAAACTGGTCGAAACCAGTAAAACCCTTTCTGTTGACTTTGTATGTAAATTAATAATTTATTATGGTTTTTTTTATAGAGGAATGTATACAGACCTTTTTCAGTTTGATTAAATTGCAATTTGATACTCGCATCTGCCTAACTATTTCTATGCCTTATTATTCATATGACTAGAATCGCCGTGAATCATCAGTACAGCGGATATATGTATTTAGCAAGCCGGCGTGATCGATTTTGACCTTACACGGTAACGAAAATCTTTGTTTTGTTCATATAATATCAATGTGTAATTCAATCGAAACTCAGTTGTTGTTTTAAGAAATGATTTGTTCGTAGATTAATGATTAGAGATGTCTCCTTATTTTTCCAAAACAAGAACGATTACTAAAAACATCTGCAAATACTAGTCAAAGAATTTGGCACTTGTCTCATCCGATATAACTCTATTTTCATTGCAACTCTTTTTTCTGATAGAAGGCCACTGTGTGTGTGTAATATGTACAGCTGTTTCAATAAATGGCATTGAAATCTTTCATGCATATGTTTTATTTTCGATATTGTATTCCGAAAAGAAGCGTTGTGTACGGTGTTTAGCTGACCATATAAATCCGTCTGTACGTTGCATGGTTATGTTGCTGTACACCGTACACAAAAACTAAATTTTCATACTTGTTTATTATCCATAAAGTTTCAAGGAATGAGTTATCACAGGTAGGTTTATAATTGTTACTTATTACTTTTGCCCTGTATTAATTTTTTGTCAGATAACCTGTATATGTCTCGACAATTGTATCGAAATTGACAGTTGTTGTTGACATTCACAACTATTTGCGCATTTGTATGTATACAAGTTAATTGTTCTTATTAGAATATCAAAGTTGTCTTATAAAAAGTAAAAATTCGATGCGAAAGTTCTTTTGGAGCAGGAATTTCAGATGTTGAAAAATGTTGATAGAGTATACAAAGATTTTCATCCCCGCTTGGTTAGAACCTATATCCGCTGTACGATGATACACGGTGAGTATAAAGTTATTGTTGAAATCCCCGAATGCTGGCAAACAGAAATTGTTTCAGGGGTTTTACTGTAAACTCAAACGAAATACAAATTAAAAAAGGTCAATATTGTATTACAAGGAATAAGTCAGCAATTATATAAAAGGATATCATAACTTGCATCACTGATGTAACTAACTATCGTGCTGCGTTTATTTCAAGTATTTTAATACATTTGTTCTGCTATTTAGGGGGAAAGTGTTTTCTTTGGTTACTTTTACCAGGTTCAATCTGATTTTTAAAAGTTTTGTATGGATTTATACAATTCTAACACAGTAATGGACAAAAGGATTACAAACTAAATGGCATGAAGTCACCAAGTTTTTGTCAAATCTGCTTAAAAATATTTCTTTAATCAACATTTCCTTTTTTTCATATTTTCATTTACTGAGCAATGAACACATATTACAAATAGAGCAAAGTAAACAAACATATTCTTCATTTGATCAGAATAGAAACGTTCACTGAGAGCATTTCCATTTACTGTCATAGCAAAAAGGAAACATAGAAATATAAAATATGTATGCTTGAAAGGACGAGGCACATGGGGACATTCACAACTAGTCAATTGATGTATACTTAAAACGGTCAGGCAATGAGGAAAAGATGCATACAAAAACAAAAGAAAAATTTAACTAGACACTACATAGAAAACTAATGACTTAGCAGAAGGTTTCTCACTAACAAAATCTGATGAGTTTTATTATAGAAATGTTTGAGGCTAACTGATTGTCAATCATGCCACATCTCCTACACTTAACATAAAAGGGCATGTCAAAATCACAAGCATGAAAAATATACCGAATTCTAAAAGAACGTTGAAATAGCTAAAACCAAAAATATTAATAAAACAAATATACAGAAATATATTTGTTTACATATTGTTCATTCATTTATAATTACATATAAAGATGAAAACAAACTATGAGAATCACAATAACACGAAACGGAGCGAATTGTAAACTGTAAGATTTTAAAAGGTCTGCCAAATGTTCACTAAACTGAAAAATTGATGTTTGAAGTTGGTTGGGAATCCTTAATTGACAGAAGGACTACGGAAAATAACAGATGTAGTTTCAATTTTGCAACAGCCCCTTGATGTAAACAAAATTTTATTATGAATTATACAAGTGTATTCTATAAATTCAAAAACAAGCATTAAGTTAGATCAAATACATTACACACAAATTAACCAAAACTACTTGCATGATCTGTTACGTAATAACAATATTGATAATGTCAGTTGAGTTATATGATGAACTAAAAAGAGAAATGCAATTGATAAGACGAAACGCTTACAGGTTTATTGTGTGATTTATGAGTTTGTAAACCTCTAAGATTGAAAAATAAACTTTTGAACCATGAGAAATAAAATAATGTTTTCTTCATTTGATATCACATTTAATAGCAATTCAGTGTCCGCTGTTACCGTTAATTTTAGGCTTCTGAATAATACTATCAGTTCTTGTCTTATGTCCGAATATAATTTTTAAATAATAAAAAAAAATGTGAACTAGTTTCAAAGTCACCACAGCGACATTTAGGAGAAGAAACTAAATTTCGTTGGAACAAGTGACAGTTAAAAGAACTACTACTCATCCAGCATGAATAAAGTGGTATACCGCTGTTCGAAACTCATCAGTCGATTCAGAAAAAAATCCTGTTTACAAACTAACACTGAGAGAAACGCATGGAGAACAACGACACAACCGAAACACAACATTAAAATGTAATACACACAGAAACGAATAATAATAAACTGACCGACTTTAGAAACGCAACACTTGATTATTTATGTGTTATTTTTGAATAAATATGTCGCCGTCAAAAGCGATGATTGTCAGAAAGGTCAAGAAATTCTGTCTGTCTGACATGTTTTAAATTTAGGTTCTGTTTTACACCTACTGGAATTGCATTTGTTCAACCCATTTATTGGTTTAGGCAATTATGCGGTTAGAACTTGAGGGCTTTAAAGGTTTTCCTTCAGTCGATTTTTTGGCAATTCAGCTGATGGGAAACAATTATGGCATGATTATGTACTCAATGGCACTCACAATGGCTAATTTGATTAGCTGTTGACGTTGCGGCAGTAAACATGTCTTGCAAATGACGTTGCGTATTCATATTCTGTTGACGTTTCATTATCACTGCACGTTGATCTGTTCATTGATGGCCAGCAACACATCTTGCCTACTTGAATCGTTTTCGGAAGGACATAGACGAGTTTCTGAAGTCATAAAGCATGGTTGCAGCACGTTTATGTTTTTATGTTTGCAGTATTCTTAAGGGGTAATTCTGGTTTTTTTTCTCAGTCTTGTCAAAATGGAGATGCAACATTTTTTAACATTGAATTAAGCGAAGCAAAGGATTGACAGAACTGTTTCACAAAGCAAAAAAACCTGAAACAATCTTTCATGGGTTCAAAATTCCGCTTTCAGAAATTTGTGCGACTTCAAAAATTTGGTATGTTCAATAACCACAGGTAAGTCAGACTTTGATTTTTTTGTCAGAAAAAAGACGTATGATAACCATGAAAAGAAGTTAGAAGAGAATCAAACAAGATTTGGTAAAACAAATCAACAAAATGAGTGTTGCGTTTCTAAAGTCGTTCAGTATAATATATCAATGAACATTTTCCTGATTTTTATAGGATATTTTAAGAAAATAATGGTTGGTTTAACCTGGTTTTTAGGCATGCCAAACCTCCCGCCTTTATGGCAAAGTTAAATATAACATTAAAATGACAATATAGCATGACAAGAATACAATACAAATAAATAGGAGAACATATAGGACAGAGAAACACACCAATAATAGCTAACAAAAGGTACCAGGTTGAAAATTTAATACGCCAGACTAACCAGTGACGCCCAGTGATGCCAAAACGAGTACAAAATTGAAGAGCACTGAGGACCAGAAGTTCCCAAAAGTTGTGTTCAATACGTCTACGGTTTTCTGCACAGGCACTCGTCTCTGAATTTTGATTTCGTATATACCTTTATATAGCACAAGTTACTAACTCGCGATTTACAAAAATGTCAGCAGGTAGCGAAATTCCGTTATATGCCGATTTCTCGGCTGTAAACCCCACTAAAACTTGTTATGTCGTAAATCTAAATTGATTTGTCTTCTTAATGGTGTATAACACGCCTTCTTTTGTTGTCGGAATCGTCGGTAACAATTCTATCCAAGTATTTAAAATAAAAAGTAAATTTTCTAAAATGACTCTACCATAGATATACATGATAAAACCGAGGTTGTGACTAACTACAGAATGAAAACAGATTCATTACATAAAAATACTTATTTAAGCACCAAAAGAAATCACAGCCGAGTTGGCTAAAGCATCAAAGCACAAAGTGACGTCACATTTGAATTTCAAAGAATATGTCCTAAAAATAAGACAGAATTAGGATTGATTTAAGATTAGATTCGAAATACTGATATTACATTTATTAATAACAATGAAAATTACAATATATTTATTAATTACAAATCGGGGTATATTAAAAGTAAAAAGGGACGCGATCATTCTGATTACTTTGATTCTTTTGAAATACAGATATAGATTTACAATATCTAACATTTAACTGATAGATGACGGAAGATAATAATCTGAATAAAGTTTGTTCGTGATTTGACCCCTAATATATTATTACTTGTCTATCTTTTACTGTGGTCGTGTCGACCTCGGACGAAGCCAGGTAATAGTTCTTGCAAATAATTTGGGTTTTTATTATTAACATTTTATGAAGCAATATTAATTTGTGGTTAAATACTTCTTAGATCTGAAAGTTTATCCCATTGAGTTTCTTTATATAACATCGAAGTACTTGTGAGCTTGTCCCACCTGTAACTATACGAGCAGCGTCTAACTGGATGTTTTCGAGTTTATTCATTGAAGATTGATTGCTTGAATACCAGATAACATCAGTATATTCATTGATAAGTATTATGACCTATATATATTTTTTTCCAGGTTCATTCTATCTGAAATGTGTTTTATTTTCCTTAATATGTTAAGTCTTTGGTAAGATTTTTTGTACAATATAATCATATGAATATTCCATGAACCGTAATTAGAAATTAGAAAAAAAATGCTTGTGCTTTTCGACTACAAGTAATTCTTCGTTATTCATGTTAAATAGTGGGTTATAGGTTTTGCATTTTAACGGGAAATAGTCATGGTTTCAGTTTTATTAGGGTTGAATTTTACTAGCCATTTCTTGGACAATTCGTGTAATTATTGCGGCTTCTAATACTAGTAGATAATAAACAGTTATATATAGACTTGTATTGTCAACAAAAAGCTTAACTTTCGCTTTGATAACACTGACTATGTCATTAATTAATACCAAAAACAAAAGGGGACCTAATATAGAACCTTGTGGAACGCCAGCTAGTTGATCTATACTTTAAAGAGAAAAGGGAACTATATTTCGTTGAATTATTGCTTTGTTATTTATCATTTTTAAAGACAATCCGGTACATGTTTAAATGTTTTTATGAAATTCTCTTGTTTCACCAACGCTGTGACAGAGGGTAACTTTGTTGCTATTTTTCTGTTATACCATTGTATTCACAAAGGTTTTCGGATTAAAACTCCTACAAAAGTAGATAACCAGTCAGAAATAATTCCTTTTATAACTGCTCTTTGGGACCCTCCAATCTTTTTCTATCCATTTAAGTAGGTTTCCAGATTTATCATATCTCTGTAATTTAATAGGAAGACCTGTATGCCAAACTCTACCAAACGCCTCACTTATGTCACAGAACACAACGTATTTCGTTGCCACTATCCAAAAATCTTTACCAAAATCATTCGAAATGTCTTCATACTGTATGCTTTAAAGACGAGCCCCCCCCCCCCCCCCTCCCCCCTGGTGAGGCCGAACTAGTTTTGCGTGAGAATATTATTCTGCCACATGATATTATAAATATGTTTATAAATATGTACAGATTTCCGTGCATTTTGATAAGACACTGAGAAGAGAAATATGTTGGTAATTTTTAACTTCGTTTGGTGAACTATTTTTAAAGACAGGCAGGTATGACATTAGTTTTTTTTCATAGGCTAGGAGATTCAGCTTGTCTTAACGACGTATTAAATAATATGCAAAGAGGAAATTTAATGACCGATGAGGCTTCTTTCAATTAACTTGGATGTAACAAGTCAAATTCAGTTGATTAAGAAGGAGTTAATACATTCAGGGGATCCTCAATTTCAGTTTCATTTAATTCAATTCCGTTTAAGTTGTTAGCAGCATCGTTAAGGTTACTTAAGTTATTTGCTTCTATGTCGTGTAAATAAGAGTTTAAAGCAAAGTAACAGTTAAGTTCATTTGCTTTTGCAGTTTCATCAAAGATTAATGTTCCATTTTAGTCAATAAGTGGTAAACCATTATCGCTAGATTTGATACCAGTAAATTGTTGATTTGTTTTCCGGTTATTCCGGTTGTTCAAAAGGCCGGATAAAGTTATCCACTGGATAAGCTTGTTCACTGAATAAATGTTTATCAAGCGGATTACTATCCAGTGGTTAAATTCTGTTGTTCAAAACCTGTTTTTTAAGGATTGGTTAGATATCCACTGTACAAAATATTATCCAGTGGACAAGTCCCATAACTTTAAGTACTTCCTGTAACATTTGCAAACTTGAACCAGAAAAGGGGAAAAGAGCTGTAAAGTTTACAGAGGCAGAAAAGGTCTTCCTTACGGAGCTGGTGGAAAGGAACATAAACATAATCAATTCTAAATACACAAGCACAATTACCAATTAAAGAAAAAAACAGGTATGGGAAGACATTGCCAAGCAATTGAATTCAAAGGGTGGGGCCCAGAAAACTGCCAACGAAATCAAGGAAAAGTGGAGGAAGTCGTGTGGGGCAGCAAGGGAGGAGGCAGCAAAGGACAAGGCCCATGCAAGAACGACTGGTGACGGACCTCCAACCAAGGCAAAAGACCCTGTAACACAGAAAATATTGGAACTGCATCAGGGGGCACCAAACCTTTTTGGGATTGATGGAGGTCTCGAAATAGGGATGCCACTGCCACTAGGGACAATCAACAACCCTTTTAGATTAAATGATAATACTATATACAATATTTTCACACTGGTTTAAAAACAAAAATGCTCATGTAATGACTACTACAAACGGCCGTGAATGTGTCGTTTGCTTATGAGCGTCCATATTTAAATCTCAGATGTTGATATGCTTTTAATCTAAATTGTTTTAACACGAGAAACGGCGTTTTTCTTAATTCATAAAACGTGAAGCCATATGAACAATGATGCATTCTCCATAAATTTTACATGGTATTTGACCAAAATATACATTTATGTAGTATATACGCATACGCATGTTTTTAAATTTCGTAATGTGTACACCTTCAGTGGTGCCTGTTGTATCTTATCATTTACCGGTTGCCCGGTGTCTGCATTTTCTTCATCTTTCACTTTCAAAACTTCGGTTTTGTTTTGTTTTTACAAGTGTCATTGACCATGTGACAGAAAAACATTTTTGACATTCCGTGTTCATGTGTTTTAAATCAACACTTCGTATAGATCTCCCTTCCCCTTGCTGGCATTATGTTTTGTGCTAGAACTAGATTGTTCTTTGTCAAAAAAAATTACATACAGTTAAAAGCATCATAATTTTTTTTTCTAATAAATAACATAAAATAAAATAAAGAGAAATGGAAAATAGAATGTAGGATTGAAGAACCCCAATTTGGACCTTCAATATGCATACCATTATATCACTACTGCGCATGTCTCACCTCCTTTCGAGTGAATTTACCATCTTTTATACAACCCCTTAATTCTGTTTTATCCAATAATAAATAAGGGGTTGTATCAGAGACAGCAAATTCACTTCAAACTAGGTTAAATTATATTTAATCAATACACCAATGGGGGGGGGGGGTCTTCATAATAAGTGCCTGTGTTTGTAAAAGTGGATTTATAAGTTTAAGTGTTTTTCATTTAATTTTGTTTGTGTTATGTAGGGGGACCTTTCGAAAAGAACTACAACTGACCCGATTTATTTAACGTTATAGTATCAAAAAGCCATAAGATCTTGAAAATATGCCGCTATTGCGATGAGACAATAGCTTTAACGACTCACTACAAATCATATTATAAAAAAAATGCATATAAGTTTGATTTATGTATTATAAAAGATACAAGGACAATGGAAACACGCACATGATTAAGTAATAACTTTAAAAATGTATGATGATTTAGCTGAAATATTAGAAATACAATGAAAACATTTCGGGCACAAAAAGGAAGAGAAGAACCTAAGCATATACGATAACATGAAGATTTAGACATCTGCTATACTTACCGTGAGACGTGATAGTTCTTATCAATGTACAGTTTTATTGTAATTGTAAATATAGGTATATGAATTCCGACAGATATGCAAGATATGTGATAGCCACTCTGTGAAGTACATCATTTGTCAACGACAAATACATTCTGAGGAATTACATTGTATTTTCTGAGTGCATAAAATAATTGCAAAATCATGCCAGTAAATTATTCATATGCAATCCCTGATCGGTTTTATCTTACACAAAATTGCGTTTTTTTAGTTACAATCTGCATATGCTATTATTATTGCTTGTTTAAATTAACACATGTAAGCGGAACAGTATTATACCGTTGACGCTTTTTATTGGTTGTTTTGTTAACTCATCTTTGTTTTTCTTTTTTTATATAACAAACAATGAAAGAGTTTAATACCTTTAACAATATACAAATTTAAGCAAAATTTTGCATTTTTCATCAAATAACTATGACTTGTATTAACATGATTATGCAGTATGCACCAGTTAAACAACTTCCATATCAATTGTTTTTAAAACAATGAAGTTGATACAAGGTGTATAAGCATTATTTGACGCTTTAAACGAGTATTGGAACAAACGATAAAAGATCATAGACTTAGCTTTCAAAATTATTATAAAGTTTATAAATCCAAATGTTTCAAACATGTTACGTATTTATTAAACACGAAAGGAAATACTCATATACAATTATTTGATATTGAATATTAATATAAATATCAAACTAAACTTTACAATGCTCGAATTTAATAATCTGCATAATCTTACATTCTGGATTCATGATTAATTTGCATCATTTGGATCAACTGAGACTATTAGAACATTATCTAATGTATTTTTTGCTTCGCTTGATATAATCTATTTACATGCTATTATTTGTTTGATGTATTATAAAAGGTTGATTGTTCTAATGTTAAGAAAGTGCTTGCTTTGTTGATTCTCTACTTGAAATGCATACTAACATATCAATTGTATACATTTGGTGATTAAATAATTTGTTAACAGACAAAGTCATGTTGTAATATCATTTCAAAGTGTAGGTTAATGTAAACTGTTGATTTTGTTGTTTTTGGTTGTGCTTGCGCTTTTATATTTTTTATTTGTTTTATTTATTTGTTTAAGGATGAATTCCTGTTTGTTGGGTTGTTGCATTTGCCTTTTTTTTGTATTTTTTTTTTCAAAACGTCAGTTAGTATGAACAATTCTTTTCTGAATGTTTCGATTTTTGTTCGCAGTAATATAATTTTACTTGTTTACACACGTGTATCTTCTACATTTTCTGTCGGAGAGGGGGAAAAATCATTTTAGTTAGTTTTTTCAACGCTATCAATCAAATTATTTGGTTAAAATTTAAATATCTATAGGGTATCGAGAAAATCTGGATTTCATTATATATTCTTTATAAAACATGTTATATTCTTTGCTTAAACATAGTATTAATGTTTTTTCATCAATTTGGAATCTGAATAGTTTTTTAATAAATAATCCATAATCCCCATTCTCCTTGAAATTAAATGGGTGTCCCCTTATGAGCGAAGAGACAAAGGCAAAAAGTCTGAATGATAACAAGTCTCGTTATTCACAAATTGTATGCATGTCGTACAGTTTAAAATTAACATTTACACAAACAATTAGTTGATTTTATAGTAATCATTATTAATATCTCAATTCAAAATTGCTCTCTGTGATCACACTGGTGCATACAGTGTATATTTGCAATGTCAAGTTGGGTTGTCATTTAAACGGTATTTTTTTTTTAAATGTCATATAAGTAGGAGGATAAGCTAGCGATACAACCATGTTCAACTGACCAATTGTTTTCTTAAAATGTCCTGTAACAAGCCAGGAATATGTCAGTTGTTATCAAATCGTCCGTTTCTACGTAGTTGGTGGGTCTTTTGTTCCACTCAGTGTTGCTGTTGTTCCGTTGCTTTCCTCTTATAGATGATATGTTCCCGTCGATTTTAATTCGTAACACATATTTGTTTTCGCTTAATCAATATATGACTATTCAACAGCAGTATACTACTGTAGCCTATATAAGACACATACGTTTTATTTCTTTAAATTGTGATCATTTTTAATCCCTCCATTGAACGACTAATGATACAATTTGCTAAATATAGACACACACAAAGGTAACTGAAACACTGTTATAAAAGTTCGCTTCTCAAATAAGTGATTTTTTTTCTTGTACACGTATGTTTTGCTTATTAATTTTGTTATAAAATTGGTATATGTTTATATCATTTTTTTTATTCTGTAATAAATATGGCCATATCTTTTTAATTAAAAAAATTATCTATTTATGACTTTTTGCTTTTCTCTTCAAACTGATACAGATTTGAAAATTAAATTCAACACCAGAAGCAGTCACATTTTATTATTGATATTGTTTTTAGTTCACCTCAAACAATTTTACCTGTTTAAAACTCAGTCTCATGGTTCTTCTCTGTTAATCTATTTTTATGTTAATTTAGAAAAGCGACGTCGTAGATTCATAGTTTGCCGAGAAAAAATAAGCGGACAATGCAATGCTTACTACCCGTAGACAAATTGGAAATGCTGCATTAATTTTTTAAGGACCCTAAGTTTCTTTGTTTTTTTTTTCCTTTTTAAGTTCGCTGTTTGAAACAAGTATGAAAATAAGAATATGTGGTAAGATTACCGAAAGACAACAGTTCCAGAAACAAAATTTAAATGAAGCAGATGGACGAAATTATAGGCAACCGTAACGTATTCAAAAATGAGAACAACCCACATCGAATAGTACTTAAAGGTCAAACATATGAAAGAATTAAATTGAAATAATTAACGGCACAATTTATAATGAAACATTCATGAACCAACTACAACTAGTGAAATACTGACGTCTGACTTAGGATTTAGGATAAGGCGAGATCAAATCTTTTCTCACCCGGAACATTGGTGTAACAGAACAAAATGAAAACGAATTATAAAGATCAGGTATAAAAGGTTGAACTCATCAGATCAATACAGGGCAGAACTAAAATCTAAAAAAAACAAAGAGCGTACGGGAGCAAGGTTTCACTAACTGCTTCCATTCTGTGAAAGGGTTACACACGTTAGAATTAGTATTCCGCTTGCATTTTGACTTGCCGATTAATTTGATGTCGCTTTACATAAATTATGATTTCTGTATGTAGTTATGGTGCATTTTATTTCAGCGGTTTTTTCTTCACAGTAAAAAAATAGATGTTGCATAAAAATTAAAAAAATATCTTAAAAAGCACCTAGTCAATCGATTTCAGTCATCAAGTGAAGAATAAGAAAATTTCTAAGACATATATTTCTTCTTTTTTTCAAAGAAGCAGGCATTTTTGCTAAAACATTTATCAATTATGGACTTTTTACGAGGTCAATACATTATATATGGACCTGTTCAGATTTTTTTGACCGCCAACGAAGGATAAATACAGGCAACTGTAGTATACCGCTGTTCAAAATTGAAAAATGGATTGTGAAAAAAATCCGGGTAAAAAGCTAAAACTGAGGGAAAAGCATTAAATATAATAGGAGAACTACGACACAACAGCATTACAAAATTAAAATTTTACACACATAGAAACGAACTTTTCTTATCGACAACATATTTGTTGAGTTTGGAGGTAGACTTTTCCAACAAATTGTCGGCATTCCTATGGGAAGAAACTGTGCGCCTCTTCTTGCCGACCTCTTCTAATTTTCATATGAATCAGAGTTCTTCCAGACACTTGTCAAAAACAAGAGGATCAAAGAAGCCAGATTATTTAATTTCACTTTCAGATATATTAATGATGTTCTTTCCATAAACAATCCGAACTTTTCTGATTGGGTTCCATTGATATATCCCTCAGAACTAGAGATTGAAGAAACAACAGACACCGCTTCCTCCGCCATATTTTTAGACTTATAATCTCGAATTTGACTTACACAGTCATCTCAGTACCAGAATCTATGACAAACGAGACGATTTTAATTTTGAAATTATAAATTCCCCCCACCTTAGTAGCAACATACCAACTTCACCTGCTTATGGGATATATATTTCCCAACTTATTCGATATTCAAGAGCTTGCAGCTCCTACTCAGACTTTGTAAAACGTCATCAGTGTCTGAGTAGAAAGTTGATGAACCAGGGGTATGTCAAAGAACGTCTCGTCCTTTTTCTAAAAAAAGTTCATCGGAAGGTACCAAGACCTTGTTGATAAATATTCCGTATCACCTTCTCAAATAATACACGATGGTCTTGATGTATAGATCTGCGTACTGATGTTGTTTATCATCTTAACAACATGTTTTACTGTTCTTTCATTTGTCTTTGTTCTATTATTATATTATATTAATATTAATTTTACTGTTGAATGGTTTTATGTGATATCCGTTTGGCGTGGCTCGGTACATCTCGTCAATGTGTGTGTATTGGCTTTCATTTTTTGGTGGTTTGTTTTGTATATGCGACTCTTTGTATTTCTTTGGTTCTTATTGCGTGACTCTGTACTTTAAAAGAATCGCGTAGAGGAATTAACTATTTTTGGATTCTCATAAATTCTACCTATAACTTTTGGACTAGTTTAAATCTCGGTCTTTTTCTGTAATTTGTTCTTACATACTTTTGATTTTTTAACCCTGTATGCTTACATTGCCTATGTAAATTTTAAAACTGTTTGTATGCACATTGAACGAAAAATTTATGTGACGTATACAAATTTTATGACGTCAGACACTCAAGTCAATCCATGTGTTCGTAGGTAGATGTTTTTGTGTTCTGTTAAATTGTCCCTTTTAAAATTGTTATCGATGATGACTGATGTACCCATATTTTGACTATTTTATTAATTGTGACTGTTTATTTAACGCATCATGTAAATATGACGGAATTTGATGAGACTGTTATTAAAGAGAGAGGGTTAGCGCTATAGAAACAGGTTTAATCCACCATTTTCTACATTTGAAAATACCTGTACCAAGTCAGGAATATGACAGTTCTTGTCTATTCGCTTTGATGCGTTTTGTTATTTGATTCTGCCATGTGATTATGGACTTTCCGTATTGATTTTCCTCTGAGTTCAGTATTTTTGTGATTTTACTTTTTAATATAACGATGGCAATTTTCTTGACTTGGAAAAAGACATTTTAAGAAAAAAATGATGAGTTGAACCTGTGTTTTTTGGCATGCCAAACCTCCCGCTTTAATGCCAATGTCAAATATAACATTACATTACAACATAATATGACAGGACTACAATACAAATAAATGAGGAAAATTTTAGGACAAAAAATCACACGAATAATATCTTACAAAAGGTATCAGGTTTAAAATCTAATACGCCAGACATGCGTTTCGTCTACACAAGACCTACCAGTGACGCTCAGATGATAAAAGTTTGAAAAACAAACTAAGGATTTTCTTATCCCAGACATAGATTACCTTAGTCGTATCTGGCACATTTTTTTGGATTGTGGAATCGGCAATGCTCTTCCGATTTGCACTTGTTTCGCTTTACAAATATTTTGAAATGAGCGTCACTGATGAGTCTTATGTGGACGAAACGCGCGTCATGCGTACTAAATTATAATCCTGGTACCTTTGATAACTATATATATATGCAACACAAGTACAAAGTTGAAAAGCACTGAAAAACAAAAGTTCCAAAAAGTTGTGACCAATACGGCTAAGGTTTTCTACCTGGGATAGGGTCATCCTTATTATTTAGAATAGTTCAAATTTTTGCAAACAATAAATTTTATAAAATGATTCTATAATAGATATATAAGATAAAACCGAAGTGGTGACTTACTACAGAATACAAACGGATACATAACATTAAACACCTTACCAGCACATCAGCCGAGTTAGCCAAAGTTATCAACGGACTTGGTGACGTCAAATTAAAATTTCTCAAAAGATCCCCCACCCCCCCAAAAAAGGGATAGAATTAGGATAGAGTTCAAGATTATATTTGTAAGACTGATTGATTAATAATTTTGAAAATTACAAAATTTTAATAACAAATCGTGATAGTAATTAGATAATTAATTATAGTATGTACCCATGTCGGTGATTCTTCTAACATATTAACTTAGTGAAAGTACTTAATTTCTATATTACATATGTTATTTTAATATGACGTCCTTTTATAGTCAACCAGTAAAACCACAATATATCTACCTTTAGGACAAATGACTTTCAATGTACTTTCTGTGTATTTTTAATTGTATTTTGCAAGAATTTATTGAGTTAGTGAGAATATCTTTTTTTTCTAAAATTTCATAGCCTGTTGCACATTATCATCTTATATTTTTACCGTCTGCATTTAATATAAAATTGCTGAAATCTCCTGATAAACTTGCAAATTTTCTTTTCTGATCGATGCAGCGCTTCCTCTGTGGTTGTTATGTGGGACGTCATTAATCTAAATTCAGTAACATTTTTATATGTACCCTCAATATACGTATTAATAGAAACATAGCGTCATTATACGTAAAAAAAAATATAGAAACAAGAAGTCACATACGAAAAATAAGATTTGATGCACGTGATTGTCATATCCAATGAAAACAGTAGAATGCTACATCATATGTAATATCATACATCATTGTTCAGAGGCCTGTTACACTCCGCTTCCGGGTGTGGGATTTTCTCGCTCTGTTGAAGATCCATTGGTTGCTTTGGGCTATTAACGGCGTTTTGGTCGACTTCTTGCCGCTATGACACAGTCCCGGTCTCCTTTTCCGTCAAACAATAAAGCAGGAAAACTCTAAATACAAAGTTGGGTCGTTTTTTTATATCTCATCTATATATCAATGTGCGTGGAAGTTAAATAATTTCAAGATACTAACTCTAAAGGTATAATTATATAAGAAACATGTTTTGTTCCGATAACAAAATATGTAACCACCCAACATTCGAGCATGGAACTCACTAGTAACCTTCCGAAATAAACAAGTTGTTTTGTTTGACATCAGTGGTTGGTGTAAGTTACATAGCCATTTCTTCAAAGAAGTGAAACAGTCTCATCTTTATGGAAATAATACTCTAAGTTCGGTAAAATAAAATGAATGCTTGATCCCTTTTCAGAACTGGTAATCAGGACAATTACATCGCTATACTTTCAGCATTACAATTTGATCTTGTTATTATTTTTATTTTTAACCCCCCCCCCCCCTCCCCACCCCTCTCGCCTTCACAGAATTGTAAAGTTAACCCCACAATCTAATGAAAATTATGTTTTAAAAAATCCAGGTATCTTTGGTCAATGTTGAAAAGCGAGATCTCAAAGGGTAACCTTGGGATAGAAGTGTGGTCACATTGTTCTTTTAACCGATAGTGAAACGTTAATCAAAATAGAATGTCTATGTACCATGCAATCTACTGTTTAAGGTAAGTTAAGTCTCATTTTGCAAGACAAATAGATTTTTAATATCCAATATACACTCATTTTCTAGTGACAATGCAAAAAAAAATTGCCACTTGAGTGATCAATATATTTTATATATATGAAACTTAAGAGTAACACTTGCCGACTTTTGTAATCATTTCCTCAAAATAAACTTGACCCTTATATGCAAAAACACTTTGTCACTTTCCATATTTCTTAAATCTGATGCATTTCTTTACAAATAAAAGTTTTGCATAGGATAATTTAACTTTTTTTCTTTTTATAATATTCAATAATAAATTAGACTTCAACCTTATGTATCGTCACTTTTGTTGACAAGAATACATTACACAACAGTTTTATTTTTTTAAAGTTACTGAATGATGACGCTTTGACGGAGACTATATTTGCTTTCAGTTTTATTCGGTAAGTTACAGAAGGAGAATATGTTTGCTTTCAGTTTTATTCGGTAAGTTACAGAAGGAGAATAGTTTTGCTTTGAGTTTTATTCGAAAAAAAAACACACACGTACAACACTACAGTTACTGTTATCATTGTGCAATGATGATTTAATTACATGTAGCTAGATTATCAATGATAATTGGAAACATTTATGAATACTATAAAATATTAAACATTAAGAAAAGTATGAAAAGTAGAAATATGTTGTTAATTGATCTTTAAAAACAAGACCCTCGATGCACAAAATACATCATGACTAAACATTGAGCGCTGGACTTGATTAATTTAATATATGTACATTCAATTTCAGTCGTAATATTCCTTTTGAAATGCATGCCAAAAGCCAACTCGATCAGTTGACTTAATACTCCATACATAGGAAGTCAACGGACTGTGCACGCAGTAAATAGAATGACGTCCCTAAACAAAAATTCAAACGAATTAAATCCCCAATTCTCCATGGATTAAAATAGGTACATACGTTACCGTGAATACATATAACACATAAAAACTGTATTCATATATACATGTGATCGACAAGGAAGTTTGATAAATAAAGTATTTTGAGTAATGGATGCAGCTCATTTGTTTCTGGTTTTCCTGTTTGCTTTCGAAGTTTTAAATGGTAAGAATATATCATAGAAACATAACCGTTTCATAATCTAAATATATCAAAAAGCGTAAAAGAAAACGTCGTATATTTGTACAGGATCAGATTATCAAATACATTTATGTTAACTTTTTAAATGTTTTTAACACTACAAACTATTTAAAGTGCATATTTTTGTGGTGTGTGGTGTACGTAAAATGTTTTTGGGGAATGATGTTTGTACAGGCAATGATGATGAGATTTATACATACCATTGGAATAACGACCTACACTGTGAGGACACTTGTCTAGTAAGTTCAGCTGCAGGTTTTGGTTTTAACTGAGTTTCATTTAGACTTCTTTGAAGTGCATTCAATGTTCCTTGATATTCAAGGAGACTTATTATATAAGGACAAGCCATTGCATTGTAAGCTTTTTAAGTGTGCTGCAAAAGTATATTCAGTTGTTATGTTTGAACGTGAGGTTCATGTAACGCAAAATGATAAGGTTGCCAAATTTGGTCTATAATTAGTAGTCTCTGTCTTGTCAAATATTATGGACGGCAGTGGCCTCATGTTCCTGGTTAAATCGAATTTCTCTCCAAGCCATAACATTTTGACCTTCCGATGTAGCAACCTCTATCATTAGTCGATAGGATAAAGTTCTCTGTGTCGTCACAATGCTCCTGTCTTTTCATTAACGGTTCAGAAGCAATATCTCTTTTCATATGAAAATTAATAGTTCGAAATTACTGGTATTCTGGAAAAATTATTGCAATCAATTTTAATGGAAACGAGCTGCTTTACATGACCCTGTTTGGACGTCGAAAAATAGTTCGGTATTTGACAGGGCCACGTCAAACAAAATATATGGTTGCGCTAATGATTTTTGTGTAGCTCGATATTATTTGTGCAAATTTATTTTGAAAGTGTTGGAGTTTCAGTGTTATCTAAATTCATATAAATGTCGTCAATGATTTCGAACCAAGCGAGTTCGATCAGGTTAATATGTGTTATTATATAGATATAGGAAGATGTGGTGTCAGTGCCAATGAGACAACTCTCCATCCAAATAACAATTTAAAAAAAAGTTAACCATTAGAGGTCAATGTACGGCCTTCAACACGGAGATTTGGCTCAAACCGAACATTAAGCTATGAAGGGCCTCAAAATTACTAGTGTAAAACGGGTAAACCAACGGTCTAATCTAAATTTTAAAAAAAACGAGAAATACCTTTCTACCATAGTTACACATTTGCCGTTTTTGTTCAATTTTTTCTCCCACTAACTTTATGATTGTGTTCATTTTTGAATGTACAGATATTTCTTATCGATACTAAAGTTGGAAACTGGACGAATCATTTCGTTTGTTGGGTGTGGGTGATTAGTTTCTTACCTACCGGCTGTAATTCTTATACTAAATTCATGGAGAGAATAGAAGTATCATAGATAAGATATTTCTGATATTTTTTTATAGAATGGTCATTCTAAATATAAATGATCTGTCTGGATAATTGATTTTGTTAGTTTTTGGATAGAAAATAGATTGCAACGTCACGCTTTTGATTGTTCAGGGGGGTATGTAATGAAATAAAACTAGTGATTTTCGCATATGTAGTGACCTTTGGATATAATTACAAAGTTGGCTCAAAGTCGTATTTCTTATAAAATCTTTTATCAAATAAATGGATTCCAAAAATGCTTGTTATCGTTGTTTCAAGACTCGTTTTGTACTATGCATGTGCTTTATTTTTAACCGGATTTTTGTGACAAAAATGTCGGTTATTGATTCAGGGATGTACGGTGGGCGGCCGGGCGGGCGGCAACCACATGTTGTCCGTGCATTTACTCATGAACCATTCAACTAAAGCTTTTCAAATTTTAATATGGTGTTACAAACAACTAAATGAAGGTCAAGTTCAATCATAACGATTTTGACTTTTACCGTTCATGAGTTATGGTTCTTGAAAGATTGAACAATAGAATTTCCAGTCGTGTCCGTGCATTTACGCATGAACTGTTCAACTAAAGCTTCCCAAATTTTAATATGTTGTTATTGATGACAAAATGGAGGTCAAGTTCAATAATGACGATTTTGACTTTTACCGTTCAGGAGTTATGGTTCTTGAAAGATTGAAAAATGGAATTTCCAGTCGTGTCCGTGCATTTATGCATGAACTGTTCAACTAAAGCTTCCCAAATTTTAATATGTTGTTATTAATGACAAAATGGAGGTCAAGTTCAATAATGACGATTTTGACTTTTACCGTTAAGAAGTTATTGTTCTTTAAAGATTGAAAAATGGTTTTTCAAGGCATGTCCGTGAATTTACTCATGAACCATTCAACCAAAGCTATTGAAATTTTAATATGTTGTTACTGATGACAAAATGGAGGTCAAGTTCAATAAGAACGATTTTGACTGTTACCTTTCAGGAGTTATGGTTCCTGAGAGATTGAAAAATTGCAATTCCAGTCGTGTCCGTGCATTTACGCATGAACTGTTCAACCAAAGCTTCCCAAATTTTAATATGTTGTTACTGATGACAACATGGAGGTCAAGTCTAATAATAACGATTTTGACTTTTACCGTTCAGGAGTAATGGTTCTTGAAAGATTTAAAATGGCTTTTCCAGTTGTGTCCGTGCATTTACTCATGAACCATTCAACCTTAGCTTTACAAATTTTAATATGTTGATACTGATGACAAAATGGAGGTCAAATTTGATAATGACGATTTTCACTTTTACCGTTCATCAGTTATGGTTCTTGTGATATTGGCAGGATACAAATAAATGTTAATAAATCCAGTTTGCTGTCATTGTGACAGCCTCTTGTTGAGTATGTTTTTATTGTATATTTGTTGGAAACAAGCGTGCGTTGATATAATATCCACTACAACCTTCAAAATAATCCTACTTAAAAATATTTTACTTTACAGAGTTGTTTTCTACTTATATTTTAAGTGTTTACATAGTTATACACTATCCTTGAAAATTAGAAATTGAAGAAATGCTTTATAGTCCGGATTAAACACATTTGTTTCTTGATGACTTTAATGAGTGACTATAAAAAAATGAGTAAAAGTCCAAAAAAATTTGTAAGTAAGTGCCTGACGTGACCACGGATAAATCTTTTTTTTTTAAATTCGTTACTGAAAAATTTCTTTATTACCATTTGTTTGTTCATTGGTCACTATGTATTGTAAACTCCCTAGTTAACATGTTGTTACTATTTGACATCCATTATTTAACCCAATGTTCGGTTAACGTAATAGAATCTTAAACGAAATTACACTTTAACAAACATTTCAATGAGATAATCTCTGATTTTGAAGCGTGATGATAACTGAATAACAATTGCCAAAACGCCAGTGCTTCAAGATTAATAATGAAATAGCGGAATTTTATTTCATTTTGATTTTGTAAAGCTCTAGTGCTGATCGTTTTTTGACATGCATTGTAGTAGGAATTACAATATTGTGGTTTTTGTTTATATCAATAGGTTACGAAAGTAGTTTTGCCAATATTGTAAATCGAAAAGTAAACCCCGAAAAAACAGTCTCACACGGAATAACAGTCTCACACGGAATAACAGTCTCACACAGAATATCCGATTCAGCTGTTTGAAAAAAAAACAAACTATTTTTTGTTAAATGCAGTAGATGGATCAAAATATGCTGAATCGAAGTAATATGAATACGTTAGTTAAAATAACAACTTTTTATAACTGTAAAGTTTTACTCATTTTAGTGCAAACTATATTCAGTCTAAATGTTGGTATATCTGGATACCCTTACATCGAACCAGGCGTGCCATACAATGTCTCGTGTACAGTTGATGAGTATCAAGACAATAGACGGACAACGTTTTTTGCAAGAACCACAGATACTTATCTCGAAGAAACTACTGTTTGGTACTACAAAAGGTATGGATGTTTTCAACTCATGAGCCCAGTGTCTATACTTTGTATAAATGCATCATGTGCGTGTGATGATAATGGATTAACTACACACTGGACATACGACACACCTTCACACCTTCCTACACCAGTGATATTTACATGTTTTTCCTCAGATAATGAATCTAGAATTGCTCAAAGTGACGTTCTGGAACCGACAATTCTTCGTAAGTTTATAAATAACAAGTTATAAAGTGGAATACTCTAAAAATATTTTCATTAATGTTACCCCTAAAAAAGTATTTCACTGTGGATTTTTAGAATTCTGCTTTCCAAAAAATCGTACCAAAATAAACTAGTCTTGAAATAAATAAGATTTTATTCCTGAATTTGTTATGATAGTAGTGAGTAATAATGTGTAAAAGTATGAATCGGAAGGGGGTATACACAAATCAAGGTAAGTTTACAATTGTCAGAAACATAAGTATTCTATCTAGTTCTTGCCATTTTTCAGTTGAACAGATAAATAGGTGATGATAAGATGACATCTGCCAGATCAAAACTATTCCGTACACGAAATAATCACCATGAAAAGAAAGGCATGGTCAGCTGACATTTGTCAGACAAATATATATATATATATATATCCCTTAAAAATCATATTATTTCCCATTGATCGCTGAAAATAAGGCCATGGTCAGCAGATTGCTACAGGGCATACATGTACAAACTACTACACTTTTACATACACTAAATGTAATAGACTGACTTATTATAGTATCTGTGTAAATTGATTAAACACTGAATCATTATAATGAGGTTAAGATCAGATGACTATTATCAGTTGGACACGTACAACTTAAAATCATTCCATTTACCCAATATGTTAAACCAACAACCCGAAACCTTAAACGTATAAACTGATCCATGAAATGAGGAAGAGGTCAAGTGCAAAAGTATTGGACAAGCATAAGGACCTTGTTAAAAAACAATGGATGCAAATCCAAATACAATTATCCAAGTGTCCATAATAAGATATACATTTAAACATAAAACATTTTTTGAAATTATTATTCTTCTGAAGTTTTTGATCTATTTTTATTGGAGCAACATAATCAATACAAACAGGACGGCTTTGCAAGTTAGGGTAACAGGTTTGAATATGCAATTGCCTTTGACAAAACCCGAACGAAAACTTTATCCGATGTTAGTTACCAGGACAGCATCATCAAACTTCTGTAGCCCTATGTCATGCTATGACTTAATTTCACTTCGCTGTTAGGTTGATTTAGCTCTACACAATGCCTGTTACATCTGTTCAAGATTATTTAGATGTTTTTGTTTTGGTGTGTCAATTTAAAGAAAACTATCTTCCGTTTTCACATTCAGTGGCAGCTATATTTGGTTCAACATAAGGTCTACTGAGGAAAAAAAAACATTTTGCATTAATAGTACCTTTACATTGCGCTCTTAAAGAAAATAGTTATTGTAGTATGTTGTTGGAGATTTCTAAAGCTTTTCTGCAATAAGATAATAATATTAATTATGACATGATTTTTATGTCAGTTTTCAAGCTGATATTTGAACATAGATGGGCGTGTACATGAGGTACTTAAGTCGTGTTCACACATAAGACATGATAGTATGTACATGTATGAGTGTACATATATATGCATGTGTACAAGAAAATTAAACCGTACTATCAAATACATTAAATTTTAATAACACAAAGTCGCATACTCATTGCGCACTAGTTGTAAATAATCATCATAATTTTCCAATTGTGATAAATACCATATGAATCCCTTTCGTTTGTTTTTTAATTACTAGTAGATACTCAGTGAACATTTGATACTAACTTCATACAGAAATAATTTCCATTAGACATTTTATTATTGACAGACCCATACATTTACATATTATGTCTTTCTATATGGCGTAAGAGAAGGGCGAAAAAACATACCAGAGGAACATTAAAACTCATAGATCGAAAATAAACTGTCAATGCCATGGCTAAAAATGAAAACGACAGACAAACAAAAGAACAAAAAATACTATATAAAAAAAAATAAGAACTAAGCAACACGAACCAAACAAAACACTGGGATTGATCTCAGGTGCCCTTGAAGGGTAGGCAGATACTGCTCCACGCGTGTCACCCGTCGTTTGCATTACAAACCTGGTAAATAGTCTAATTTGATAGGTCACATTCGTGGAAAGTAAACGGGATTGTAGATATCCGTTATCATCTTATTACAGGTATTCTGTAACGGTCAACAAACGCTTGATAGCGTCCGAAAAACATACGAAGGGAGGATATCAACTTCACCATTTCGAAATCTTAATCTAATAGCTTTTTTGTCAAAAGGAGAAAAGGCAAAATCGCGAAAATTCGAGATGGCCTTAACCGGCCACTATAGATAACATTTCATTTCAATGATATTGTTATAACAATTGTTTTTTTTAAATGCACTTTCAAGGGGACTTATCTTAACAATTAAACTTTATGAACATGCTATTTTTTTCAAAAAAAAAAACCAAAATAGACTTCAAGTCTGGTAAAAAATCATACCTTTAAGTCAGGGTAGATAAATCACCGATACATATATATATGGAATGTTTTAATGATTAAAATTTATCCATTTTCATGACAAAACATACAGTAATGAAATTAAAAGTTCATTAATAATACATTAAAGTAAAAAATAACAAAAATGTGTATTTGTATGCATAATTTAAACAATAACTTTGTACATATAATGTTGTTGCATGAACTACGTTAAATATAGTTTAAGTCATATATATAGGAAGATGTGGTGTGAGTGTAAATGAGACAACTCACCATTCAAATATTCATTTTATTCTTTTAAATGAAATTAGAAAACAGTTCTATCTAAAACATACCAGAAACTGTGTCTGTGTTTCGTGGGATATCAATGCCCGAGGATTTTTAGGATACATGGAGGAACATTAATTATTTAACGAATTTATATTTTCGAAAGACGTGTGTACAGATTGTGAAAAGCCCATGAAATCAATACCAACGAATATTACAATCTCCCTTCTATCCACGAAAATAAATAATTCAAAAGTAAAGAAGATATACCTTTATATAAGTTTCATTCACAGTTGGTCCAGGATCAAGTCTTCAATTCGACCCTAGTACCAACTCATTAACAAAGACGAAAGGGGAACAACTTGGTCCATTAAATTGTTCAGCAACATGTAATCCTCCATGTCAGTACACATGGACTAAACCAGATAAAAGTACTATCATTGGTGGTCAGTTGATAATAACATCATTGTCGTTTGGGGATCATGGACATTTTATTTGTACAGCATCAAATGCTATTGGCGGAAGTCAGAATAAAAGTCTGGATGTAACAGTTAATTGTAAGTATCGTTAAACAATGATAGCTAATCTTTTTCGTTTTTGTTTGCATATTTCAATTTAAATTATTTCTGCTTAGAATGACGCTAATGCAAGAAAAGGCAGATGTAAAAATTAAACGTGAAGTGTAAATAGTGTAGAATTATCTGTAATTACATCTATGAAGACGACCAAAAATAGCACTCCGCACAACTGACCAATTTTATTTCTGTTTTGCATTTGGGACTAAATGTTCTCCATATGTCACGGTTGAATACATATTTTTCTGGCATAGTATTAATTTCATAGCCTGCTAGTGATAAACCGCGATATATATGGCGTCAGTAAACACGTTTTGACATATTAAAATCGATTTTCCAAGTTTGAGCTTTTTTGTTGTGCAATTGTAGACTGTTTATTTGCGAAAATTTATCTTTCCATTTCTGAACCCCACATAAATTCAGTTCTTATTATTTGATAACTGATTTAGGGGTCTGGATTTGCAATTATTAGTTGCATGCAAAAATACTCGGTTTGTTGTCAATCTGACAGTCTTTTGTACAACTATCAGTTGTCATACAGTTTAATTGAAAACTGTTTAATACTTGTTTCATTTGGGAATCATGAAAATATTCCTAAACATTCAATAAGCATTGGCCAAAACATACTGTAATCTATCAATTTTACCATTTTTGTATAACATACGAAGATCGGGCTTATAGATATAAGAAGATGTGGAAAGGTGCCAATGATTGATGAGAAACTATCCATCAAAGTCACAATTGATAAAAGTAATCCACTAAATGTCCATGTATGGTCTTCAACACGGAGCCTTGTCACACACTGATCACAAGCTACATGTATAAAGAGTAAAAAAGGAAAACCAATGGTCTAATCTATATAAAAACAAGGAACGAGAAATACTTAAGAACCACATCAACAAACGACAAGCACTAGTACTGAACATTAGATTCCTGACTTAGGTCAGGTGCAAACAAATACAGCGGGTTTAAATGTTTTTATATGTACCAACCTTCACCTTAACCTGAAAAAATAGTGTAACATCACAACATAGAAGGACTTGCTATAAAATCTCAATTGAAATGAGAATTTTGATTTGGGTAATACAATGATTATTACAACCCCTTTCTTTATTAGAATAAGATTGTACGAAAAAAGCAAAATAACCAAAACACACAACCTCGAGGAATCAAATCGAATGGCGAAACAAAAGCTCAAACACATCAAACGAATGAATATCACGTTATGCGAATATGCTTTTCAATTGGATTAACAATAATTTTGGAATTCAATAATAAACATAGATCATGTAGTTTTCATGCTATTTTTTTATTTCAGATTTTATTAGTCGGTATTTTAAACCAATGATACCGATTACAAAATGCTTGGCATATTAAAAAAAATTAACTTTGCTAAATTAAATGGCATACATTATTGCTTTTCAAGAAGATAATGTCTTGTTCATTGTTAATGCGGAGTTTTAACCATTACATCATTTGTTTTACAGACAGTCCTGAGTATGTTACACTGTTACCACATGATACACATTATAATGTAACAGAAGGAAACAATATACAACCAATCAATTGCAGGGCAGACTGTAGACCTGTTTGTACATTTATATGGTCTGGTCCTAACGTTCCCGCTGGCACAACTAACGTACTCAGTCTTCAGAATATAAATAAAAACCAAAAAGGAGTTTTTAACTGTACAGCATATAACGACGTTGGTGTTTTAAAATCAGACGATGTGAATATAAATGTTCAGTGTAAGTAATAGAATTGATTATGGAAATGAGGCATGTGTCAAAGAGACAACAACCCGACCAAAGAAAAGAAAAAAAAACCACAACATGTTACGTTCTTACCACGATTATATTACGTTCATACCGCGATCCTACTGCGTTTACGGCAATGACATCAACATCGTGTTCCATATCAATACAATTCCATTCCTTCTTTTTCTGCTCAATATATTTCTCGGAAACACTTTAGTCATACCACAAAATGTTCTAGAACACGTGGGCGTGGTGATAGGGATTTATATTGAGGCAGAGGGAGCTCTGATAGTAACGAATCCTTATCAAGTAGAGATTTCAGACCGACCAATTCAACCTATATAACAACCTTTAACTAGTTCATCAATCTTAAATGACGATATTTTATTGAACGATGGCAGATAGGTCACAACTGTGTCAAAAGATATAGAAAGATTTGGTATGAGTGCCAATGAGACAACTCTCCATCCAAGTAACCATTTATAAAAGTAAACAATTATAGGCCAAAGTACGGCCTTCAACACGGAGCTCTGGCTCACACCGAACAGCCAGCTATAGAGGCCCTAATAAATTACTGGTGTAAAACCATACAAACGGGACAAACAACGGTCTAATCTGTACAAACGAGAATCATGGGTGAGCCATTGGAGAAAATGGACAAGAACTGCATACAGACAAACAAAACCTGGAGATATATAATATATTTTATGTGAAAATGACAATGAGAATGATGGTTGTAGTATGAACGTAGTCGGGTCTTAAGAAGAGCGTGATGAGGACAGCAAGGGCGTGCTAGAATCGTACTATGGTCTTGACCAGCTTGGTGTCAACGTGGTATAGTCGTAGTCGAAGCGTAGCTGGGTCGCGGTGAGAACGTGATGGTCGTAATGAGGTCGTAATGAGGTCGTAATAACGTCGCTGTGAGATCATAGTGCAGTCTTTCCGAATAGAATCACGCTTTCGCTACGCTCTCGCTACGATGGTACAGTGACCTTTTCGATCTTACTACGACCTTAGTGCGCTCTCACTTCCGCACCACCATTGTTTTGAACATGTTCAAAGTTGGCCACGCTAATCACGATCTTGAAGACATCACTGCGACTATGACACGACCTTACTGCAATCTACACGATCGTACTACGATCATGCAATTTTTTCACAGCTCGTAGTGCGATTGTGTCCTTGTGAGACTGCGGTATAAGAAGATAAATCTATTATCTTTCTTTGGATTTGTTTTTTTTTCAGAATTTATGCTGATGCGCAAACAAAATCTTCGAGAATTTACACCTTCTACAATCGACTGTTTTGTGAAAATTTGTCTTTAAATCAAAAGTTAAAAAATATCTCGAAAGTGGATTCAATAATTTAAATCAAAACACATACGTACGATGCCTAACATTACAAATAAAGTACATTCATTAAACTTCTAAAGCCCATTGGAACGGATGTAAACAACTCAAATTTATTATAAATTCGCCTTTTTTACCTTCTGTAACAAAGAGTTTAATTTGTTTTCTTTAATTTCAAGAGGGTTTATGCCTGTGTTGTATTAACATTTTCAAGATAAAACGTTGACCTCTGAAATAAATAAAATGAACTGAGTTTTTTTTTGTACCCTATATTGTTTTTACGATTAATTTGAATATAGAAGCTTTCTTATATTTGTTTCATTATTCTGAATTATACAATCATCACACTATGAAATAAGTTAAATAACCCCAAATGAAATTCACAACGGAAAGATCCTTATCAAATGGCAAAATCTAAAGCTCAAACACATCAAACTAATGGTAAACAACTGTCATGTTTTTGACTAGATACATACATTTCCGTTTGTAGAACAAAGAAATTTATACCTTGTTTTACATCTAGTTTACACTCTCACTTTTATGACAGACGCTTAGGGTTCCTTTATATTGACAAGTAATGTTTGAGCATACAAACAGCCATAATAGGTTAAAATGTGAAAAATTGACATACAGCAGTCATCATCGTGTTAATTAAAATCGTGTGCAATAACTTTAACACTAGCACTGCCACTTATAATACAAATACAAACGCACAAAAGCACAATGAGAATTCTGCTGGGTGTATCAAGCTAGGTAAAAACTGACATAAAGATGTCAGTACCTAGAATATATGCTTAAAGATCATCATGTATCAATCCTGAAGTTGATACGCAATATTTACATAAGGACTTAGTCTCTTCCGATCAACTTTTATTTACAAAAAGACGAGACGCTCTTTGTCATAAACCTAGTTCATCAACTTTTTGCTCAGAAGCTGCAGATGTTATTTACATTCAGAGCAACAAAACTGCAAGGTCTTGAATACCAGCTGATAAATTAAAAAATGTAAACCCTTAGTGAAGCTTGCATTTTGATGTTTGGTAAAACAAATATAATTTCTACATAGAAATCGTATCGTTTGTCGTCGACTGTGGTACTGACATGACACTTCATGTCAAAATTTGATTTATAAATCTATAAGTGATTACTGTGAAGCATCTTATTTTCGCGAGAGATTTATTTTTGCGAATTTTGCGAGTAGAAAAATAACGCCAATATAAAACTATGAAAAACTTGGATCTTTTCTTCTTTAACTATATCAAGTTAATTAGAAATCGCAAAATTAAATATGCGCGAAACGGCTTAGAAAGGGTAAAACGCGAAATAACATATCCGCGAAATTAAGTTGGTTTACAGTAATGGATTATATTCAGCTGCATTTTTCCGGTGACTTTGATGTTAACGGCCGATATATAATGGGCCCTTCAAATGAGGACTAATCAAATGCTAATTTTCATATAACAGTTGGTCCAGGATCAAGTCTTGAATTTGAACCCAGTGCCACGTCATTAACAAAGCTTAAGGGGGAACAACTTGGTCCAATTAATTGTGCTGCAACATGTAATCCTCCTTGTCAATACACATGGACTAAACCAAATACAGCAATTATAGATGGTGGTCAATTGGTTTTGGCAGTATTGTCTATTGCTGATCATGGAGAGTTTATTTGCTCAGCATCAAATGCTATTGATGGAAGTCATAATAAAAGTCTGGCTGTAACAGTTAATTGTAAGTATTGTTAAAAAAAATCGTTATACCATTTTAATATAAACTGTCCAATTGAAAATATTTCTGCCTTAAATGACAGCAATACAAGTACAAAGATATGCTATCAAAACCATATACGACATTTATAATATATGTAAAAAAAGAAGATGCGGTGTAATTGCCAATGACACAAGTCCCCACAAGAAACCAAATGACAAAGAAATTAATAATTATAGGTCACCGTACGGCCTTCAACAATAAGCAAAGTTCATACCGCATAGTCAGCTATAAAAAGCACCGAAATAACAATGTATAACAACTCAAACGAGTAAATTTAACTAACATCATAATCTATATAAAAAAAAATACACGAACAAAAATATGTAACACGTTAACAAACGACAACCACTGAATTACAGGCTCCTAACTTGGGACAGACACATACACACATAATGTGACGGGGTTAAACATGTTAGCGGGATACCAACCCTTCCCTTAACCTGGGATAGCAGGGTAACAGTACAATTTAAGAACGAATTTTACAAAACAGTTGAAAAAGAATTAACTCATCAGATGGATAAAAATAGAAATACAAGCTTAAGGGCTTTAAGACTAATCACAACCGTTTATACTAAAATTTATATTTTAGGCACGACACATTTTAATGAATTGACATCGTCTTCAGTGGAAATTAATATATCATTACAAAAAAAATCTTACGAGAGACGACACTCGATCTTATTGATAATCCTCGTTTTCACGAGAAAGAAAAGGAATTATTCCTGACTATATCTAGGGTTCGAAATGATTTTTAGTTGGGTGATACATCAAAACATACACAATTATGTTGGTAACACATCAACAAAGGCAATTTTATATTGATTTGATAAGTGATTACAAATGCAGTCTCATAGATTCTGAAATGGAATACAATTGAAGCAAATGAAACTGAATTAGTTACAAAAACCCTATTATTTATCCCGTTAACACTGTGCTATTTGCAATTATAGTTAACCAAGTGTTTCAAATATGTAAGGCGTTTTCTTTATTCAGTTAAACCTTTTCTTGACCAAACCAGACCACATTCTCCACCTTATGTTAGTGCAGCCGAAAACAACTCTCTTCACTTACAACTAACAGTTAATGCTAACCCGACACCAACTATAGAATGGAAATTCAGAACACAGGTGGACTGGGATTCATGTAATTTTATAACAATAGTCTCTAACACAACAACTAATAGGTTCCTTACTTCATCATCCGTTCTGATTGATGATGAACAAAGCAAAATCTTCGGCGAGTATACTTTTTCAGCTAATAATACAGTTGGATTCCTATTTCGCAGATTTGTTGTCATGAAAGAGGGTGAGTTTGATTTCAAAATTTCTAAAACTTATTTCACTAATAGCATAGCAATTTGAAATCATATAGTGATTTTAAATTTATTACAAATGCAGTGAATCCATGACCTTGACGATTAGTCTATCTAATTTGCAAGTGCCTTTTTTATTTCATATCTAAAAACAATAAAAACAACTTATATAACAATATAGTATGACAAGTTATAGGTGAAAGGATTTATGCATATTTCGTGTGTTTAGTTACTTTCTGCTTCTGCGTTTGCATTTGCGTAAACACTGTCAAATATAAATATATTATAAAAGTATAATTACATTAGATGTATGTTTCATTATAATACGTTATCCTGATTGGCTAACTAGCAATCTCGGGAGATTCCTTAATCAATTGCATTACACAATGCAACTTTTTATTCATGATGACACGAGGTCCCACAATAGTGTGCACAGGTAAATGAAATAAAAACTTGATATAAGGCGTGTTTTCATGATCATATAGGTAAAAATGTAATTATAAGTATTGAATGCTTTTTTTGGTAATTTTATAGGGTTGTAAAAGCGTTGACCGTGGCACATTTTTAGTATGAAGCGCTTCTTACTTCATACGAAATGTACTTTGGTCAACACTTTTACACCCCAATAAGTTTACAAAAAAGAGCATTCAATTCTTAATTATTACATTTTGTAAGTAATCGCACGTGTTCTATGTTTCCGTTTAGTCACAAGTTAACGCGCATTTATTAATATGTCACACGTATACTTTTGACATGCACTAAAATTATGAAACAATACTTTAAATATAAGCATTTGGACTTGTATATGACTGTTTCTTTTATATTTCTGAAGGTAAATTAACAACCCCTAAAATGATTTTCATTGTTATCGTAATTCTCAAAATTTCAAACTTGTATTACAAAAGTTCTACATTAGTATCACTGAACTTGTTTTCCTTAATTTTGAAGGCCTTCTTCATTTTGTTTGTATGAAATTATTGAATACAAACGAAAAAAATAGTTTTCTGAAATGTATCCGCTAGTAAACGCTGAAACGCTATATGTGAACAAATGTTGTATCTATGGTTTTCATTCTGTATGAACTATGTTATCGGTTACGCACCAAGAAAAGATACAGACTACATAAAGTTATATATAGAAAAGAAATCAAATCTTATTATTTCAATTAAATATTATGTCATTGCAAGTTTGACATTGGAAAATGTTCAATGATTATTTTCATATACTTCACATACTCATTAGAAAATGAATAGAAATATCCCTTATCATTGAGCTATGTATATATTACGAGTTAATATTCTTTGACAATGAACTGGTTTAGACAGTGTCGAAAATCATTGAGCGGTGATGGCAAACATAATTGATGCATCACAGATTTGTTTCGAACATAATTGCCATAGTCAAGGCGTGGTTTACAGATTAACTTAGGTTTTTTGTGGATTTTAAACTAATTATATATTACATAGATTTATCTGATAAGTTTAATAGCCGATTAGAGCATAAAATACATTATCGATATTCAAAGCATGAAAGGGGCACTAGCTACAAGATGTTTTAAAAATCTAATATCTTTTTGTTTTGCACAATCGCTAATGAAATGCAAATAGTGAAATAATAATTAGCTTTTATTAGCCAGTATGGTTCAATTTTGTCAAAATAAGCTAAAATACACTGATTATGAATTATTCACTTGTAAGTGAATAATTCGACCTCTTGAATCCGTATTAATATAGATTTCAATTCAATCTCTTAGCTTGAGATGGATTACACGTAAATTACATGTATCAAGTTATTTGAAGGAAAAGAATGTCAACATTGAAAGTGAAACAAAGATAAATCATTGGATTGCCTGATTCGATAAAAAAAATCATTCTAATATAGGTAAAAATGATGATAAACATTAACTGTTCATCTATAATATGAAATTGAATAGACCTAGAATAATCTAACAGCACAAGTTTCCTTAATCTATTTATATCGATATATATGTATTCATCGCTAATATGGTCATTGCATGACTTTAGAAGTCAACTCGATAATTAATTAGATGGCTTTAAATAGACTTGAAACGAAGCTACGTATTGTCATGCTCGTGCCCTGTTTATTATTTATTTTTATACTTTTAATAATTTGGATAAATGTTTTACATTGTTATAAATAAAATATGAGTATTTAATTAAAATCGGTTAACATGAATTTGACAACTAGTGTAAGATGATATACTGTATTAATAATCGACATTTTTTTAGCAAATTTAGCCCGAGTGAAATGTCCAATAACGAACGAAAATACTGGGATGTTTTTAGCAGGAATAGTAACCTTGATTGTCGGTTTGATGAGCTTAACGGCAGCAGTAATTTTTGTTGTCAGAAACGGTTAGTTATTCATTTCTCAAAAATATACATCAATCCTCCCGAAGACCTCTTGCCAATGTATACATAGAACAAAGAAACACACAGTTGAATCTCAGTTTAAAAAACGTTCGAGTCAAATGTCAGATCAGGCTAAAATAAGAAACGCAATCGGGTTGTTTGAATAAGAGGGACGAAAGTACCAGAGGAAGAGTCAAACTTAAAGATTGAAAATGAACTAACAACGTCATGGCTGAAACTGTAAAAGACAAACAGATCAATAATAGTACAGAAGACACAACATAGAACACTAAAGACTAAGCAACACGAACCCACAAAAACTGGGGGTAATCTCATGAGCTCCGGAAGCGTAAGTAGATTCTGCTCTATAATGCTACCCGTCATGTTGCTTGTGTTATTACAAATCCGGTAAATAGTCTTATTCGGTAGGTGATATTCGTGAAAAGATTAAGTCTTCATTATATGCAAATCCAGACAATCTCTCCCATTAGGGTATCAGACTATCAACAAATGAATGCGGCGAACATTAAGTATACCCGTATCATGCCAACATACTGGTTTTATAATATGTATGTATCAGTATCGTAACTATATCCTTTCTGAATAGGCCTAGGTCTGTTTGTTTAGCTTTTTAGGTAAACTTCGACATATTTGTGTTTTGTATTTGTTACCATACTATTAGATTTGATGTGAAATATCTGATCGTACGAGACGTCTGCATGCTGATTTATATTTACGAATGACGTCCTTGTACCAATGATAAAAATGAATAAATGTTTTGAACTGTTTTTGATATCGAAAACCCTTGTGTAATAATTTTTCATTAATACAGAGATTCCTTTCGTTTAAATCTCTGGCGTTGATATATACATCAGCGATTCGAACAAGTTGAAAAATATATTGGAACGTCACCATCTAAAAGCGGATAATTTACAATATGAAATGAAAAGTCGACTCATATGTCATAACTTTTGATTTTAAGCTTCCCGTTAAAGATAAATATGTATATATCAATATCAACTGTTGTTAATCACGGAACAAAGGCTTTCATGACTACAGCCATTACTGTTCAAATGAGTTTGTCCTGCTTAAAAATGATAGTTCTGGGAATAATTTAAAGCCACTAACACCCCTTTTGAAATAACAGATTAATTTTCAGATGTATTTTATGCAATCTTAAACTCTATTACGTAATGTATAAGAGAATTTTGATCAGTTTGTAAACGTCATATGTGTATAACAACCTTTTCAAGATTTTTAAAAATATAGTTTAAATAATTGCTTCTAATGTTGCAATAAAAAAACTTTTTGTTTGTGTGTGTTATCGTAACAACAATACGGATTTTGAAAAAAAACAAGACTACATGTATTTATTAAACAAATTAATTCAAAGAAAGAAAGCATAAATATACTATTCAACAAAAGAAACGATAAAAGACTTTTTTTCAAATTAAAGATACAGTTTTCCGTTCATTGGACCAATATTGAAGGTAGTAATACTTAAACATTATGGAAACATAAATCCGTTGGAAAAAAAAAATTATTTTGCTTTCGTGACGTTTTTTCGCAATTTTTTTTTTTTTTACAAAATTAACATAAAACGACAATTCAAAAAAACAGAAGTTGCAACTAATGATGCCAACCTCTAATTTAAAGGTAAAGACAATGTTTGCCATCAATTTGTTTTTAAAAATCATACAGTTTTTTTGTTTATTTGTTAAGAAAAGATTGGTCCCACGAGAAATCGTTCAAATGTATACATTATCAACTGATTTACCATAGACAGTATGTGTAAAGTGATATTCAAAAAGCGGTAACAATCTTAAAACTAATCCGAAAGATTTACTGTGTGTTGTTTTTATATCTAAAGCAATGATTTGAGACAAAAATATTTTTTTTTTTTTGCATTTTTTGAGATTTAAAAAAACACTTTTTCCCCCCAAAAAATGAAAAAAACAATGTTTCAACCCATTAGTTACAACATGAACATAACTTGATTAGCATATTGAATATTTTTAAACCAATTTGAAATTTTATTTAGAACTTCGAAAATTATGTGTCGATTTTTATTCACCATCCCGCAAAACTAATTTGCACCCTATGATCGTTTACACGGAATTTAGATACTTTCCGAAAAGTTTTCATTTTCATTATCACATGTGCATGCATTGCAAATGAAAGTTTTTTTAAATAGTGTATCTCATTTTGTTTTATATTTAATACTTTTTGATCAATTTTATTTCAAAGTCGTGTATCGTTTCTTTTGTTGACTAGTATATAATACCATTTGGCTCTACATTAGTTGTTGTGTTTTCTCAGTATTAGATTGTGAACCGGATTCATAATTAATCATACAGTAAATATTGTTCAATTTCTTTTATCGAAGATTCAAAAATATATTCTAACAGCGAGGTGTAGTTTTATTTCTTATCATTTCTTATTTTAAGGTTTAAAGAACAAAGCGCTGAATTCATCAAAGTATGTATAATCGTAAAACGTAACTTACACGCTCAAACACAATGCACCAATGAGAGACGACAAATGTACATACAAATGTATTGTTTGGTCTCGGGAACATTGCCAACTATCGCTAACGCGTCGCCAGTGAAATCAATTTGCGACCATCAAATCCCCCATTGATGCCGTCGGAGCTTAGAATACAATACAGTTATCTCCTAAATGCACACACAACTTGCGTAGTTGTAAAAATGTTAAATGATAAGTTCATGTAAGTATAATATTTGTGTACAAACAATTTCGCATTGTATTTTCAGGCAAAACATACACGACTACTACTTTCAGATTGTATCATACTTTTAACATGTTTAATCACATAATATATACATATCTATTATGTATATGAAACATTTGTAGATTTGTTGAATACAGTGATATGCAGAGAAGCAATCCTGCATTTACAGATGCATACACAACGTTACAGTCTAATATCGGTATGTACATAATTTTTTTATAATTTATATAAAGACATACCTAGATAAGCGGTGGTATAATGACAAATAAAAATTAATAGTTTTAAGTTAACAGCTGTCGCACTTAAACTCATACAATATTTTCAATTAATAGATTAAAAATTATATACACTGATAGTGTGATGTTGGAGAGTATGGTTGTGTCAAATTCACAAAGAACATCCACAACAACTTAAGCCTGATATTCATTAAACTGGCTAAGTTAAGGTATGTTCAGAACGAATGGAATTTTCTACATTTCTAACGATAAATAATCGTCCCTGAAGGATACATTAATCTGATTCAGTGATATTTAAAATTGTGTTTATTTTTTTTATCTTTTTACATTTTTGTATTTTGAAGTAGACTATGTAACATACTATAACCATATAAACTATCTGGAACAAATCGTTGAACTTATACAAGTGGCCTTCTTATTTGTTTTGACTTTTCAATTTTTCGGGTGCGAGTGCTACCTTGTATCGGCTCTTTTTCGACATGGGTGTCTTTTGGTTGCAAAAAATATGAATCTCTCTTACCACGGGTCAGCAATGTATCGTCTCCTTTCGACGGACTATCATCTTTACTTCAAGACCATACTTGGAAATGGTTCCAAGGGAGAGCAAAATAATTAGTCCATGTAATTGTCTTTTCCGGAGCGGAGATCGAACTTGTGTCAACGTATATTTGTTCCGCCTAACAGAAGTTCCAATGGAAACTTTGGTATAAACATTGTCATTATATGCCGAAAAAAAACTTGTCACGTGTGGCAGTAAAGCGAAGGTAGCGCTCCTTCCTTGACGATAGTATTTTTGGTCTACAAGATATCGACCTATCCTGTGCAGTTGCAATTTGTCGATATATGTTTGTTAGGCTCTAAACTGTTGCCTTATGCACATGAAACCAAGTCATGATGTCCACAACCCTCATTCCGGCATCAACCATTTCAACAGCTTTCTGACGGGCATTCTCGGCGAGGCCTATTTAACGACCAATGCATTTTTTTCAAATGTGTATGTGTTTTCTTACCAATGGTGTGTTTCTGAACGTTAGTGAAAAGGAAATTTTTAATATCGTTTAAAAATGAATCACCTGGAATTACAGGTAAAACTAAGGATTACATCAATGATGTTTAAATATTTTTTTTCCAGAAACAACAACAAAAAAATTTAAAACAAATTTGGCTCAGTGTATGTTGTGTCATATGTAATCTTATTTGTCTGTTTGTTTTTTTTCATTTTTTGGCCATAAAATTGTATGTTTGTTTTCGATCTTTGAGTTTGAATGTCCCTCTAGTATCGTTCGACCCTCTTTTAGTTTAATGAGTTTGATGTCAACAATATCAAATAAGTAAAGATTTTTATTGGCAAAATGTACATCTAAAATAACAAAATTTAATTCTGAAAGTCCATAAGCAACTGTTAAAATTTAAATGAAAAACTGTATAAACATATTCCTTGAAATGCTTTACCTTAACAGACACAGCTTTAAATTATTATTTTAAAAAACACAACAGTTTGAATTGAATTGAATTTATGCGGAAATTACATTCTAAACAATAAGACTTGTATTTTACCATTTACGACTATCACATGTTCATGTCCAATAACTGCTATTTGTTGTTTCCTTCTTCACTAGAATGACTATATGATCGAAATATCATACAAACTAGTTTTGTCCTTCACTCTTTTTGGGAAAAAATATCATTGAACACGAACGCATTCTTATTCTTACACCACTTTTTAGGTACTTAACAGAGATAATCAACCTTTAGCAAACTCTTGTATATGAACTGTCGGACTTCCTTTTGTATTCGATGCAGATAAGTATCTAGCTTTAAATTTTGAGATCATGAGATTCTATAAGTAATTTTATAAATGTTCATATATTTACATTTTAGAATCAACAGTACCTTCAGAGCAAACGTATGTATTGTAAAATTCAATTAGTTACAAACGGATACGACTAAAGCAGCCTCATATTATGACTTTATTCGTGTAATTTTTAAACGACCGAGAACAAATAGTTCGAAACGAGAAATAATAATAGTTTTCCGTTCTTTTAAACTTTTCATTTCTTTATTAACATATTCAAGCACTGTCTGCGTATGAGGTTTATATCTCCGAGTTGATGCGATATTTCAAAGTCTATGTTATTTTTTTATCAAAATGTTCTTAATAGAGGATGCTACTTAGTAGTAGATACTAAAGCCACTTTTTCAGTTAGTCAAGTAGGCATCAAAACTCTTCGATCGGTAGTTTTCGGAACGCCATAGCGAGATGGGTTACCGTAACCAATATCCATCACAGCTCACTATAAACTTTTGTACCAATTACCTTAACAATCTCGTTTTCTTTCCTTTGACTGTGACATCTCCGAATAAGACATTTCTCCGAATTTATACTTACTTTGACCATGAGTAACATGATGATTACCACTATAGTTAATCTGAGTTTGCCTAACTTTTCAGAGCACCTGATGAATAAACTCATAATAGATAACAGGACATTTTGTAATTTTGCGCAAGACACGAATTTCCTATACAAAAGACTATTTAATCTCACTTTATGGAAACGATATAATACTGTAATATTTAAAAACTTGGTATCGAGTTCATTAAAATCAATTAATATTCTTCTCTTGCTATATGGTATTAAACATAACATACACATCTAAGAAAACTACCTCTGAAATCACACACATTGTTATTCCACTTTCTTATTTTTTTCATTGTTTCCGTATTAAAGTGAGAGATTACTATGAGGTTGCTGGTAACACTGACATGTTTCAACTGTTTTATTTTTGTAATGTAATTACACGCATGCGCAAAATATCTGTTTACATGTAATGACATAACTTATACTGTGTAACATTTTTGTATTCTTTCAGTATTAACAATTATGAAGAATGTGGGAGAACTCATGAGGCAAATAGATACAGTTCAGTAGACAAAAAAGATTCTGGTGAGAAAATTGCTCTTTAGGGGCTGCCAAACTTGCTCATGTCAAACGACATTTTTTATGTCACTTTGGCCATATTTTCGCTGGCATAATATCAGTCTAAGAATATCAGTTCAATTGATTACCATCAGCTCATAAGCTATCACATAAGCATTCTAGTTAAATAATAAGAGTTGTCTTTAAATTCCAGATCATTTATATTGTATCCCAATTGTTCTTAATTTAACGTACGAGCAGTAGAATCACAAAATCAAAACTTATACTTACTTCGGTACTGGCATGAAAATACGGATTTTTTGTGTTATTAAAATTTGCTGTTTCAAAGTATTAAACATTATTATAAATTAAGGAATGTATCTTTCTCATGCAAAGCTCTGATTCTTTTCACGAATTTGGCTATACTTTTTGTACCCTTTGGATTATAGCTCTTCATCTTTTATATAAGCTTTGGACTTCAAATATTTTGGCCACGAGCATCACTGAAGAGACATGTTTTGTCGAAATGCGCATCTGGTGCAACAAAATTGGTACCGTTGATTTTATTACTACCACTGGATCGATGCCTCTGCTGGTGGACTATTAATCCCCGAGGGTATCACCAGCCCAGTAGATAGTACTTCGGTACTGGCATGAAAATACGGATTTTTTGTGTTATTAAAATTTGCTGTTTCAAAGTATTAAAAATTATTATAAATTAAGGAATGTATCTCCCTCATGCAAAGCTCTGATTCTTTTCACGAATTTGGCTATATTTTGTGTACCCTTTGGATTATAGCTCTTCATCTTTTATATAAGCTTTGGACTTCAAATATTTTGGCCACGAGCATCACTGAAGAGACATGTTTTGTCGAAATGCGCATCTGGTGCAGCAAAATTGGTACCGTTGATTTTATTACTACCACTGGGTCGATGCCTCTGCTGGTGGACTATTAACTCCCGAGGGTATCACCAGCCCAGTAGCTAGTACTTCGGTACTGGCATGAAAATACGGATTTTTTGTGTTATTAAAATTTGCTGTTTCAAAGTATTAAAAATTATTATAAATTAAGGAATGTATCTCCCTCATGCAAAGCTCTGATTCTTTTCGCGAATTTGGCTATATTTTTTGTACCCTTTGGATTATAGCTCTTCATCTTTTATATAAGCTTTGGACTTCAAATATTTTGGCCACGAGCATCACTGAAGAGACATGTTTTGTCGAAATGCACATCTGGTGCAACAAAATTGGTACCGTTGATTTTATTATAATAAATCGTTCGAAAAAGCACTCTAAATTTCTTCATTTTTTTCAGAACCAAGTCAATATCAGCAGCATGGGTACGTATATTGAATAGTGTTCATTGCGTTTTTGATATTCAGACGCAATATAGATGCGATGATAGATAACTGATAATAAAAAATAAGGACATGCTATTTACACTGTCACAATTCCAATGAAGATTCAGGATTATATTATCCTCTCCGTATAAAAATAAGGGAATTGTTATTGGCAATTTAGTGTTGAAAAAAATAGTAGTAAGGATTTATAGAAATAAACTATATTGTAAAGGAAATGGATAAGGATAGAATTATCAAAACACTAAAATATCGGGAAACCCTCGTTCACAACACGAATAAAACAAACTGCTTAAATTATGGAAACATTATATTGTTTGTCGGGATGATTGGAAAATATTAATTATTAGGTAATATTCGTTTTTATCATATTTATGTTTATTGAACAATGGAATGGATTAAACTCAGGGATTTGGTGATATAATCTCATGTAAACTATATTAATGACCATTTCATTTTTGTTGTTCTTAGTGAATATTTGATCATGAACTTCAATTAAGCTTGAGATTTTTATTTGTATCCAGTTTAAAAATAAAGGAAACATGTTTGCAACAATTTTGTTCCATGTATTTAATTTTCCAACAGTGTTAATACATATGAGGAATGTGGAAAAAGAATTGACGCACATGCTTATGATATTTTAGACAAATGAAGTCAGGTGAGAAATACAAATACTACTATGGTCAATAATAAGTGTGTGTCCTCAAAACATTAAATGCCCGACTATCCAAACTCGTGATTATGAAAAAAAACACATGTAGTGTGTATGAACATCAACATTTTTAACTCATTTCGAGTGTCCATTGTACAAAGAAAATTCGTTTTGTATAACAGTTTTAATGTATCAATAAAATGGATGTAAAACTATGTTTAAAAAAAACAACATCTATATAAAATTAAAAACCAATTGTTCAAAGAACAATTGAAGGTCTTTCCACAAGTAAAGATCTAGTTTATTATCAAAATATTAAAAATCAATCTAAAATGTCAGTTCCTATAACTTTATAATGTATAAATATGAATTTAAAGCAAAGGTCAAAATCTAGAACGTCCTATTAACCTTTGACCTTGACCTCAATTTCAAGGTCATCAACCAAGGACCTCAAACAAAAAGACCCTAGGTCTGTAATATGTATGGTTAATGAGTTATATCACTATAGGCATGATTTTAAATATAAGATGGGCGAAAACTCTCATTTATTGTTTACGCACCCTTCCAACCAAAATTTATAAGTAACAACATGTCGCAACTCACAATTTAGTAAAAAGAATTTGTTGATATCTTTCACGGTTGTTGAAAATAAGAGAAAATAAGCCAAAATCAAAATTTAGAATATGACCTTGACCTTTGACCTTGACCTTATTTTCATTTTTTTGGACCAAGGACCTCAAATCTAAAGACCCTAGGCCTATATCACTGATGCTTTACCAGTAAGAAACACATATCACTTATATCAAATGCATAAGGGGAAATAACTCTCATATGGAGTCTCCGGATAGCTTCGATCCAAATGAATATTCTAATCCTGAAGACGTAACGAGCAATTTGGTAAAATAAATTTGTCGTAATCTTTTACGGTTGCGAAGGAGTAGTGGCCACAAGAATAACAGTGTTTGGGGAGATAACTCTTACAACGTAAAGTATTTTGTTACGCAATTGTAAATTTTTGAAGCGTATAAACTATACGACATCATATTCCAAATATCTAAGCGACATCTTTTGAAATATCAATACTACGCAAGAAAAAAATTTAGGCGGAAGAAAAAAAAAAAAAAAAATAATAATAATAATAATAATAATAATCAGAACAAATTCAATAGGTCTTTCCACGGAAAGGTGGAAAGACCTAACTAGATGTGCAGTTAGTAATTTTTTTTAACAATATTTACTCACAGAGCCGTTTTATGATTGCCAATAATATACATATCAACCGAGGTAAAAATGACGCAATAAAAGCATGTCCCCGTCCGGTCAAAATTGAGAAACAACTTAAACGATAAAAAAATCAAAAGTTTCATTTATAACAATGCTATTAATGAAAGGCAAATAGGATATACATGTTCTTAGTAAACAACAACCATTTATTTACAGCCTCTTGGATATGGCAATCAACAATGAGACGAGGATTAGAAACTTTTGTTAGCCATCATTCTTATGTATGAAGGTCTTGAGCAAAGACTACATGACTAAAATGAAAACCTTAATGTTATGACCAAGCGACTTTCTGAAGAACACTGTTCATCTTCTTAGTTTCGAACGAGTTAAATACACCAATTCGGGGATTGTCAAAATAGCTAGTTGAAAACAAGCATGAGCAATAAAGGCAACAATAGTATACCGCTGTTTCGGAGTCATAAATCGATTGAGAGAAAAAAAAATCGGGTAATACTAAAACCGAGGGGAATATATCAACTATTAGAGAAAAACATCGAAACAACAAAAACACTGCAGTGCAACATTAAACGAACAACAATGCAAGATACATAGAAACGAACTATCAGATAACACTTGCCATATTCCTGACATGGTTAATGACATTTTATGAAACAAATGTGGGTTGATCCGGGTTTTGTGACTAGCTAAACCTCGCACTAAGTGAATTTCAAATAGTATTTAAAAACCCTAGAGACTCAACAAAACACGTGTAGCATACCCTTTCTCGAATACTGGTCGTCTAACGGAATTAAATAATTGTTTGTGTGTGCTTTTATCAAGGAAGAATCAAATATTTTTCATTAACTAATCCCTAGTATAATAAACAATTGGTTTATGCATATCCAGTTCAGTATTTTATATATATTTCTAGCAATTTTTGTATTTAGTCATATATCATATTATATGATGGAAATATTTTATATTTTCAGACCAAGTTGACATCCAAAATATAGTGGTTATATGAAATTTAAAGATTAACTTGTTACATAAATCGAATAGATGTTTATTTCAAAATGTGACACTTTGTATTAAATTCTGGTTCTACTTAACCATGTATGATTTAATTTTATAATATTCAAAATCTCTATGCAACGTGTCGACACTGTGTAACTGCTTTGTCGCAAGAATTAATTTATATCGTTTTTTCTATAAGGCTTGTTTGCCTCTTTACCATTTTTATGTTATGAATTAGTACTAAGTCGTGGTAAGTATTTTAAATTTAAATGTTATGGAGTATCAGTGTACATACGATGACATGCCTTTCTGTGAACTACCGCTTTGAAGATCAAGTTCAGCATGATAGTTGTTATTTGTTATTCATATTTTTTACTGAATATGCCTTTTAGTGTCCACTGGAGGCTAACCAATCACCAAAAACAATCACCGTAAATCATTTTACATGTAGGATTCGTTGCTGAGCTTTCTTTTACTGTTCTCATCTCCGAATCCCTAAAAGAGATTTTTTTCAAGCCCCACAGTATTTCAATAATTACTATATGTCATTGCTTAAATAAGTATGCAGGGCATATTTCAAAACATATTTTATCTTCACGACTTTTAAATGATTTACTTTTCAATACTGCATTGGGAAAGGAGGGGGGGGGGGGGGGGGTATGCAAGTTTACTTTGTGATACAGTATATACTATAATTAGGTATCCAACACATTAGATGATTGTACGTTTAGTTATTATCTAGACCCGTAATGTATGTATATAATAAGACACATATTGGCAGTAATGGTTATGGTGTGTGTGTGTGAGGGGAGAGTTTTCATATCAAAGATCGTTTCTATGATTCTATATCTTTTAGTTTTTACCATTTCACTCTATTCTTTATCCTTTGATCTCTATTATATGTGTCCCGAACATGCGTGACATATTTGCCACTGGACATATGGCAACCGAAATCAATCAACTTGTTCTGTTTATTTCATCATTTCTTTATTATGTTAAAGATAATGTTAAAGATTATAGGTTTGATCCCGCCTCTTATCTATTTTGTGTTTATATATTTGATAACGCATTTTTTTTTAGGGGAATAAGGCAAGGCATAAAAACATATCAATGTGTCGCGGTTTTTTGGGTTTTTTTGTTCTTCGGAAGTGAGCCAAGTTTTCAAGTTTTCAAGTTTTTTATTTCTCAAAGACCCCAACAGGGGTATTTGAACAATAACAAACACTACATAAGTATTCATAATATAACAAATAAAGCATCAAAGTAAACATTATAAACATTCATTAACATATATACATTTGAAAAAGTAATGCATTTAAAGGAAGACAGTAAACTTCAAATGGACATATTAATGGTTGAAACAATATTAGTTTAATTAACAACAGCTAGTACAGCTTTACAAAATTTTGAATTTTTGGAAATACTAAGGCTTATCTACCTCAGGCATAGATTACCTTAGATGTATTTGGCAAAAATTTTAGCAATTTTGGTCCTCAATGCTCTTCAACTTCGTACTTTATTTGGCCTTTTTAACTTTCTTGAACGCGCGTCTGGCGTATATACCAAATTTAGTCCTGGTATATATGATGATATAAAAAAGAAGATGTGGTATGATTGCCAATGAGACAACTATCCACAAAAGACCAAAATGACACAGACATTAACAACTATAGGTCACCGTACGGCCTTCAACAATGAGCAAAGCCCATACCGCATAGTCAGCTATAAAAGGCCCCGATAAGACAATGTAAAACAATTCAAACGAGAAAACTAACGGCCTTATTTATGTAAAAACAATAACGAAAAACAAACATGTAACACATAAGCAAACGACAACCACTGAATTACGGGCTCCTGACTTGTGACAGGCACATACATAAATAATGTGGCGGGGTTAAACATGTTAGCGGGATCCCAATTTTATTATTATTTTCAATTCAGATGTAACTAAATATCATTCTGTTTACCTTAAATGAAGTTTGCTACTCAGTTTCAAAATAAATAACTTTCCTTAAGACTAGTATATATCGATAGGGATTTAATCAAGGAATCAAAAAAGCAACAAACAAATGTAAAGGTCAATGTGCTTGTTTTCGAGGTATTAGCCATTGAAATTTTGGCGGAAAATGTTCTCTCATGAGTTTTCATAGCTATATAATTGACTAGTTGAAGTTCTTAAAAACTATTTAAAATCAAATAAGATTTTATAAGACATTATAATTTGTCATGCAAAAGATTTATAAACAGAAAAATGGGTGTCAATGGGCAAAAATTTTCAAGGCATTCGAATAAATAAAACCAGTGGATTTCGAAAATCTGACAAAAATTCCGAATCATGACAAGCGAACATTCTTAAATTCAGTTTTATCTACAGATAATTTGAATTAAAATGTTAATTATCAAAAATGAACGCATAGATTTTTGATGGTCGTCCAATGGAGCAGGGCAAACAACAATAAGTATATGCGGTATATTTTGTTATAGACTATTTTGTTGTTGTCGTGTTTAAATTATTCTCATGGTATTGTCGGTTTTGAATCATGAATTTTGATTTGGACAGGCGCAATAGAGTCCAGAGGCTTCTGACTTGGATAGGCGCAAACATACGGCGGGTTAAACACGTTTTATGAGATATAATCCCTCCCCCTATACCTCTAGCTTATGTAGAATAAAGAAATACAAATCAATACGCATAGTAAAACTTAGTTGAAAGGGGCAACAGCTATCACATACATATTCATCGTTTCGAATAAATTATCATATTTAATTTTTAATAATGTAAAACATTTATCAAAATTGTAAAAAGTCTAAAATAAACAATATACCGGGCATGGGCTCGAAAATATGTAACTGCGTTTCGTATGTATTCTAGTCTAGATGCAATTTAATTAACTGTCGAGTTGAATTCCAAAACACCTCCGATTGCCATATATCAGCGATACAAATTAAACATAACTATAAATATAATTAGATATCAGACTCTTTCTTTGGATTTTTCTACGTCTGTTTAATTTCAGATTTTAAAAATATATGTTTATCATCGTTCTCACCTGTATAAGATTTTTTTTGTGGATCGAATAAGTCAATCAAACGATTTACCTTTGTTTCATTTTCAATGTCGACATTCTTTCAATTTGAAAAATTTAGAAGGCAAAAAGATGCCTTATCCTTATCTAGATAAGGGTTACATTGAAGTTCACATGAATGCAGATCGAAATATTGCAAGTGAATAAATTATCATCAATTTTTCATAGCTTATTTTGACAAAATTAAGCAATACTGGCTAAAACATGTATGAGATATTATATTATTTCCTTATTTTACTTTAATTATTGATTGAATAAAAAAATCATTATATATATATGTTTATATATCTTATAGTTAGTGCTCCTTTAAAAAAGTCCGATGTCAGAATATACGGTAACAAAAGAAACAGATGGCAAAATGACAATAATACATACGCTAACAAAGGACTACTAGCAGTTACTTACATGCCAGCTCCAGATCTCAATTAAATGATTCAAAGGTTATGTCTATGTTCACCTACCCAATGAAGGACTTTGCAAGAAATAGTTAATATGTTCACAATATGAAAATAATAATACAGTCTTAATGAATAAACCGTTCTTTCCATTTAGAACATACTCACCCCTTCTCGTCCAATGAAAAGTCAGTTTTTCCCCCTCTAATTTGCATAGTACATGGTTTTCCATGAACTATGAAATGCTATTATACATGAATGACTTTTCATTGTCAGTAAATTAAGAAAGTGAACTTTTAATAACTGCACTACCAAGTGTAAAATCCCCTGAGACATTTTCCATGGGACAAGAGTCTACTGAATAAAGATGAAAGAGCAAAAATTTAAATTAAACTTTTCAATTTTGCAAATTTTCATACATTTTATAACGGTACACATTTATAAAAAAAAACAATTGGGTAAGCAAGATTTTTTTCTTTCTATAAAACAATGCCAGACTACTGATATATAAAGCAAAGAATTATTTTCGGAGAAACACCATACATGTAAATTTATCAATATTATCAATAAACGGTATGAATTTAACATGTTTAACGTTGAATGGTCTGAATATAAATATTAATCTAGCGAGTTTTATTTTATAAAAAAAGTCAAATTTTAAAAAGGGGATTTATATAAAACTGTATTGCTTTTTAAGATAACAAAAATGTCAAGATATTAAAGTATTAAATTTTACCTGAAGCGGAAGAAAATTAATTTATCCATTCTGTCCTCACAAACTATGTCCGAGCTTTTTCATTTCATCCATTGAAATGATGATTTAATGTTTTACATTTAGCTCATTAATAAAAAGTGAACTCTTATTAAGGTTTGCATATTACAATGGAAAAGGATAATTTTGTAAGGTCACTCGAAAGTGTAAATATGTTCTTAATTGGTCAGACAATACTTGATCATGTTTTATGAAGATTTAAGCCCTCGGCTTCGACTTGGGCTTAAATCTTCATAAAACACAAGTATAATTGTCTAACCTATAAGTAAAATGATTTTTATTATATTTTTAAGCAAACAATCAATCCCCCATCCCACTGGAATTATATGGTCCACTAATGCTATTCATTTTAATTATGTTTTAACTGAACAGTTTTGAGTTTTGTCTATTGAATAGATAAATAACTTAATTGTTATTTTCATTCTAATCTTTTTTTCAATCAGTAAAGGCAACTTCCTTGAATGTTCACATTACACGTTCTTAATTATATCATGTTTCATGTACACACGTAACCCACACAATGTCTACATGATAATTGAATAACGACTGCATGTATTCAAATCCTGTTTAAACGACAAACAAAATTTAATGGTTGTTATCAGTCGACATTTTCGGAAACCAAAGTTTACAATGGCTTATAAGTTGACGATTATATTAACAGGTAAACTTATTTGTTTATCATCTTAAACCTAAATACTAGACTAAGTACATGTATGTCTTGATAGATGCTGCCATGAACGAAAACAATGAGGACAACGATACTCATCATTTATTTATTAATTTTGAAGAAGCTGACTCACATGGTTTTTAATATTTAAGGAATGTTCTTAACCATTTATTTCTGACATTTTAGATCACTTTAACAAGCTTGATCAATTATGCTGTTTTGTCTCAGTTTCAGTTTGATTGGAGCATTACGTCTGAATTGAGGTTCGTCAGATAGTTGTACGGCATCATCTATCACTACACACCGCCTCGGATGTCTCGTGCCAGCGTGTATGTTTCAAGAGCGGGAAGGTCGTGGGTTCGAACTCCAATTGTTTCAAACCAGAGACTTTAAAATTGGAACTTGCTGCTTCTCCGCTAAGCATGTGGCATTTACGAGTAAGACAAAAGACCTCTCGGCTAGGAGTAAGAATAATGTTTCATGTCTTCTTGCGGATTTTCACCGTGTAAAATGAGAACTTTGAAAATCAGACTCCTCAGCGGTCTAGAACATAGCAAGGTTAATATTCTTATTACATTAACATGCTCTCGTCCAGAATATGCATATTAATATACTGCTGGACTGCTGGACGATAAGCGACTACCCATCACCATCATCTATCACTGCAGGACTGTTTTGTTGACCGCCCTCCAACACAATTTTTTAAAAACAAAATCCAAAGATGACTAGAATTTAGAATTAGGGTCACTACAGGTCTTCTTTCTCCTTTTAAAAAGTGGAACATCCTTTTGACTGTGTGGGATATTCAAGTACGCACAACGTCCGGTCAGAATGTTTATTTTCTTTTCATTTCGATAACTGTGTAGGGAGAGTGTCACGCTCTCTGCACGTTAATTAAGAACTATTGTAACAACTCTTTAATGGGTCTGTAGGTGACCTGTTGCAAGGCTTAATGTCTGTCCCTATCCATTTTTCCTTGGCAGTCCACATTTTCTGGACATGCAACCCAGTTGACCTCTATTTCCGGACCTACCTATTGTATTTATTGTTAATTTATTTTCGTTCTCAACATGCATGAAATATTTGCCACTGGACGTTAAACAACCAAAAATCAATCAATCAATTTTATATTAAAAAAAAGAGGATAACACAAACCCTGCCTTCCCACCTATACGACCAGCTAATAATGTCTCGCAATCTATGATTTGCTTAATATCACAAAGAAAAATCTAAAAGAACTTTTGGCCAACATATGAGGAAAATTTTGTTTCATTTCTTGATGTAAGTGGGTTTTTTTTCTTGATTTCAAACGGACTTAATTTCTTACTGCATGTTTCTCCCCTGAAACCCCTGAAACAAACGTTTGACCGGTAGACGTGTCATTTATTATTCGTCATGTCATGGGAAACCTATATTTCTTTTCAAACTTTCATTCTGGGTTAGGCAAACGTGCAAATGAATTAGAATTTTCCAATAGCTTTTATATTGTTAGACAACGTATAATTTACAAGAGATATTCAACATGTTCAACAATCAGCTGTTACATATATATATATATATATATATAACGCGCTAACAATAACAGCCGCAATGACCTCTTACAGTACAAACGGAAGAGGCGCAGCAAAATAGTCCCGTTTGTTCTTACATACAATCCAGCCTTTAATAACCTTTCACATTTGATCCGTGCCAATTGGCAAACTATTGCCAAACACCCTAAATTATCCAAGATCTTTCCCAATCCTCCTGTCTAAGCTTTTCGGAGACCAGCAAGTCTGAAAGACTTATTTGTTAGAGCTGACGTTTCCTCAAATAAAAGCTGTTCAACTGCAGTATGGTGCAAGTCATGTGGTAACAGACGTTGCCTGACTTGTCAACAAATACTGAATACTCAAACATTCACTTGCCACTCCACTGGGTCTGTGTACACTATATATTGCAATTTAACTTGCAAAACCCAGAATGTTGTATACCTCCTTCAGTGTCGATGTGGCATGCAGTATGTTGGCGAGACAGAGCAGCCATTTAACAAACGCATGAATGGTCATCGAAGTGACTACACTTGCAAGCCCGACCTACCCGTAAGTCGTCATTTGAGATCACCTGGACACACACAAGCTGATCTCAAAAACCTTACCATCACGATCATAGACCACAACGAGTGTTGGTCGAAGGTCGACAGAGTCGCTCGGGAAAGATTTTGGATAAGAAAGTTACGGACAGTCTCCCCAGAGGGCATGAATGAAAAAACATAGAACGAGTCCCTCATTTTCCTGTGACCACCTGTTTCAAACAACGCCGGATTTAGTACTGGTTTTACAGTTCGAAATTATTTTTAAAATTACCGTTTAAATTACAGGTTTTCATTGATTCGGGATGATGTATAAGTACGTTGCCACGTTCAATTATTTAAGCTTAATATACAAAACTTATTTTTTCAATCACTATTAGACTGCTATTCGTTTGGAAGGCTTTAATATGTAGTTTCCGTTGTAATTGCCCTACCGTTGTCTAATTTATACCATCTTGGATCGGTAAGGACATTTTTGATTATTTTGATTTTTTTGTTTGAGGACTGCCCTCAATGCAGTTATTACATCTCAACTGTCACATCCTTTGGAAATCTAAAGTTGTGCCATTTCACATCGTAAATAACTATTTTTATTTTTGGCATATTTCTGTAGTCTTTTCTGTGTGTTTGGAAATTTTAAAATTGTTCCAGCGTTCGCTTAAATTGTATAAATCAAGATTTTGATAGAGTCTCAATTTGAATTGACATGATTCATTTGACATCGTGCTATTATTGAAGAAGGATATCTGTTATCCGAAATATCTAATATTTGTATATTTTATAGTTATTTTATGGTGATGTTGTACCCTTTTTGACTTGTTACATATTATATTTTGTAGTGTACAGAATCATATTTCATGATTCATCGCCCTGTAAGATTGATCGTTGACTATTTATTTAGTCATTTTATATATATATATATATATATATAAACGCCTAAAAAGTGTACATAACAACACCAATAACACAAAAAGGAACTATAAATGTAATTATTTATAAATATTTCGGATAACAGATATCCTTCGTCAGTCAGATTCTGATGTTAAATGAATCATCTTTAAGTCTTCTTAGATTAAACTTTTACTAAATCTTGAAATTTATACAATAAAAAAGGCAAACCGAACATCAGTTAAGACGCTTGCATCATCACTTATACATCTTCGGATTTCAAATGTTTGGCTTTGAGCGTTCCTGATGAAGGTAAATCCAGAAAAGCGCTTCGGACGCAAGAAATTAATAACGTGTTGTTTTCAATATTTTGCATCATTGCAAAAATATGTTGAATATGAAATAGGTTATATGACTAATTACACCAGAGTTCAAATCCATGTTTTAAATAAAAATAATAATGTGCGATATGAACTAGCACAATTCTAAAGCTTGAACAGTCTTTAACAGTGTCGATAATTATGATGTTACAAGAAAGATTGCGTCAATAAGAATTCTAAATAAACAGCATTGAACGGTCTTATTTCTAAATAAACAGCACTGAACGGTCTAAATTTCTAAATATTTCAGATTTAACAACTGTAGTGTAGTTACATTAGAGTCTGCGATGTTTAAAACAAACGGCCGTTTAAAAAAATAACAAATTTTGACTAAAGTAAAATAGTTGGACGTGGCTTGGTACTTATACATCCCTCAAAAAATTAAGCAATTTAGATTGTTATATTCAACAGATATATTTTAGAAATGAGTAAGGATAGAAATAAAAACGGGGACTGTAATAATAAGTGATATAACCCAGATGTGAAGCACTGCATGGTGTCGAATTACATCTTTTCATTTATCCCATTTGGTGCCAAAGTTGTTAATTTTCTTATCCAAAATCTTTCCCGAGTAAGTCTATCCTCCCTAGACCAAGCAGAGTTGTGGTCAATGATAGTAATGGTCAGTCGATTGAGATCTGCCTTAGTGTGGCCAGGGGATCTCAAATGTCGACTAAGAGGGAGGTCTGGCTTGCATTGGTAGTCGCTACGATGACCGTTCATTCGTTTGTGAAACGGCTGTTCTGACTCGCCAACATACTGTTTACCACATTTACACTGTAGGAGATACACAACATTTGTAGTCTTGCAATTAACATTGCAAAATTAATATGGTGTATTCTGTACCAGTGGAGTGACTGTTAAAAGTCTGGGTATCCAGTATTTGTTTGCAAGTCAGACATCGTTTGTTTCCACAACCCTTACAAGAGCCCACTGACGAAGAGCCTGCTTGAGAGCATAACTCAGCTCTCACTAGCAAGTCTTTAAGGCTTTTGGGCCTGCGGAAAGCCAGTACAGGTGGCTCGGGAAAGATCTTGGATAGTTTAGGATGTTTTTTCGATATCTTTCAAACTTTCGCGGATAAGGTGAGACAAGTTGTCAAATTGTGGATGGTAATTCAACACAAAAGGCACCCTCCTGTTGACCTTTTTGACTTTATATTGTAAAAGTTCATCTCGGCTGATGTTGCTAGCACGAGAAAAACCTTTATCAATGTCTTTCCTTTTGTAGCCCCGATGTTTTAGGTGACCGCGAAGTTCTTGTAGTCGTTTTTTGGCAACATCGTTGGTGGAGCAAATTCTTTTTATTCGTATGGCCTGGTTGTAGGGAATGCTCTTGGTGCAATGTTTAGGGTGACAACTTGAAGGAGACAGATATTGATGTTTGTCTGTGGGCTTGCAATACAGATCTGTAAATATGTTTCCATCCCTCAATTGCGTTGTAGTGTCAAGAAATGTGATCTTAGAGTCAGAGATTTCGTATGTGAATTTTATTGAGGGATGGGCATCGTTGGCATGTTGAATAAACAAATCTAGTTCTTGTTCAGTATTATCCCACTTCATGTCAATATCGTCAATAAATCGGAACCAAGAGAGGGGTTGATAAAGAAAAGAATTGAGAATTCTCTGTTCTAATTTCCCCATAAAAATATTGGCATAAGACGGGGCCATCTTTGTTCCCATTGCTGTTCCATTAACTTGGAGAAAGTGCTCACCATTGAATGTGAAGTTATTGCATTTTAATACCAAAGTAAGAAGCTGGATGAGACATTCAGTTGGTGGATGTAAGGTGTTACGAGAGTTCCAGACTTCCCTACAGGCTTCTATACCATCGTCATGGGGGATATTAGTATAGAGGGAGGTAACATCAAGCGAGACAAGGATCGTTTCAGGTGGGAGAGGGTTCAAAGATTCCATTTTTTTAAGATAATGTGTTGTGTCTTGAATATATGATGGTAAATTTTCTACGTGTGGTCGGAGATGAAAGTCAATAAATTCTGATATTTTTTCTGTAGGGTGGTCATTGGCGGAAACAATTGGTCTACCTGGATTATTGACTTTATGTATTTTGGGCAGTAGATAGAAACGCCCCGGCTTTGATTTTTCCGGTTTTAGATATTTAAATGTGGTTTCATCAATGTGTCCCTGTTCACACATATTTTTCAGGTTTGTGGTGATCTCTGTGTTAAATTGAGGGGTGGGGTCAGAGTCTAATTTCTTATAGAATCTCTCATCAGAGAGTTGACGTTCCGCCTCTTGAATGTAGTCACATCTGTCCATGACGACAACAGCGCTACCTTTATCTGCTGGTTTAATTATAATGTCGTCTCTGTTTTTAAGTAACCGCACAGCTTCGTTTTCTTCAGAAGATAAATTGTTGAATGTTTGGGAAGTAGCAGTGGACAGATTTGTTACGTCGGATTTAATTTTGTCAATAATATGTTCTAAAGTAGCACATTTACTGGGTTTAGGAATCCATGAACTTTTTTTCCTGAATCTGGGAATATCGACATCTTCTTGGTCGTCATCTGAGTCGAGATCACTTGTGTCACAATCAGTGGAACTTTTTGTGGTGTCTTTAGAAAAATATTCCTTAATTCTGAGGGATCTTGCTAACTTGTCTAGGTCATCTTCCAAAAGTATAAAATCTATTTTGCCCGGCGTGGGACAAAAATTAAGACCTTTTGACAGTACCTTTGTTTCGGTCTCCGACAAAACTACTGAAGACAAATTGACTACAGTGTTTGTAGAGTTCATGCAGCCTTGTTTTTTTCTCCTGAATCGGCGATTCCGGGAATTTTTTCCGGTTATGATGGTACGATTGAGAGTTAAGGTTGTCTGCTCTCTTACTACAGGGTCTACATGTACGCCGTCTCTTTTAAATTTATTAACTTGTTTTTTGTGTAGTTTCCGGGATTCAATGCGCAATATGTCATGGAGGCGCTCGTTGATGGTGAGCAATTCAGGACCGGAAAGTTCTTGGCATGTTTTATTGTAAAGATGGTTATAACTAGTTTGTAAATTTAAGTGTTTATGAGACGCCTCAGCGTGTAATAGATCCATCAATTTCATGGAACTACTGTGGAGAATATTATTCCATCTATCCATAAATCTGATAGATTTTTCACCGGTGGTAAGGGGTGAAGCTTTCAAAATAAGCCCAATCGGAACAATACCCTGAGATAGATAAGTTTTTAAATTTGATACATGATGTTCGGTTTTAACTATTTTAAGACTCAAAGCTCTAAGCTTTTTAAAAAAAGACATAGTTTGCCTGATGATAAGGCTGTAAGAAAAATCGGATCGCGAGATAAATCACTCGATACAGACTAATAATAAAAATATATATAAAACGTCTGAATAATAGTCAACGATTTTTCCCACGAGGGCGCTGGATCGTTACAAGTAACGATACATGTACACAATAAAATAAATTATATAAACGCCTAAAAAGTGTACATAACAACACCAATAACACAAAAAGGAACTATAAATGTAATTATTTATAAATATTTCGGATAACAGATATCCTTCGTCAGTCAGATTCTGATGTTAAATGAATCATCTTTAAGTCTTCTTAGATTAAACTTTTACTAAATCTTGAAATTTATACAATAAAAAAGGCAAACCGAACATCAGTTAAGACGCTTGCATCATTGCAAAAATATGTTGAATATGAAATAGGTTATATGACTAATTACACCAGAGTTCAAATCCATGTTTTAAATAAAAATAATAATGTGCGATATGAACTAGCACAATTCTAAAGCTTGAACAGTCTTTAACAGTGTCGATAATTATGATGTTACAAGAAAGATTGCGTCAATAAGAATTCTAAATAAACAGCATTGAACGGTCTTATTTCTAAATAAACAGCACTGAACGGTCTAAATTTCTAAATATTTCAGATTTAACAACTGTAGTGTAGTTACATTAGAGTCTGCGATGTTTAAAACAAACGGCCGTTTAAAAAAATAACAAATTTTGACTAAAGTAAAATAGTTGGACGTGGCTTGGTACTTATACATCCCTAAAAAAATTAAGCAATTTAGATTGTTATATTCAACAGATATATTTTAGAAATGAGTAAGGATAGAAATAAAAACGGGGACTGTAATAATAAGTGATATAACCCAGATGTGAAGCACTGCATGGTGTCGAATTACATCTTTTCATTTATCCCATTTGGTGCCAAAGTTGTTAATTTTCTTATCCAAAATCTTTCCCGAGTAAGTCTATCCTCCCTAGACCAAGCAGAGTTGTGGTCAATGATAGTAATGGTCAGTCGATTGAGATCTGCCTTAGTGTGGCCAGGGGATCTCAAATGTCGACTAAGAGGGAGGTCTGGCTTGCATTGGTAGTCGCTACGATGACCGTTCATTCGTTTGTGAAACGGCTGTTCTGACTCGCCAACATACTGTTTACCACATTTACACTGTAGGAGATACACAACATTTGTAGTCTTGCAATTAACATTGCAAAATATGGTGTATTCTGTACCAGTGGAGTGACTGTTAAAAGTCTGGGTATACAGTATTTGTTTGCAAGTCAGACATCGTTTGTTTCCACAACCCTTACAAGAGCCCACTGACGAAGAGCCTGCTTGAGAGCATAACTCAGCTCTCACCAGCAAGTCTTTAAGGCTTTTGGGCCTGCGGAAAGCCAGTACAGGTGGCTCGGGAAAGATCTTGGATAGTTTAGGATGTTTTTCGATATCTTTCCAACTTTCGCGGATAAGGTGAGACAAGTTGTCAAATTTTGGATGGTAATTCAACACAAAAGGCACCCTCCTGTTGACCTTTTTGACTTTATATTGTAAAAGTTCATCTCGGCTGATGTTGCTAGCACGAGAAAAACCTTTATCAATGTCTTTCCTTTTGTAGCCCCGATGTTTTAGGTGACCGCGAAGTTCTTGTAGTCGTTTTTTGGCAACATCGTTGGTGGAGCAAATTCTTTTTATTCGTATGGCCTGGCTGTAGGGAATGCTCTTGGTGCAATGTTTAGGGTGACAACTTGAAGGAGACAGATATTGATGTTTGTCTGTGGGCTTGCAATACAGATCTGTAAATATGTTTCCATCCCTCAATTGCGTTGTAGTGTCAAGAAATGTGATCGTGGAGTCAGAGATTTCGTATGTGATTTTTATTGAGGGATGGGCATCGTTGGCATGTTGAATAAACAAATCTAGTTCTTGTTCAGTATTATCCCACTTCATGTCAATATCGTCAATAAATCGGAACCAAGAGAGGGGTTGATAAAGAAAAGAATTGAGAATTCTCTGTTCTAATTTCCCCATAAAAATATTGGCATAAGACGGGGCCATCTTTGTTCCCATTGCTGTTCCATTAACTTGGAGAAAGTGCTCACCATTGAATGTGAAGAGGGATGTATAAGTACCAAGCCACGTCCAACTATTTTACTTTAGTCAAAATTTGTTATTTTTTTAAACGGCCGTTTGTTTTAAACATCGCAGACTCTAATGTAACTACACTACAGTTGTTAAATCTGAAATATTTAGAAATTTAGACCGTTCAGTGCTGTTTATTTAGAAATAAGACCGTTCAATGCTGTTTATTTAGAATTCTTATTGACGCAATCTTTCTTGTAACATCATAATTATCGACACTGTTAAAGACTGTTCAAGCTTTAGAATTGTGCTAGTTCATATCGCACATTATTATTTTTATTTAAGACATGGATTTGAACTCTGGTGTAATTAGTCATATAACCTATTTCATATTCAACATATTTTTGCAATGATGCAAGCGTCTTAACTGATGTTAGGTTTGCCTTTTTTATTGTATAAATTTCAAGATTTAGTAAAAGTTTAATCTAAGAAGACTTAAAGATGATTCATTTAACATCAGAATCTGACTGACGAAGGATATCTGTTATCCGAAATATTTATAAATAATTACATTTATAGTTCCTTTTTGTGTTATTGGTGTTGTTATGTACACTTTTTAGGCGTTTATATAATTTATTTTATTGTGTACATGTATCGTTACTTGTAACGATCCAGCGCCCTCGTAAGAAAAATCGTTGACTATTATTCAGACGTTTTATATATATTTTTATTATTAGTCTGTATCGAGTGATTTATCTCGCGATCCGATTTTTCTTACAGCCTTATCATCAGGCAAACTATGTCTTTTTTTAAAAAGCTTAGAGCTTTGAGTCTTAAAATAGTTAAAACCGAACATCATGTATCAAATTTAAAAACTTATCTATCTCAGGGTATTGTTCCGATTGGGCTTATTTTGAAAGCTTCACCCCTTACCACCGGTGAAAAATCTATCAGATTTATGGAAAGATGGAATAATATTCTCCACAGTAGTTCCATGAAATTGATGGATCTATTACACGCTGAGGCGTCTCATAAACACTTAAATTTACAAACTAGTTATAACCATCTTTACAATAAAACATGCCAAGAACTTTCCGGTCCTGAATTGCTCACCATCAACGAGCGCCTCCATGACATATTGCGCATTGAATCCCGGAAACTACACAAAAAACAAGTTAATAAATTTAAAAGAGACGGCGTACATGTAGACCCTGTAGTAAGAGAGCAGACAACCTTAACTCTCAATCGTACCATCATAACCGGAAAAAAATCCCGGAATCGCCGATTCAGGAGAAAAAAACAAGGCTGCATGAACTCTACAAACACTGTAGTCAATTTGTCTTCAGTAGTTTTGTCGGAGACCGAAACAAAGGTACTGTCAAAAGGTCTTAATTTTTGTCCCACGCCGGGCAAAATAGATTTTATACTTTTGGAAGATGACCTAGACAAGTTAGCAAGATCCCTCAGAATTAAGGAATATTTTTCTAAAGACACCACAAAAAGTTCCACTGATTGTGACACAAGTGATCTCGACTCAGATGACGACCAAGAAGATGTCGATATTCCCAGATTCAGGAAAAAAAGTTCATGGATTCCTAAACCCAGTAAATGTGCTACTTTAGAACATATTATTGACAAAATTAAATCCGACGTAACAAATCTGTCCACTGCTACTTCCCAAACATTCAACAATTTATCTTCTGAAGAAAACGAAGCTGTGCGGTTACTTAAAAACAGAGACGACATTATAATTAAACCAGCAGATAAAGGTAGCGCTGTTGTCGTCATGGACAGATGTGACTACATTCAAGAGGCGGAACGTCAACTCTCTGATGAGAGATTCTATAAGAAATTAGACTCTGACCCCACCCCTCAATTTAACACAGAGATCACCACAAACCTGAAAAATATGTGTGAACAGGGACACATTGATGAAACCACATTTAAATATCTAAAACCGGAAAAAGCAAAGCCGGGGCGTTTCTATCTACTGCCCAAAATACATAAAGTCAATAATCCAGGTAGACCAATTGTTTCCGCCAATGACCACCCTACAGAAAAAATATCAGAATTTATTGACTTTCATCTCCGACCACACGTAGAAAATTTACCATCATATATTCAAGACACAACACATTATCTTTAAAAAATGGAATCTTTGAACCCTCTCCCACCTGAAACGATCCTTGTCTCGCTTGATGTTACCTCCCTCTATACTAATATCCCCCATGACGATGGTAAAGAAGCCTGTAGGGAAGTCTGGAACTCTCGTAACACCTTACATCCACCAACTGAATGTCTCATCCAGCTTCTTACTTTGGTATTAAAATGCAATAACTTCACATTCAATGGTGAGCACTTTCTCCAAGTTAATGGAACAGCAATGGGAACAAAGATGGCCCCGTCTTATGCCAATATTTTTATGGGGAAATTAGAACAGAGAATTCTCAATTCTTTTCTTTATCAACCCCTCTCTTGGTTCCGATTTATTGACGATATTGACATGAAGTGGGATAATACTGAACAAGAACTAGATTTGTTTATTCAACATGCCAACAATGCCCATCCCTCAATAAAATTCACATACGAAATCTCTGACTCTAAGATCACATTTCTTGACACTACAACGCAATTGAGGGATGGAAACATATTTACAGATCTGTATTGCAAGCCCACAGACAAACATCAATATCTGTCTCCTTCAAGTTGTCACCCTAAACATTGCACCAAGAGCATTCCCTACAACCAGGCCATACGAATAAAAAGAATTTGCTCCACCAACGATGTTGCCAAAAAACGACTACAAGAACTTCGCGGTCACCTAAAACATCGGGGCTACAAAAGGAAAGACATTGATAAAGGTTTTTCTCGTGCTAGCAACATCAGCCGAGATGAACTTTTACAATATAAAGTCAAAAAGGTCAACAGGAGGGTGCCTTTTGTGTTGAATTACCATCCAAAATTTGACAACTTGTCTCACCTTATCCGCGAAAGTTGGAAAGATATCGAAAAACATCCTAAACTATCCAAGATCTTTCCCGAGCCACCTGTACTGGCTTTCCGCAGGCCCAAAAGCCTTAAAGACTTGCTGGTGAGAGCTGAGTTATGCTCTCAAGCAGGCTCTTCGTCAGTGGGCTCTTGTAAGGGTTGTGGAAACAAACGATGTCTGACTTGCAAACAAATACTGGATACCCAGACTTTTAACAGTCACTCCACTGGTACAGAATACACCATATTTTGCAATGTTAATTGCAAGACTACAAATGTTGTGTATCTCCTACAGTGTAAATGTGGTAAACAGTATGTTGGCGAGTCAGAACAGCCGTTTCACAAACGAATGAACGGTCATCGTAGCGACTACCAATGCAAGCCAGACCTCCCTCTTAGTCGACATTTGAGATCCCCTGGCCACACTAAGGCAGATCTCAATCGACTGACCATTACTATCATTGACCACAACTCTGCTTGGTCTAGGGAGGATAGACTTATTCGGGAAAGATTTTGGATAAGAAAATTAACAACTTTGGCACCAAATGGGATAAATGAAAAGATGTAATTCGACACCATGCAGTGCTTCACATCTGGGTTATATCACTTATTATTACAGTCCCCGTTTTTATTTCTATCCTTACTCATTTCTAAAATATATCTGTTGAATATAACAATCTAAATTGCTTAATTTTTTGAGGGATGTATAAGTACCAAGCCACGTCCAACTATTTTACTTTAGTCAAAATTTGTTATTTTTTTAAACGGCCGTTTGTTTTAAACATCGCAGACTCTAATGTAACTACACTACAGTTGTTAAATCTGAAATATTTAGAAATTTAGACCGTTCAGTGCTGTTTATTTAGAAATAAGACCGTTCAATGCTGTTTATTTAGAATTCTTATTGACGCAATCTTTCTTGTAACATCATAATTATCGACACTGTTAAAGACTGTTCAAGCTTTAGAATTGTGCTAGTTCATATCGCACATTATTATTTTTATTTAAAACATGGATTTGAACTCTGGTGTAATTAGTCATATAACCTATTTCATATTCAACATATTTTTGCAATGATGCAAGCGTCTTAACTGATGTTCGGTTTGCCTTTTTTATTGTATAAATTTCAAGATTTAGTAAAAGTTTAATCTAAGAAGACTTAAAGATGATTCATTTAACATCAGAATCTGACTGACGAAGGATATCTGTTATCCGAAATATTTATAAATAATTACATTTATAGTTCCTTTTTGTGTTATTGGTGTTGTTATGTACACTTTTTAGGCGTTTATATAATTTATTTTATTGTGTACATGTATCGTTACTTGTAACGATCCAGCGCCCTCGTGGGAAAAATCGTTGACTATTATTCAGACGTTTTATATATATATATATATGTGGTCTAGCGGGACGGCTGCAGTGCAGGCGATTTGGTGTCACGATATCACAGTAGCATGGGTTCGAATCCCGGCGAGGGAAGAACCAAAAATTTGCGAAAGCAAATTTACAGATCTAACATTGTTGGGTTGATGTTTAGACGAGTTATATATACATTATGTACACAGCCATGTATCACCATCATTGATGGCGATCCGATGGATACATCTGTTGTAGGGTTGTCACTGACTCAGACGTACTTATGAATATAATTATTTTCTGTGACTGTATCTTACATTAATTTGTAGGATCCTTTACTATAGATAATTTAGCTGATCTGTAACAATAACATCTTCATGCCTTATATATCATGTACTGTAGTACGCCGCTAGATTAAAACTGACTTGGAAAGGTAACATATGGCCACCGAAAGCTCTTTTTTTGAGAGCCCAGGTGGTCGTGTGGTCTAGCGGGACGGCTGCAGTGCAGGCGATTTGGTGTCACGATATCACAGTAGCATGGGTTCGAATCCCGGCGAGGGAAGAACCAAAAATTTGCGAAAGCAAATTTACAGATCTAACATTGTTGGGTTGATGTTTAGACGAGTTATATATACATTATGTACACAGCCATGTATCACCATCATTGATGGCGATCCGATGGATACATCTGTTGTAGGGTTGTCACTGACACAGACGTACTTATGAATATAATTATTTTCTGTGACTGTATCTTACATTAATTTGTAGGATCCTTTACTATAGATAATTTAGCTGATCTGTAACAATAACATCTTCATGCCTTATATATCATGTACTGTAGTACGCCGCTAGATTAAAACTGACGTGGAAAGGTAACATATGGCCACCGAAAGCTCTTTTTTTGAGAGCCCAGGTGGTCGTGTGGTCTAGCGGGACGGCTGCAGTGCAGGCGATTTGGTGTCACGATATCACAGTAGCATGGGTTCGAATCCCGGCGAGGGAAGAACCAAAAATTTGCGAAAGCAAATTTACAGATCTAACATTGTTGGGTTGATGTTTAGACGAGTTATATATACATTATGTACACAGCCATGTATCACCATCATTAATGGCGATCCGATGGATACATCTGTTGTAGGGTTGTCACTGACTCAGACGTACTTATGAATATAATTATTTTCTGTGACTGTATCTTACATTAATTTGTAGGATCCTTTACTATAGATAATTTAGCTGATCTGTAACAATAACATCTTCATGCCTTATATATCATGTACTGTAGTACGCCGCTAGATTAAAACTGACGTGGAAAGGTAACATATGGCCACCGAAAGCTCTTTTTTTGAGAGCCCAGGTGGTCGTGTGGTCTAGCGGGACGGCTGCAGTGCAGGCGATTTGGTGTCACGATATCACAGTAGCATGGGTTCGAATCCCGGCGAGGGAAGAACCAAAAATTTGCGAAAGCAAATTTACAGATCTAACATTGTTGGGTTGATGTTTAGACGAGTTATATATACATTATGTACACAGCCATGTATCACCATCATTGATGGCGATCCGATGGATACATCTGTTGTAGGGTTGTCACTGACTCAGACGTACTTATGAATATAATTATTTTCTGTGACTGTATCTTACATTAATTTGTAGGATCCTTTACTATAGATAATTTAGCTGATCTGTAACAATAACATCTTCATGCCTTATATATCATGTACTGTAGTACGCCGCTAGATTAAAACTGACGTGGAAAGGTAACATATGGCCACCGAAAGCTCTTTTTTTGAGAGCCCAGGTGGTCGTGTGGTCTAGCGGGACGGCTGCAGTGCAGGCGATTTGGTGTCACGATATCACAGTAGCATGGGTTCGAATCCCGGCGAGGGAAGAACCAAAAATTTGCGAAAGCAAATTTACAGATCTAACATTGTTGGGTTGATGTTTAGACGAGTTATATATACATTATGTACACAGCCATGTATCACCATCATTGATTGCGATCCGATGGATACATCTGTTGTAGGGTTGTCACTGACTCAGACGTACTTATGAATATAATTATTTTCTGTGACTGTATCTTACATTAATTTGTAGGATCCTTTACTATAGATAATTTAGCTGATCTGTAACAATAACATCTTCATGCCTTATATATCATGTACTGTAGTACGCCGCTAGATTAAAACTGACGTGGAAAGGTAACATATGGCCACCGAAAGCTCTTTTTTTGAGAGCCCAGGTGGTCGTGTGGTCTAGCGGGACGGCTGCAGTGCAGGCGATTTGGTGTCACGATATCACAGTAGCATGGGTTCGAATACCGGCGAGGGAAGAACCAAAAATTTGCGAAAGCAAATTTACAGATCTAACATTGTTGGGTTGATGTTTAGACGAGTTATATATACATTATGTACACAGCCATGTATCACCATCATTGATGGCGATCCGATGGATACATCTGTTGTAGGGTTGTCACTGACACAGACGTACTTATGAATATAATTATTTTCTGTGACTGTATCTTACATTAATTTGTAGGATCCTTTACTATAGATAATTTAGCTGATCTGTAACAATAACATCTTCATGCCTTATATATCATGTACTGTAGTACGCCGCTAGATTAAAACTGACGTGGAAAGGTAACATATGGCCACCGAAAGCTCTTTTTTTGAGAGCCCAGGTGGTCGTGTGGTCTAGCGGGACGGCTGCAGTGCAGGCGATTTGGTGTCACGATATCACAGTAGCATGGGTTCGAATCCCGGCGAGGGAAGAACCAAAAATTTGCGAAAGCAAATTTACAGATCTAACATTGTTGGGTTGATGTTTAGACGAGTTATATATACATTATGTACACAGCCATGTATCACCATCATTAATGGCGATCCGATGGATACATCTGTTGTAGGGTTGTCACTGACTCAGACGTACTTATGAATATAATTATTTTCTGTGACTGTATCTTACATTAATTTGTAGGATCCTTTACTATAGATAATTTAGCTGATCTGTAACAATAACATCTTCATGCCTTATATATCATGTACTGTAGTACGCCGCTAGATTAAAACTGACGTGGAAAGGTAACATATGGCCACCGAAAGCTCTTTTTTTGAGAGCCCAGGTGGTCGTGTGGTCTAGCGGGACGGCTGCAGTGCAGGCGATTTGGTGTCACGATATCACAGTAGCATGGGTTCGAATCCCGGCGAGGGAAGAACCAAAAATTTGCGAAAGCAAATTTACAGATCTAACATTGTTGGGTTGATGTTTAGACGAGTTATATATACATTATGTACACAGCCATGTATCACCATCATTGATGGCGATCCGATGGATACATCTGTTGTAGGGTTGTCACTGACTCAGACGTACTTATGAATATAATTATTTTCTGTGACTGTATCTTACATTAATTTGTAGGATCCTTTACTATAGATAATTTAGCTGATCTGTAACAATAACATCTTCATGCCTTATATATCATGTACTGTAGTACGCCGCTAGATTAAAACTGACGTGGAAAGGTAACATATGGCCACCGAAAGCTCTTTTTTTGAGAGCCCAGGTGGTCGTGTGGTCTAGCGGGACGGCTGCAGTGCAGGCGATTTGGTGTCACGATATCACAGTAGCATGGGTTCGAATCCCGGCGAGGGAAGAACCAAAAATTTGCGAAAGCAAATTTACAGATCTAACATTGTTGGGTTGATGTTTAGACGAGTTATATATACATTATGTACACAGCCATGTATCACCATCATTGATGGCGATCCGATGGATACATCTGTTGTAGGGTTGTCACTGACTCAGACGTACTTATGAATATAATTATTTTCTGTGACTGTATCTTACATTAATTTGTAGGATCCTTTACTATAGATAATTTAGCTGATCTGTAACAATAACATCTTCATGCCTTATATATCATGTACTGTAGTACGCCGCTAGATTAAAACTGACGTGGAAAGGTAACATATGGCCACCGAAAGCTCTTTTTTTGAGAGCCCAGGTGGTCGTGTGGTCTAGCGGGACGGCTGCAGTGCAGGCGATTTGGTGTCACGATATCACAGTAGCATGGGTTCGAATCCCGGCGACGGAAGAACCAAAAATTTGCGAAAGCAAATTTACAGATCTAACATTGTTGGGTTGATGTTTAGACGAGTTATATATACATTATGTACACAGCCATGTATCACCATCATTGATGGCGATCCGATGGATACATCTATTGTAGGGTTGTCACTGACTCAGACGTACTTATGAATATAATTATTTTCTGTGACTGTATCTTACATTAATTTGTAGGATCCTTTACTATAGATAATTTAGCTGATCTGTAACAATAACATCTTCATGCCTTATATATCATGTACTGTAGTACGCCGCTAGATTAAAACTGACGTGGAAAGGTAACATATGGCCACCGAAAGCTCTTTTTTTGAGAGCCCAGGTGGTCGTGTCGTCTAGCGGGACGGCTGCAGTGCAGGCGATTTGGTGTCACGATATCACAGTAGCATGGGTTCGAATCCCGGCGAGGGAAGAACCAAAAATTTGCGAAAGCAAATTTACAGATCTAACATTGTTGGGTTGATGTTTAGACGAGTTATATATACATTATGTACACAGCCATGTATCACCATCATTGATGGCGATCCGATGGATACATCTGTTGTAGGGTTGTCACTGACTCAGACGTACTTATGAATATAATTATTTTCTGTGACTGTATCTTACATTAATTTGTAGGATCCTTTACTATAGATAATTTAGCTGATCTGTAACAATAACATCTTCATGCCTTATATATCATGTACTGTAGTACGCCGCTAGATTAAAACTGACGTGGAAAGGTAACATATGGCCACCGAAAGCTCTTTTTTTGAGAGCCCAGGTGGTCGTGTGGTCTAGCGGGACGGCTGCAGTGCAGGCGATTTGGTGTCACGATATCACAGTAGCATGGGTTCGAATCCCGGCGAGGGAAGAACCAAAAATTTGCGAAAGCAAATTTACAGATCTAACATTGTTGGGTTGATGTTTAGACGAGTTATATATACATTATGTACACAGCCATGTATCACCATCATTGATGGCGATCCGATGGATACATCTGTTGTAGGGTTGTCACTGACTCAGACGTACTTATGAATATAATTATTTTCTGTGACTGTATCTTACATTAATTTGTAGGATCCTTTACTATAGATAATTTAGCTGATCTGTAACAATAACATCTTCATGCCTTATATATCATGTACTGTAGTACGCCGCTAGATTAAAACTGACGTGGAAAGGTAACATATGGCCACCGAAAGCTCTTTTTTTGAGAGCCCAGGTGGTCGTGTGGTCTAGCGGGACGGCTGCAGTGCAGGCGATTTGGTGTCACGATATCACAGTAGCATGGGTTCGAATCCCGGCGAGGGAAGAACCAAAAATTTGCGAAAGCAAATTTACAGATCTAACATTGTTGGGTTGATGTTTAGACGAGTTATATATACATTATGTACACAGCCATGTATCACCATCATTGATGGCGATCCGATGGATACATCTGTTGTAGGGTTGTCACTGACTCAGACGTACTTATGAATATAATTATTTTCTGTGACTGTATCTTACATTAATTTGTAGGATCCTTTACTATAGATAATTTAGCTGATCTGTAACAATAACATCTTCATGCCTTATATATCATGTACTGTAGTACGCCGCTAGATTAAAACTGACGTGGAAAGGTAACATATGGCCACCGAAAGCTCTTTTTTTGAGAGCCCAGGTGGTCGTGTGGTCTAGCGGGACGGCTGCAGTGCAGGCGATTTGGTGTCACGATATCACAGTAGCATGGGTTCGAATCCCGGCGAGGGAAGAACCAAAAATTTGCGAAAGCAAATTTACAGATCTAACATTGTTGGGTTGATGTTTAGACGAGTTATATATACATTATGTACACAGCCATGTATCACCATCATTGATGGCGATCCGATGGATACATCTGTTGTAGGGTTGTCACTGACTCAGACGTACTTATGAATATAATTATTTTCTGTGACTGTATCTTACATTAATTTGTAGGATCCTTTACTATAGATAATTTAGCTGATCTGTAACAATAACATCTTCATGCCTTATATATCATGTACTGTAGTACGCCGCTAGATTAAAACTGACGTGGAAAGGTAACATATGGCCACCGAAAGCTCTTTTTTTGAGAGCCCAGGTGGTCGTGTCGTCTAGCGGGACGGCTGCAGTGCAGGCGATTTGGTGTCACGATATCACAGTAGCATGGGTTCGAATCCCGGCGAGGGAAGAACCAAAAATTTGCGAAAGCAAATTTACAGATCTAACATTGTTGGGTTGATGTTTAGACGAGTTATATATACATTATGTACACAGCCATGTATCACCATCATTGATGGCGATCCGATGGATACATCTGTTGTAGGGTTGTCACTGACTCAGACGTACTTATGAATATAATTATTTTCTGTGACTGTATCTTACATTAATTTGTAGGATCCTTTACTATAGATAATTTAGCTGATCTGTAACAATAACATCTTCATGCCTTATATATCATGTACTGTAGTACGCCGCTAGATTAAAACTGACGTGGAAAGGTAACATATGGCCACCGAAAGCTCTTTTTTTGAGAGCCCAGGTGGTCGTGTGGTCTAGCGGGACGGCTGCAGTGCAGGCGATTTGGTGTCACGATATCACAGTAGCATGGGTTCGAATCCCGGCGAGGGAAGAACCAAAAATTTGCGAAAGCAAATTTACAGATCTAACATTGTTGGGTTGATGTTTAGACGAGTTATATATACATTATGTACACAGCCATGTATCACCATCATTGATGGCGATCCGATGGATACATCTGTTGTAGGGTTGTCACTGACTCAGACGTACTTATGAATATAATTATTTTCTGTGACTGTATCTTACATTAATTTGTAGGATCCTTTACTATAGATAATTTAGCTGATCTGTAACAATAACATCTTCATGCCTTATATATCATGTACTGTAGTACGCCGCTAGATTAAAACTGACGTGGAAAGGTAACATATGGCCACCGAAAGCTCTTTTTTTGAGAGCCCAGGTGGTCGTGTGGTCTAGCGGGACGGCTGCAGTGCAGGCGATTTGGTGTCACGATATCACAGTAGCATGGGTTCGAATCCCGGCGAGGGAAGAACCAAAAATTTGCGAAAGCAAATTTACAGATCTAACATTGTTGGGTTGATGTTTAGACGAGTTATATATACATTATGTACACAGCCATGTATCACCATCATTGATGGCGATCCGATGGATACATCTGTTGTAGGGTTGTCACTGACTCAGACGTACTTATGAATATAATTATTTTCTGTGACTGTATCTTACATTAATTTGTAGGATCCTTTACTATAGATAATTTAGCTGATCTGTAACAATAACATCTTCATGCCTTATATATCATGTACTGTAGTACGCCGCTAGATTAAAACTGACGTGGAAAGGTAACATATGGCCACCGAAAGCTCTTTTTTTGAGAGCCCAGGTGGTCGTGTCGTCTAGCGGGACGGCTGCAGTGCAGGCGATTTGGTGTCACGATATCACAGTAGCATGGGTTCGAATCCCGGCGAGGGAAGAACCAAAAATTTGCGAAAGCAAATTTACAGATCTAACATTGTTGGGTTGATGTTTAGACGAGTTATATATACATTATGTACACAGCCATGTATCACCATCATTGATGGCGATCCGATGGATACATCTGTTGTAGGGTTGTCACTGACTCAGACGTACTTATGAATATAATTATTTTCTGTGACTGTATCTTACATTAATTTGTAGGATCCTTTACTATAGATAATTTAGCTGATCTGTAACAATAACATCTTCATGCCTTATATATCATGTACTGTAGTACGCCGCTAGATTAAAACTGACGTGGAAAGGTAACATATGGCCACCGAAAGCTCTTTTTTTGAGAGCCCAGGTGGTCGTGTGGTCTAGCGGGACGGCTGCAGTGCAGGCGATTTGGTGTCACGATATCACAGTAGCATGGGTTCGAATCCCGGCGAGGGAAGAACCAAAAATTTGCGAAAGCAAATTTACAGATCTAACATTGTTGGGTTGATGTTTAGACGAGTTATATATACATTATGTACACAGCCATGTATCACCATCATTGATGGCGATCCGATGGATACATCTGTTGTAGGGTTGTCACTGACTCAGACGTACTTATGAATATAATTATTTTCTGTGACTGTATCTTACATTAATTTGTAGGATCCTTTACTATAGATAATTTAGCTGATCTGTAACAATAACATCTTCATGCCTTATATATCATGTACTGTAGTACGCCGCTAGATTAAAACTGACGTGGAAAGGTAACATATGGCCACCGAAAGCTCTTTTTTTGAGAGCCCAGGTGGTCGTGTGGTCTAGCGGGACGGCTGCAGTGCAGGCGATTTGGTGTCACGATATCACAGTAGCATGGGTTCGAATCCCGGCGAGGGAAGAACCAAAAATTTGCGAAAGCAAATTTACAGATCTAACATTGTTGGGTTGATGTTTAGACGAGTTATATATACATTATGTACACAGCCATGTATCACCATCATTGATGGCGATCCGATGGATACATCTGTTGTAGGGTTGTCACTGACACAGACGTACTTATGAATATAATTATTTTCTGTGACTGTATCTTACATTAATTTGTAGGATCCTTTACTATAGATAATTTAGCTGATCTGTAACAATAACATCTTCATGCCTTATATATCATGTACTGTAGTACGCCGCTAGATTAAAACTGACGTGGAAAGGTAACATATGGCCACCGAAAGCTCTTTTTTTGAGAGCCCAGGTGGTCGTGTCGTCTAGCGGGACGGCTGCAGTGCAGGCGATTTGGTGTCACGATATCACAGTAGCATGGGTTCGAATCCCGGCGAGGGAAGAACCAAAAATTTGCGAAAGCAAATTTACAGATCTAACATTGTTGGGTTGATGTTTAGACGAGTTATATATACATTATGTACACAGCCATGTATCACCATCATTGATGGCGATCCGATGGATACATCTGTTGTAGGGTTGTCACTGACTCAGACGTACTTATGAATATAATTATTTTCTGTGACTGTATCTTACATTAATTTGTAGGATCCTTTACTATAGATAATTTAGCTGATCTGTAACAATAACATCTTCATGCCTTATATATCATGTACTGTAGTACGCCGCTAGATTAAAACTGACGTGGAAAGGTAACATATGGCCACCGAAAGCTCTTTTTTTGAGAGCCCAGGTGGTCGTGTGGTCTAGCGGGACGGCTGCAGTGCAGGCGATTTGGTGTCACGATATCACAGTAGCATGGGTTCGAATCCCGGCGAGGGAAGAACCAAAAATTTGCGAAAGCAAATTTACAGATCTAACATTGTTGGGTTGATGTTTAGACGAGTTATATATACATTATGTACACAGCCATGTATCACCATCATTGATGGCGATCCGATGGATACATCTGTTGTAGGGTTGTCACTGACTCAGACGTACTTATGAATATAATTATTTTCTGTGACTGTATCTTACATTAATTTGTAGGATCCTTTACTATAGATAATTTAGCTGATCTGTAACAATAACATCTTCATGCCTTATATATCATGTACTGTAGTACGCCGCTAGATTAAAACTGACGTGGAAAGGTAACATATGGCCACCGAAAGCTCTTTTTTTGAGAGCCCAGGTGGTCGTGTGGTCTAGCGGGACGGCTGCAGTGCAGGCGATTTGGTGTCACGATATCACAGTAGCATGGGTTCGAATCCCGGCGAGGGAAGAACCAAAAATTTGCGAAAGCAAATTTACAGATCTAACATTGTTGGGTTGATGTTTAGACGAGTTATATATACATTATGTACACAGCCATGTATCACCATCATTGATGGCGATCCGATGGATACATCTGTTGTAGGGTTGTCACTGACACAGACGTACTTATGAATATAATTATTTTCTGTGACTGTATCTTACATTAATTTGTAGGATCCTTTACTATAGATAATTTAGCTGATCTGTAACAATAACATCTTCATGCCTTATATATCATGTACTGTAGTACGCCGCTAGATTAAAACTGACGTGGAAAGGTAACATATGGCCACCGAAAGCTCTTTTTTTGAGAGCCCAGGTGGTCGTGTGGTCTAGCGGGACGGCTGCAGTGCAGGCGATTTGGTGTCACGATATCACAGTAGCATGGGTTCGAATCCCGGCGAGGGAAGAACCAAAAATTTGCGAAAGCAAATTTACAGATCTAACATTGTTGGGTTGATGTTTAGACGAGTTATATATACATTATGTACACAGCCATGTATCACCATCATTAATGGCGATCCGATGGATACATCTGTTGTAGGGTTGTCACTGACTCAGACGTACTTATGAATATAATTATTTTCTGTGACTGTATCTTACATTAATTTGTAGGATCCTTTACTATAGATAATTTAGCTGATCTGTAACAATAACATCTTCATGCCTTATATATCATGTACTGTAGTACGCCGCTAGATTAAAACTGACGTGGAAAGGTAACATATGGCCACCGAAAGCTCTTTTTTTGAGAGCCCAGGTGGTCGTGTGGTCTAGCGGGACGGCTGCAGTGCAGGCGATTTGGTGTCACGATATCACAGTAGCATGGGTTCGAATCCCGGCGAGGGAAGAACCAAAAATTTGCGAAAGCAAATTTACAGATCTAACATTGTTGGGTTGATGTTTAGACGAGTTATATATATATATATATATATATATATATATATAAAAGTCTATAAAAAGGACCAACCAGCAAATTTACTATGTACCGGATCGTCTAGAATAGGCGATACTATGCAGATAAGGAAAAAATTATATCAGTCTAAAGATTTGCACAACGGTACTGATATAAGGTGTTATTAAACAAAAATGTTGTTATGGTGTCAATACGATTTTATAACAACATTTTTGTTTAATAACACCTTATATCAGTACCGTTGTGCAAATCTTTAGACTGATATATATATATATATAGAACTATAACTGTAAACTTGTGACACAAGAAGAAGGCCATTTGTTGAGCCGAAATATTTGTCAACACGATTTTATAACAACATTTTCGTTTAATAACACCTGATATCAGTACCGTTGTGCAAATCTTTAGACTGATATAATTTTTTCCTTATCTGCATAGTATCGCCTATTCTAGACGATCCGGTACATAGTAAATTTGCTGGTTGGTCCTTTTTATAGACTTTTATATATATATATATATATATAACACGTTATGAATGTACACACCATATCAATCAGTATGTAGCTTCAATTGACTCGGGTAAGGATGAGTTAAACTTTATTGATAAATATTTGGTTTGGTTTACTTACCAACTGACATAATTGAAGAATTCGTTGTTGAATTAATAGCCGATGCTCAATCTGACGACAAATGCATGAGGTCTGCCGATTATATATTGGAATTTTTCATAGATGGCAATTGAGATTTCCACTAACCATTTGGGCATCACCCCTGACCCCGAGGAAAAGAGAACAACGAATGGTGTCGAATCCATTCGTGCCTACCTGAACGACCAGTTTTACGGTAGCCATCCTACCATAGTTGTCTTTGTCGATGTGTTATTGAAACTGAAGACAACATCTTACATAAAGATGAGAACTATAACTGTAAAAGCATCCTTTCGGAATTATGAAAAGGAGAAGATGGACTTCCTTAATTCCTGAACAAAATACAAAATTTGTAAGCGAGTGGTGAATGTACTACTATGGCCTTTGTGCGACGTGTTGGCTACAAATATTCTGCCAGAACTGACTTATGAACTCATATCAAGATATTTTTGAACATACGTTTTCTTACAGTTTAATAATGTATTTTACTTACATGTTATGAAGACCTTTAACTTAATACATTATTATTATTTTTATTATAGCGTTGCTTTCGATCAATAGGTATTCCTTAATTATTTGAGGAAAAGTAAAAAAAAAAAAATTTCCGGAATAGTTACTTTTTTTCGGAAAAGTAAGATATTTATTTGCGTAAACGTAAACTTTTTTTCTCCGGAAACGTCATCTTTTTTTCGCGGAAATGTAATGCCAATTTTCGGAAACGTAAAACGCCGCAATCAGTTATATATAAAACACCTAATGAATGTACACACCATATCAATAACTTATATATCAAACACATAATGAATGTACACACCATATCAATAAGTTACGAAAAAGACTACGAGTGTCACAATAGCATCTGAGATCTTCCTCGTTTTTTGTGGTAAATTTTAATTAGTTGTTCAATTGTTAGTTTTACAAAACAATGTGTTGTAATTGTTGTTAGTCATTTTTTATTTTTATAATTTGACATTTATATTTTTATAATTTTTATTTTTTTCTTGTTTGTCCTGGGCATCTTCTTCTTTAAAAAAATAAATAAATAGAAACCTCAAATGATATGTGAAAAAAAAATTGGGGTTATATAAAATTATACTTCTTATTGTTTTTCATACGATCGCTTTTATTACTACATTTATTTTATTTTTTGTTACTTTTTTCCTTTTAATGGGAGGACAAATTGCATATTTATTGGAATGCGGAAACATCATCTTAGACCATTACAATAAGAAGTACATTGTACATGTATGTCTCTAAATGTAAGAAATATCTAAAATTTGACATTTGACATCCTCAATTATAAAGTACACACATACATGTATAGTCTAAAAAGTCTTAGTTTTTTGTTTATTTCAAAGGTATGCTTTCGATTCTTTTTTTGTTCTATTTCATTTAATTGATTTATTTGAACAAATATTGCGAGTTTTCCTGATATGAAACAACAAATATTATGTCATTTCTCTATAAATCAAACTTGTATTTAGTTTTAGGGGAATAAAGAATTTATCTATATTTGATCTATTAATCAGAAAGTTATGTGTGTGCAGGATCGTTGGATAAATCTTTTTTAGCTATTGTTTCCTGCTTGATCAATTCTTAGCGATAGATGGGATTTTGCTAATTCGGTTGTTTTTCTATAGATTCTTGTATACATTTTGAATACTGACTGAATATCTCTCAAAACACTATTTTCCCCTTTGTTTTACAAGTTATTAGATTAAATGATAGTTTAACAGATAAATTCAAAGCTTACATTAAAGTTAGACAAGGGAATTATCTAGTAAGTCCCAATTTTTTCAATATGTTTGATAATGATTTGCCGTGTATTTTTTATTATAACGTTAACTGTGTACCAGCTAAAATAGGAAGTACAAAACTGAATTTTATGCCGATAATGTCGAAAATAATTGAATTATATAATGTCACTTTAGTTATCAAAATTTTGTAAAATGGAACAGCCAAAACGGTATTGTATGTGTAGAGCTTTCACGGAAATGCAATAAAATCGAAAGTGGTCTAGTTGGACAATCTTAACCATTAGCCACTTGTCCGATGCCTTTGACTAGTAAAGTTTTATTCTGAGAAGTAAGTATTTGTAAATAATTGTTCAGCCACTTAACTTCAGAAAATTTTTGAAATATTGTCTTCGGTCAAGAAGACTGAAAAGATTAGTTGAAAGCAATTGTGGATTAAATGGCGGAAGACTTACTCTGCACCAACAATAAACAAAAATTAAATTGTGGGAAACCTCCATTGATGCAAAACAGGCTGTCCTTGGTATAACATGGAATTACCTTGTAAGTACTCAAACTTTATTACAATGTACCAAGATTTATTTGTATTGTGAAATAGTAACGAAGGACGAAAACTAATCCAATTATTTAGAATTTTGGGATATTTTACAGTTTTAATTGATTTCAAGTAATGTTGAAATACCGCCATGATGCAAGCGCAGGTTAAGCTACATCAATTTAATTACATTTTTTTTTTCTCTAAAACACAACTTGTGTACATTTCTAAGATTAGGTTAAATTTAACCTGGATACCTTGAGCAGCTTAATTTCATCATAGACGTACATGTACGTGTAGGGAATGTTCCTTAATAAAACCTACCCAGCGTTCCATACAAATGCACTCAAAAAATAAATTACTTGAATTTACTTAAAACAAGTATTAAAAAAAATGTACTCAAATTAAGTTAACAAACAAGTAAAAATGTTTGAGTAATTTATTGCTAGTAATGTCAATTAATTGTAAGCAATTACTTAGTAATTTTTAAAAGATCAAGAACTTTTTCAATGTATCTTAAGTAATTCTTTCAATGTATCTAACTAAGTAATTCTATTAATAAATACTTAAGTAATTTCTTTCCTATATACTAAGCTTTCTTTCAATAAATACTTAAGTAATCTCTTTCCTATAACAAGCAACATTTTGTGTTACATTTTCATTTAATTAAATTAGTACACAAAAAGTAGCCAGAAACATGATTACCCACAAAGTGTCCTTTTTGTAAGGTTCTTCTTTCCTTTCATGCATATATCTCGTGTAAGTATTTTAACATTCAAATCTGAATGAATTCCGGCCAATTTTCATAAAAACCTTTTATAAGTCGAATGCAACCTTAATTCTGATTGGCCGAATATTTTTGTCAGTCTCAAATCAATAACAACTTCTTAAAAACACAGGAGATATCATACAATTTTGTACGTTTATAATAAATTATTTAGTTTATAAATCATTATTAATTTTAGTAAAAGTAAGTCATGTTTACATTATAAAAATTATATTGAAAATAAAAAATGATAATGTGAAGATAATTTGAAATGAAAAAAAGTTTAAATAATGACTAGTAATCCTGATACTAAGTAATTCCAAACAATTTTTTTTAAGCATTTAAAAATTTGATCTGAAAATAGGCTATTTTTTCAATATGGAATTATTGTTAATTATGTAATTTGCATGATTTCTTGCGCCTGAAATTCCATGTTTATTTTGCATTATATTTTTTTAAGTATTGTATAACACTTTCCATACAATGTATTTTGTATAGATAGTGTTGTGCGCGGCCCAGTACATTCTATTGAAAATGTGTTAATTACCTTGTAATAAAAAGTGTTGTGTGCCACACTGAACATTGAAATACAGAATAAACATGGAATGTACAAAACAAAATTCAAGCACAAGAAACTATTCAAATTCCATAAATAAAAATATTTCTAAGTTTAAAAAATGGCCTGTTTAGAGAAAAATTGTTATCCAAACATGCAATTTTCAAGCTGAAACCTTATATTGTTGAAATTGTTAAATTATGGAGTCAAATTTCATGGAAAGCATTTGTTATTATATATACTAAACTTGTTGCAAGTAACTATTTTCATATCTATTAAAATATAAGTAATTACTAGTAATAGTAAGTTATTGGTAAGTAACTCCTAGTAATGAGTAATAAAAAAGAATACTTAATTCAAGTAAAATATAATTACTTACTTATATTTGTTTTTGTATGCAGGATTCGTTTTTCACAGTTGTCACATTGCACGTTCAGCCTCATAAATTCAGGAAACCACGGTTCGGTGAAATAAATTCATATTCACTTAAATACAACAAAACACACATAATACATAACATGAACACATGATGATTATTACAGAAAAGCATAGAATTGCAACACATTTAGTCTGAGTGTAACAGATAAACGGCAATGTAAGCATTCACAAATACTTTAACTTTAACATTTTAAAGATGATATATGAAAAGGTGTTTGTAGGCGTTGAATGATCTGTGTGTAGTTTCTTCTCATTCTTGGTTGTACTCAATCTGCTAAATATTAAATGATGATCATTTTGTTTGATGCCTGCTGTTCTTTAAAAAGTAGTTCAGTGGCATGTTTATGTTTGGCTAGAACTCAAATCATTTTCTTCTTCTATTTGGAAATGAATCATAGCTGCCTGTTGCTCAATTTGTTGACACGTAGTTCTTAAACGGAGTAGATTTTGCCCTTGAGTCTGATTTTTCCAGGCGTCTTTCACTTCTACACGTGGTACAAATATATGTTGATTAATTTCTGATCCATTTTTATAGTTCATGACAAGTATTGTAGACCGAACTTTACAACGAATAACAACTTTTAATAGAGATTCATGTGAAAGATGATCTGGCAGAATTCGTGATAAAATAAGAATTTCTTAAAGTTTTTGTGTTCAGATGAATGTGATATAGGATAAACTCAGTCTTAAGTGTATTGACAAGAATTGCGTGTAAATGTCCTCTAGCATCCATCAAAAAGTGCGTATAGATAAAACAGTGTAACTGATTTTAGATATTTATCAATTTCAACCAATCGGCGGAATTTTAATTTGACAATGATATATTATTTGTTGCTGATATTCAATGACTTCTGAACAATAATGTTGACAAATCAGCATAATTTTTCCGACGTAGTCAGTATAGTTTCAGTTTGTGCCCTTTGAACTTAAGGACGCTTAACTTTGGCAACAGAATACGCATGCTTGAAAATCCTTCCTGTGATTAGACAAAATGCTGTCATGGTGGGTGATTTGGTTCAGTTTGAAAAAACGTATCGAAAATGATATCGTGATGGAAAGCAAGTGAAAAACTTTAAATATGTGAACTACATGTTACAAAGATTTATATTTTTATTAAAAAAAAAAATTCTCCAATAGCTCTTTGCATCCATGACAGCTGTTTATTCGGGAGAATTATATAATTTTTAATGTAACTTTTTTGTACGAACGTGTGCATGTGAGATTTCCGCGGGGTTTTAGTGAATGTAAACAGAAAGATACTACTTATACTACCAATAGTTTCTAGCTTTGTTAATCGTGAATTAAATTTATTGTAAATTGTAGTAGCTGTATATTTGTTTCTTGTTATTTGCACTGGATTTTTTTGACAAATAAAATTTTCAGGTGTCATCACAATATTCTTATATATTATTGCCTTAATATTACCAGACTAAGTAAAGAATTTCTTGTAGTTATACATTCAGATGGAGATTTTATTAAAGAGGTCCTGTATCGTTAAGTCATTGTGCTTTTGAAGGTTATCGAAATGATAGTTTTAAACATATACTCAAATTAAAATACGTCGGATATCTTTTTTAAAGATAGTTCTTGTTATCTATTCCAAACTAAAATTGAGTAATAGTACATAAAAAGGCTTTATAGTAGATATTAATACAGAGAATAGTGAACTCTTTTAGCAAAAGAGGAATTGAATCGGGATTTTGTGTATTTACATGAGTTATATTTCCATCTCTACTTATCTTATGTTTTCCCACACAATCTGTTTGCAACAACAATTATTTTCATATATAGTATAGTATAAACAACAACAAAAAATGCATTTCCCTTTAAAGACTAATGATTTGCTTCTTGTTTTTACAGCATTACACCTAGCTTATTCAATAAAACTATCAGGATCAGGAAACTACATAATACCAAATACGTGTTATAAATTGACTTGCTCTTATGATACCTTTCAAGATAACAGACAAACGGTATATAACTTTTTTGATGACAAATCTAATGGAATACATTCCTTCACTATTCGATCCGTCAACTCTACAGGACAGTGTTACTACAGAAACCCTGATTACGTTCCATGTACTAATGATGTTTGTACCTGTGATCAAGATGGAATGGCGACACACATCTGTTATAATCATACAAGCAATATAACAGGAAATATTACTATTAATTGTTATTCTGGAAATAATTCTAACATAAGGATTCCAGTCGCAGGTTTGACATTATTTTTACTTTTTACAAATTGTTTACACCTACATCAATTTAGCTTAAATCAGTTTGACTATATTGTACAAACTACTTTTTTTATAACACAAGGTTACATACAAAATCGTGAAAAATTTAATAGCAAATTGTTTACAATTATATATATTACGAAATATTTTCATAATATGACCTTATATTAATTTTAAAATCTATATGCTCCAATACTAAAAGAATTTAAAATACAATTGAGAATAATTACACATTAAAATGTCGACATTGAACTAGCAGACCGACAAACAGTATTTATTCTTTGAAAACAGATATGCTTAGAACCATACATGTTGGCATAAGTTTAAGAAAGGTTAAGAAAGGTTTGGTTTTTATCCATATTTACTCCTAATTTGTTTTTATATATATTTCATGTAATCAAACTAGTAATTGAACTTGTTCTAACAAAATTTTGAACAGAAATGTCCGGTCCTTTGCGTATGAATGCCAACACGGCTAGAATATTTCATTTAATGTTGCCCCGAGGCAAATGTTAGTGAAATCACTAGAATATATTTGCATTGCTTACACCACGCGGAGCGTGCACGACCGTTCTATAGCTTGCAGTTGACAGAATGAGGATGTGTCACATTTTTTCCGATAAAGATATCACCAATGAGGCTTTAAATAAAGGCAACAGTAGTATACCGCTGTTCGAAACTCATAAATCCATTGACAAAAAACTAAATCGGGGTAACAAACTAAAACCGAGGGACACGCATTATATATAAGAGGAGAACAACGACATAACACTAAAACGTAACACACACTGACACGGACCGAACATCAGAAAAAATCTTATGAGAATAATAAATATAACATCACAACCAAATACATTAATTTGGGATAGACAAGGACCGTGCCACGTCTTATCGCAATGTGAATTTACACTAAAAAAATAAGAGAAAACAAACGACACAACGTTAAAATGTAATAACACAGACACGAACTATATGATATAACAATGGCAATATTCCTGACTTGGTACAGGGCATTTTTATAAGAAAAAAATGGTGGGTTGAACCTGGGTTTGTGGTATGCCAAACCTCGCACATGTAAAATATAACATCAAAATGACAACACAACACCACAGGACTACAATATAAATAAATTGGAGAACACAATTGACAAAGAATCACACGAACAACAGCCAAAAAGAGGCAGCAAGTTCAAAATTTTAATACGCCAGAAGTGCATTTTGTCCACACAAGACCTACTAGTGACGCCCAGATACAAAAGTTTGAAAGCCAAAACAAGTACAAAGTTGAACAGCATCGAGGACCAAAAGATCAAAAAAGTTGTGCCAAAATCGGCAAGGGTTTTCTGTTAGTTATCGGAACATCCCTATTATTTAGAATAATTTATACTTTTGCAAACATTAAATTTTATAAAATGACTATATAAAAGATATCGACTGCTACCTAACACCCTTGACGACAGGTTTATCTAATCAATATTCAAAATGGCACTGACAAGAACAACACATTGATGTAACCTAGAAACGGATGATTGTTATCATCAATTTATACTTGTTTTAAAGTAAAACTTCCTTAAAGTAAAGTTTAACGTGTAAATCACTACTTTTTTACATTAAGGGCATACGATACAGTTTTGATCCTGTATTTACAAGTTCGTGAACATTTGCATATAGGCTATTTTGTACCTGATTAAATCAAATATTAAATAAAAAATATACCTTCATGTGCTACTTTTTGAGTAAAACGAGGTCGAAATTTCGTATATTTGCTCAAAATTCAGATTGTGGCCGTAATTTCTTTTTCAAAAGAAAGACATAACGTTTTTTTTTTTAAAGATAAACACAAATTGTTTTTTGTTAATTAATCGGTAATTTCTGTATGTAATAAGTATTCTAAAACAAATATGCATTTTTATTCAGAAATAACTCATATTTATCAAATGTTCGTGAATTGAGGAAAAACGTCATTTTTTGCTGCATGTTTATCAAAATTTAAAAAAATCCTCTATTTACAGTGTTATAAAATTTGGGTAACATAATCTCCCTGCAAAATGAAACAAATTGCCGTTTTGAAAAATAAGGGTTCATAAACTCGTTTACAAATTAAATCAGTTTGATTGATAAAAATCAGTCAAAAAATGCATCTTTTCCCGACATGTCACAGTTAGACGTCGTGAAATTAACACTTTACGTTAGCAACGTCATTACCTTCCCTGTAACTGTATCGTATGCCCTTAAGCTTGGAATAGCAATTTATTGTTATTTTGTAATATTCTATCGATCATTTTATATAAACAAACCAAAACACTTTTCTTGATATATATATTATGAAATCATTTGATTCAAAATCTTTTATTTTCATTTTTCGATATACACGATGCTTTCTTATTAAATTACTAAAAATTTGCTGACTAAATTTGTGCTGAACGTATCTATGTATCCCACTGAACTGGAGAAAAACAGAATGGATCTGATACTGTTAAGTCAGTGTCATATCTCGACTATAATCTAGAATTTTACATTGATGCTCGGTTACATGCTTAGAGCTGATTTCAGCTTCAAAATTGTGAAACTTCCATTTCTATTTAGCAAATTCCAGGAGCGCCTGCATACGGAGTATATATCACTCATTTGAAACAACATTCCCGGGCTTGTATTTTCATCATATTTGCTTTGACAGAAGTTTGCTTCACACATTCTCACAAAGATGATATTTAACCAAGATTTCCAAGAGCGGAAAATCGTCTCTTTACCGAAGAAATCACAAGTTGTTTGACCATAGCAGAATATTCGTTTTACTGATTACAATTAGTATGTTCCTATTGCCATAACTACCTTCCTATCACCTTTTCCCAGGATGTGACCCACAGAAAGGGACTTATGACACAATTTGTTCTTACACTAGCAACAAAACAGGTGCCACATATGGAGCATGATCTGCTTACGTTTCCAGAGCATCTGCGATAAGCCAAAGAGTTAAATGGTTTAGGTATTGCTCAGTATTGTTTTTAATCTTTTGTAGTCATTATGTTATCAGTTTGTTTTTTACTTCCGAGTTTGAATGTCCCAAACAGAAATTATTCCGCCAATATCATTTCACTCCGTAAATGACAAAACACGATTAGAAATAACGAAACTAATCATACACGAAGTTCCGTAGCATGAACAAATACATGAAATGATTGATATTTAGGGAGTTTAACATCATTCTTTCAAAATCGAAAACTCAATAATACAAAATTTCATTTCAGGTGGTCCCGATAACAGTATTCATTTAATCCTCAATCTTCGCATTACATTAAGAAATTAGGAGAATCCTTCGGTCCGATAACCTGCTCCGCTTCATGTTCATATATTATTCAATATACTTTTGAAAAAAAACCACTCATTTATTTACTAGTTTTCATTGTTGTACAGTGAATGTGAATTTTTATAAGAATTAGTTAGTTTAAACATATTTATTTATAGTGGATTGGGAAACAAAATATTGCAACTCATATCAATCCCTTTCCAGAATTATTGAAAACTAGTTATTCCTATCAGACCATTTTTATCCTGGTATATATGATGTGTAGATACACAGTTACTGTTTTCGATCATTAAAACCAAAATATAAAAAAAAAATCATTCAATTCCTTGTTTTTCAACCTAGACATTTATAATTCATAAGATATAAAATGTATTGGAGGACACCATTAAAAAAGGGAAGATATTGAGAATAGATAGCAACAAATACAAGCTATCTTATATAGAAATATCCTTAAAATGAAATGAAAGGCGGAATGTTTTTCAGCAAGTCATCATTTAATTAAATAAAAAATGCGGATGGAAATAGGGAAATGTGTCAAAGCGACAACAACCCGACCATAGAGCAGACAACAGCCGAATGCCACTAAAGGGTCTTCGATGTAGCGATATATACCCTAATAACTCCTATCGTTTAATTGTAACAACGCAATAGAGAGAGAGAAAGACAGAGATCGAGGTTGAATCTCATTTCAGTTATTCACTGACATGTTTTATTGTTTTATATCACAGTTGGACCCGGATCAAGCTTGCAATTCGAACCCAGTATAACTGCAGTAACAAAGAAGAAAGGGGACCAGCTTGGTCCAATTAATTGTGCAGCTGCATGTAATCCTCCCTGTCAGTACAGATGGACTCAACCTGATAATACAGTTATTATAAATGCTCAGCTAATGGTAGCATCATTATCTTTTGAGGAGCATGGACAGTTTACATGTACAGCAACAAATGGTATTGGAAGTAGTGGGAATAAAAGCTTGGATGTGATAGTGAATTGTAAGTATCAATAAACTATATAGAAAGGATTCAAAGGTTTGAGTAACAAATAATAATTATATTAACCAGTAAAAGTCTATCACATGGACTCATGAACAAACCCTATGACATCACATATTCATAAAGTGTTAATAGTGTGATAGAAAATTTGAAGTTGCCATATTTTTATATGGGAGAAATAGGATTTAAATAATATAATTTGACTTCTTCATAGAGGAGATCAGTTAAAAATTGCAGACAGATTCAAAAACTACTATATGTGATCTATGTTTATTTGATAAAAATCAAGTTAAAGTTTGTTTTATTTATTTATTTATTAGATAGAACATATACTTATTTAGTAAATATTTCATATAGAACAGACACTTTGTTGGTATATTCAGAGGGTGGGATATATTTTTTTTTAAAGGGAGAAATATGAAATGCTTCGGTCCCCCTCATCCTCCAATAATATAATATTGACCGGTCCCTAAGAATGTAATAATTATGTAAAGACGCATTAAGAAAGATTTATTTTTTTTTTGCAAATTTGACCTATTTTGGAATGTGTCCATGGATTGTCGAATCTTCATATAATCGTTCGTCACAGTTTAAAACTTTCATCAAGAAACGTGGTTTTGAGTTGTATTGAGAGAATATATCATATATATGTATGGAGTGTCGAACAACTTAAATGCATGATGACTCCATTGACTATGTTGACGTGTTGTCACCATGATATACAACAACAAAAGAAATTAAAAACTGCATTACCTTTTACCATTTTTTAGGCCTAGACTTGTAAACACGATGGTGGTCCTCTGAACTAACTTAATTTTATTCTATCTTACCAGATGTATTTATACTGAGTTAAATTTCTCGACGGGTCCATTTTCACTAAAAAGATTTGCATACCGTGAAATCAGATTGTTTCCAAATTTCGTTTACAGATGGTCCTATGGAAGTTATACTCTTGCCATCTACACAGCAATATATTGTAGAATATGGACAGACCATACCCGTTATCATCTGTTCAGCTAGATGTAGACCGGATTGTAAATATATGTGGTCAGGACCTAATAATGCTTCTTTTATGTTAAACTTCCTCAGTCTACCTACCATACAGAAAAATCAAGGTGGCAACTATTACTGTCGGGCCTCCAACGAAGTTGGCAGTGTGCAGTCTTCAATTATAAATGTCAATGTTCAATGTAAGTACAAAAATGTAGGATACTTGCATTTATAAATCTAAGTTGCTTATGAAGTAGTCCTACACTTCATACATATTATCGTGCCTAAAATAGTTTATTTTTTTAACATACCGCAAAAGTATTTATTTACCTTTAAAAAGACTTGTATTGTATATAAATTAACATATCTCTTTCGAATTGCGAGTACATTATTTGATTACTTGGTTATTGTCTTTAACGCCAAAGCTATGATATATATTGTTGCAACCACTGACTCACTGCAGAAAAACTTGTAATCATAGTCAATCAATATTATATAAAAATGTACATTCTTCGTGCTGGGTTCGAACTTACAGCACCATTGATGGCTAGTGATACAGTAGATGAAATGCTTAAACCACTCGACCCGCATGTAAATTTAACAATAAATTCATTGTAGCTATCATAGTTAAAATGTTGTAACAGAGACGCTAGTTTGAATTGAATTGCCATTCATATTTCATGTTTTTATTTTGTTCCCTCTTACCAAAAATATAATGGTTTCTGATTATATCTAAATAAATGTTTGCGTATTGTTTTTTAATCATTATATCCAACATACATAATGTATATGCTAAATAGTCAAATATTTGACTGAGCAATTTTTGAAGACATACATTGTAATATATGTTCCCTGGTAGAAGAAATACAGATCATTACTATGTGGTACTGTGTCTGAATCAAATGAAATTGTACGCGAATTTGTTATCTTTCTATATCACATTGATATTTTATGTATAACAACATGAACAATGCTGTTAAACCATGAATTTGAATATGGGCACAATATTGACTTTTTTTATTTATTGATAAAGTTTTGTTGGTATTTTTTTTAATTGGGCATAATTTTACGGTCAGTGTTACATGTATCTACAGTACTGAAGTCTTGAATATTGTTAGACTTCATCAAGTTAGTGTTTAGTGTAAAAATTTCGGCCATCGTTTATTTAGCTACCTTATTGGATTTTGTGTCCTTATACTCATGTTATCTTTATCTCTCGTTCTTTCCCTATGCTAGGTGTCATGCTTTGAACATAAAATTACCAATTGTTATGAGTCAATTTGATTATATGTAAAACAGCAGACAGCATTACGACTATTTTTAATTAGGTGCACATGCATGATTTGGTTTTAAGTATTCGTAGTTTTATTTTTAAGTACTGTTATTAACATGTTAATTTACACTGCAACATTTTATATTCTACCATAAAGTGATCAATTTTGCCAATATATTGGACTTAGCAGCTGGACTACGTCTATAATGACTAGACGACACATTTACTTTGATTTTGTGTACACAAGTTCTGTTTTGGTCCTTTTCATATGAGAACATGTTTACCAAATCTGTCTTTATAACGATAATGAAAAGGAATAGTTTATGGTGCCAAACTGTAACTGTACCCTGCCACTAATAAAACGTACTTTATACAACATTGTATCAAATGAACTCCAAATATTAGGCTTTTATCGAGCCTGCATTTGAATTTGCTGAATATTTGGTTTCTAAACATAAAGAAGGAATAATCAAATGTATAACTCATAAGTTATGTTACGTAGTTTATTACAATTGGTACGTTTGCGGGTAAACTTATGATACATTATTTTGATTACTGTTTCAATTCAGTTAGATGTTCAATTGTCTCATAAAAATAACCACATTCGCTTGATTTTAATGGAGATAGTAGATAAGGCGGAAAGTTTTCCAAGTCCACGAGGATATCACCAGCTCACTAGTCAACACTTCTGTGTTGACATGAATATCAATTATATGGTCATTTTAATTATTTCCTGTTTACAAAACTATGAGTTTTGCGAATAACTAATGAGTATCTTATCCAAGGCTTAGATTACCTTGGTCGTTTTTGGCACAACTTTTTGGAATTTTTGGTCCTCAATGCTTTCCACTTTTGTACTTGTTTGGCTTTATACATTTATTGATCTGAGCGTCACTGATGAGTCTTATGTAAACTAAACGCGCGTCTGGCGTATTAAAATGAAAGCCTGGTACCTTTGGTAACTATATATGTTACATGAATTATTGTTTGTTGTTGTAATTCATACTTTTTTTATTTTCTATTCGTGTGTAAAGATAAAGATAATCAATCACCAAGTGTATTTATAAATTTTAGTTTGGGGCACCTAAACTTACTTGATGATACCTTTGATAACTATTTACAACACTGAGTCGGAACTACTGCTGGTGGACGTTTCGTCCCCGAGGGTATCACCAGCCCAGTAGTCAGCACGTCTGTGTTGACATGAATATACAATATATGGTAATTTTTATTAATTTCCTGTTTTCAAAAGTATGAATTATTCTAAATACTATGAATTTTCTATACCCACTGGCAAGTCTTATGTAGACGGAACACGCGTCTGACATATTAAATTATATGCCTAGTAACTTTTATAAATATTAGCATGTCGTTATGTTCTATTGTATTGTTAATTGGTGTATTTCTCTACCCTGAATGTTTTTTTACACTTTGGTTACTCAATGCTGACAGAATAGTCTCAAGCAAAGAGTTTGACAAACCACTTCCAATGTTTTTTTACAGTAGGTAAATGCACAGCAAGAATATATTACTTTGGTCAATTGAAAGATACAGACATGTTCTTGTGCAACAAACGCAAACTAAAAGGACATAATTTAAATAAATGTTCAAATGAATGAAAATGCAGATTATGCAATACATATGGGCATAAGATGCTTGAATGCCCCACCTTTCTGAAAAAGAAAATAGAAAAACATTCTGAAACAGGAGGAGAAGAGCAAAAAGAATCGACAACAGCTAATGATGACGAAAATACAAAATATGAAGAAAGACATCAAACTGAAGCTCTTACAGAAAAAGTCTAAATAGAGAATACTGATGAAAAACCCGAATTAACAGATGATGAAGACAATCGGACACACTCTATGTCATTAAACGAAAAAATAACACGAAATATAGTCTAGTCAAAATTGATGAAAAATGTGGCCAACCTCACAAAAATTGCAACAGAATTATTTTTTTGTATTTTTCAATTCTAACAGGTTTCTTTATAACATACTAAAAGTCTACCAAGATATCTGCGTGGGAACATGGATTTTTTGGGTGAAAAATGACAAAATTTGTCAAAAATAGCGAAAAACTGGGAAAAGCTTGTAAAACATTTATTCTGTGAGATAATCATTGCAAACCAAAAGTTTTACAATAGCAGGTACAGTGTTTCTTAAATTATTAAAAAAAAAATCGGTGTTTTTTATAACCAACATGAAATTTTAGGTAAAAATATCAGATTTCTGTAGAATTTAAGATTCACAAAGCACGGATTGATTATAAAAACAGACAGGAAAAATACAAAATGGTAATACATTTTTTTTTGTAGAAGTGCATTTTATATTTCAAAAAAGACAAAAACCTTAATGATAAACATTTCAAAACTTTACAGCAATTTTTAATTGGATAAATGATGGTTTTGAGTAAAATATACCAAAATTATTCAAAAATCGCTAAAAACTGGAAAAAAAACTCTTTTTGAGTTTTAATTGTTTTTAAATCACTCCAAAATAGATCAATGCAATTATTAATTTATTAATAATCCGATAAAACAAAATTCACTATGAAACAATTACGAAAATAACTGATTTTGGGTGAAAATAGACAAAATTTGCCAAAAATCGTCGACAACTGGAAAATTCTGATAAAATCATAGTTTTTTAGAAATCATTTAAGAATTTAGTGAAAAGTAAATTACATTTCTTTTTTTTTAAACAGTACAATGCTTTTATTATTACCATATTAACCAAGAAGGGATTTTAAGCGAAAATCAAAGATATATTGACCATAATGAGAGGTAAAAAGTATAATTTACAAATAGGATTGTTAATTAAAAAGTATATGGTAAAATACAAAGAAATGGTGTTTTAAGATTATTCAATAGTTTTTTGTATACAACAATTATCTACTCATCAGTAAAGTGGGATTCAACAATTGGAGGAGAATTAGAACAGTTCAATCCACGACATTCACCGCATCCTACTGAACACTGAAGACCATTTTTTCTGCAGACGCATCGTTTGGTGTCACAATTTTGTTTACAGTTACATCTTATAATGTTAAGAAGTTTATCCGGTGCTGGAGGAAGGTCCGTCAAAATTGGACAAAGTTTTCCACGTTTGATTTCCCAACCATAGTCTGTAGGATCCATGTCTACTTCTTCTGACATCCGTTTTTGGCACTGATGATAATCTCTTAGACTGTGAAATTTCCCTGAATCGGATGTTGGTGGTAAAGTTTTTACCTGGACTGAAGTGTTTCCAGTTATTACTTTGGATGTAAATTTTCTCCATCGAAGAATGTTAAGTCTTCCAAGAGGAAGTCCCCCATATAAATACGTGAGTGCTTCTTCTCCCGCTTTGATAATATCAGCTTTAATTGATTTGTTATTCATAAAAACATTGCCCTGCGTTTTCAGATATTCTTGGTTAAGTTTTTTTTTAATGCAAGTCCTTTGCCTATTCCAAAAAGCCTAGATGTCGAGTCACAACCTGTTAAGGAATGTAAAAAAGGCAATAAATAACAGACATCTTCCCCAAGAAATCATCTAGTCTGATGTATATTCCATATTTTTAATTTTTTGTTGATTGACAGTTTATCAGATTTGAAAATAACCCTTTTGAACTGCTGATTCACATGATGAATAGGTAAAACCAATACATCTGTATCTTAACCAATAACTACCACTTCTGAGGACAAAGCACAATCTACTGCAGTTAGTGCAACAAGAAGGTCTGCATCATCAGTTGCATTCTTACATCGTATGCCATTATCCTTAAGCTTGTCACACAGCATGTTAATAAGAGCTTGTTTGTTATGAATAGTTCCTTTTTAGTTTTGCAAGGCAAAGAAGAGGTGAAATTGATGTTCGGCGAAATGATGCCTTTTGTTCTACGCAAATGAGTTATATCTTTAATTGAAGGCAGTTCTGGATAACTGTCAAAAACAATTACAGGGTATGTATTTTCTATTTACATGATCAACATACATTTGCGTAATGTCTCCAAATGAATCCCCATGTATACAAGGACGTCGCTGCAATAGTGATCCACCATCAAGGACATACTGGAAACTTTCACCATCTATTTCATGTATGCAATCGCTTCCACATGCCCATATCGCATCTGCTAAGTTTGACTTGCATGCCTCTCGAGGTAGTCGGTGGCAATCAAATAAAGAAGAAGGAACGCTAGACAATTCGTACTGGAATACTTCAGATGTGTTTTCAAAGAGACCATTTGCTGCTGTGGTCAGGCGTTGGAGCATCAGTTGTGGATCTATATCAGTATTTAGAAAGTCTGAAACTGACTTTAACTTAGGTTTTGCTGCCAATGTTATTGATTGATTTGACTTCTTAAAGCTATTATTTAATTTTTTTTTACCTTTCATCAGTTCTAACGTTTTATTTCCGGTACTTTCAGCTTTATCAACGTTAACATCAGGCTCTGCCTCAACACCTGTTTCAATGTTTCTAAGTGAAACATCATTTGCAAAAGGATTTCATTCAGTAAGGTACTCAAGAATCGCAAGAGTGTCCACCCTGTCTCGTTCTTTCCTTGCACGAGTAGCTTCTTTGTGCTGATCACTAGTACAATATCCGACACCAGTGATATCTTGCATGGCACTGTTGTAGTCTGCACAAGCTGCCATAGATAATATCCATTGTGCTCGTTGTGATTCCCCCATTCCTCTGCCCCTGGTTAGACCTCCAAAAGATTTGACACTTTTCATCAATATTTTTTCTATTGTCAGATCTGTGGAAAGACCACTCCAAAAACGGTCTGTCCTTCTAAGTACATGGTGCCCTGCTTTGAAATGTCTATAGACTTCTGGGTGATCAAGTTCTAGTCTTTGCATCATTGACAAATAAACGTAGGTCGATTTGGCATATAGATTGTGACCGGCTGCTACAAAAAACGGTAACATTTCTTGTATTCTACTTAAGTGAAGATCCCAGTTTCCTGTTCGTTCAGCTATGAGAAATTTGCTAAGAATGTTTGTTATGCGGCAAAAGTTCAACCACAAAGATGATGTTCTTGATTTACACAATTTCTCTTTTGTTGCTACCAGTATAGTACTTATATCAGACAGAATTGAACTTTGTTCTACAGATTCAGTAGTTTTTTCGCCAGCAACAAATCGGTCGTATAGCTCGCATGCTTTTTCAACAATTTCGTCGCATTCACTGGAATCAGCCTCTGTATCAGTTACGTGTGCACTAGGCAGACTGACCCTGAATGATTCCTTCATAAGAAGTATATGAAGTGCGTTTTCCACCACCATAAACCCACGAACAGCTCTAGATACTGCTTTGCCACTTAGCATATGATTTACCGCATTTGATGCATATACAGTGTCTAATACTTCATGCAGACCAGAACCAGCCATAAGACGACCAATACTTCCAAGGAAGCTCATTTCAGTGTGAAATCCTCCTAGACGAAGGACGATCTGTTTAAGGTCACTCTCGTTTTTTTTTCATTTGTGACTATACACAAAGCTTTCCAGTACAGAGGCTGATCGAACGTGACAACAGGTGGTTTTTGGTATCTGTGAGCTTCTTTGCAAATTAATTTCAAAGTGGAATAAATGCAAGATAAATCACTAGGATTTAAGTCGATCATAGGTAAAAATACGAATGATAATTATTTACCAGGATATGTACCTTCCTGAACCATTTGCATGTATCCAGACCAACCCGGCATAGGAGAACGCAAAGGCCATGACACCTTCCACAATAGATTGACCATATATGAACAGTCCACATCTTTATAGTTATTTCTCAGATTACTATACAAACATGATGCCATTTGATTTGATTCTGATGGTTTGTAGTAAGAAATGTTGATTTTGGCCAGCAGTGCTATTTGCTCTGACGTCATGTCTATTCTCGGAATAGGTTTTGTACCGAAAGACCCTGGGGTAACTGCTGCCATAATTCCTATTCCATGGAAAGTATTATTTCCATCTAGAGTTCCTGAGTTGTGGTCTACATTGTCTGCTACATACTGCAAAAATCAGAAATGTACAATATCTTTTATTCAAGAAACTCACTTCAATACATCCCTAGAAAATGTTCTAACTATAGAATCAGATCATTCTTGTTATTATAGCCACGGAACGACCTCCAGCAGAGGAGTAGCAATATTAATTATTAACAAACTAGACTATACATTAATAGATTAGCATAAAGATTTAGAGGGTCGAATAATCATGGTAAATATTGAATTGAAAATATAATATATCCTCTTATAAACATATATGCCCCAAATATAGAATCTGAACGAAATAGATTCTACAAAAAATTAAATGACTTTATAAACATAAACGCAATAGGTACAATAGTTTTAGGAGGATATATGAACGACGCCCTTAAAAAATGTAGATAGGAAAAATTCAAATATTCGTAAAAAAATACGTAAAAAGTAAAATCACAAAAATACTGAACTCAGAGGAAAATCAATTTGGAAAGTCCATAATCAAACCAGTCAATTGCCTAAAAAAATAAAAAAAATAAAATGACCTTATAGATATATGGAGACACGTAAACATCCAAAAGATTTAATATACACGGAAACGTAAAAATCTAGTCCAGTCTAGTCGATTTGACATGTTCCTAGTTAAAAAATATTTCGTGTTAAAAGTAAAGTCATGTGATAGTAGGACCTATTCTTTTTAAAGCACATGTATTGACCACCAATCGGTATATATACAATAACTTCATTAACTCTAACTCAAAATATGGACTATTGTATGTTTAGGGCGTCTTGAAAACTTTTGACAGCTTCCGAAGTGCTAATTTTTAACCTTTTTCAGCTGGACCAAATCACTACTTTCCTTTAAAATTCTGGACCCAAATTTTTGTACAGTGTAATTTTAACCCCTACTTGCAATTTGAGGCATTAAACATGGAGCAATAAATTTGGAAGGGGTATAAAAATAAATGGCAAGTAACCCCCTGTCAACTATATTTGTGAACAAAGAAAATCAAGGGACGACAATTGTGGTCTCGGACCTTCTGTGGGACGCATTCAAATTGGATATAAAGGAATACAGTATTAAGTATAGTAAAAGTAAAGCATACAATAGGAAAAATGTAACACGTTATCTAGAAACAACTGAAAATATTATATGAAAAATCTAATAATGAAGAAAATGACTTTATCAATGTTTATAAAAGAAAAAATATCCACTTTAGAGAAAGAGCAAGAAAACAAATATGAATACAAAGCTGAAGAGCTCAAATAAGATCAAAACAAGAGTGGGTAGATAAAGGAAAAACGTATCGCGTATTTCCTAGGTCTTGAAAAATCTTCACAAACGAAAAAGACAATACTTAAACTAAGAAACAACAATGGGGTAATAGTAACAGTTCAAGATGAAATATTAAAGCTTAACAGCGATTTTTATGCAAAGCTATACGACACTAAACAAAAACTGCATATAGATGTTCGAAAATACATTACTGAAACAAAAGTTAAAATAAATTGTCAGAAGAACAAAGTAAGTCTTGTGACGGAAACGTAACGCTAGAAGAATTAACTATTGCAGTCAATAATCTAAAAATAAACAAAAGTCCAGGAATAGACGAGATAAGTATCAACTTTATAAAAAATGTTGGAAACTTCTTGGACCGCTACTTGTAAAATGTGTAAAGGAGTAGGCTCAGTAAGACCCTTATTTGGCCCTAAAACATAGCAGTTTTACAAAATTGTTAAAACGTAAACTTCTAGTTATCTATTGGAAAGAAGAATGGTTCTGCCACATAAATGGTTTTTCCGCTTTTATTTGGTATAAGATTGCATGCTTTTCGTGATTTGTTCATTGCGTGATTTGAACTGAAGGAACACAAAAAGGATAGGCCGATTCAGACATAAGATAAGTACATATGTTTTAGTGATAAATAGATATAGTTGTTCCAGTTGAATTTCCCGAATGATTTTTTTTTCTGTAATTTATAAAAGAATAATTTTATTTTATTTGAAAGTTGTTCTTGCAAATAGTTTGATTCTTAATTCAATGTTTCGCTTACTTGGTTAGCATTTATACTGATTAGACTATTTTTTAATAGTTACATTTGTGCACACATATATCAATCATTGAATAGCATCAAATTTATGCTTTAATACAGGTGATATATTTGTTTTGATTGTAATGTATGAGCGATATTTTTAAAAAAAATAATTACATGTTTGTAGTGTAAGCCGTGTTAACATTTACATGCCCGATAATGTTTAATTTGTTACACGTACCTCTTTTATAAGTTTTTTAATTTGCGGATAATTAAATAAGCTTGGTAATTTTACTTACCGTTTATAACGACGTTATATTTAGTTTGAAGGAACATTGCACTTGTTTTAATTGTGTTTTGTTACCAACTTCAGTTGTTTAATGCATTTAAATGTATTAATTTTATTTAAGACAACGTAGTGGGTTATATGTGGTATTTTATTTATCTAAATCGAATGATTGAATAAGAAGTTGAATTTATATTTTGAAAGCTGAATGGGCTTTTAAGACTTGATGTATGTAGCTAATCTGTTTTTATAATTATAATAGTTAATACCAATGCCAAGAGGTAGAGGCAGGCGTCGTCGACAGGACCCGGTTGGAGACTTCGTTTTAGAATGGCTCCCAGGGAACAACTTCAACCACCATTTAGGAATGAGAGAAGGCGTCCCGAAATTCATGTTGATGAAGATGCCCCTGTAGTAAGAAGACGTAGTGTTGATTGAATTCAACTAATTGCCTTGTAACCAGATGTAGAATTCAAGAGATTGAACCTGAATTAGCTGCCTTAGGTGAGGTTATTGAAGTTTTTGATGAACATCTAATGTGGCCTGGTTTTAATGAGGTTGTTATATTGATAAGTCAAAAGCTGAAGGAAAACAAAATGGAATTTTGAATATATTGATTTGTCCCTTATGCATCACAACACTTTCAACAGTCAAACAAATGAAAACACCATTGGCATTAATGACGGTATGCTGGTTATACAAAACAAAGTTCTGAAAAACCATACTGTTAATTCTGTTGAGGATTGAACTGATTGTTTTATTTCTTATGCCCAGGTCCTTATTGAAAGGTATCTTGTAAAAGCAAGTGCACTTTTCTCATATATGTCAATAATAAGGGGTGCAGCGGCTGATCATTCTGTTGAATAATTGTATTCTTATGACCAACAATTTCGTTTGAGAGTATCAAGGGATCATACTAAAAAATGATCATCCATAGATGGTTGCGTATTTTAACTAACAATACTCAAAAACAGCAGGCTAATGTTGTTATAAATGCTGAGATTTTAATTTTAAAGGTTTTTGCAATAAACGCAATTGCCAATACAGGCATGCATGTCTCTAATGTGGTTTTAATCATCCTGCTTTACGATGTCGTTGCTTTATGGACAATGAAGGTAATACTGGTCCATCTAGGTTTAAGAGAAATATCATTTCACCTTTTGTTAACAACTCTGTTAATAGACAAAACCCAAAAGGAGTATTTAAGCAAAGATAATTTATAATTTTTCAGAACTACATCGAGACAAGTTAAATTTTTGGGCCCTAGTGTATCGCTTGAACGATATATATGTCTTGTTTTTGTAGAATTTAATTTAGCATATTCCAATATCAAAACTGTCGTTTCTATCCCCATTATCAACAATCCCGTAAATGAATGACAAGGCGGAACACATAACTTGGGTGTATTATGTCAATGCGTAAGTTGAATTACAGATTAAGAACAGTTATATTACAGTTTCGTGTACAGACCAATGAATATGAACTGATAATTACGTTTGTTTTATATATGAACATGATTCGAAGATGTTATTATGTTACAATGATAATCGTTTGGGAAAAACTATGGAACGCGTGAATAACATTTACATATCAATACAGAGATCAACGTGCGGAAAAACTATGGAACGCTTGAATAACATTTACATATAAAATACAAAGGACAATCGGAATCATTGATTAAGTTGAAAGTGAATTTACGGAGCATTTATGGTGTTAATTTGATTCGAATTATTGTGTTTATTATGTGACTGAAAATTTGATTTTTGTTTGTTTGTAGGTTGAATCGATAGGAATAAATAGTTACAACCTGACAATTGATTTCATGCCCAAGTTATACATTTCAACGCAAAGCCATGCCTACAAATAATGGTGACAAACCTGGAGATGGGAAGAAAGTTTTGAAAAAGAAGAGAAGCAATGCAAAGGGAAAATTTCATCGAATATTGAATCGGTTCAATAAGAGTCATCACAACAATGAATTGAAAGAATCACTGGAACTAATCATCAAGGACCTTGAAGATGCTTATTCTGAGATGGAAGGAGGTCATGCCTCGTACTTGGAAGTTTTGGATTCTGACGACGAAACAGATAAAGATATTATTGAGCACAGTAATACAGACATGGATCATCTTTACCAAGAACTTTGTGAAGCAAGGTCAATGATGGGCAAAGTGGTTGAAGCAGCAAAGGTCAAAGACACAAAACCCATTGAGGAAGTAAAGTGTACCAAGGATAATATGAGAGTGAAAAAACTGGATGCACCTGTTTTTAGTGGGAATATAAGAGATTACCCAAGCTTCAAACAAGACTACAACCTCCTCATGAAAGATGACCCGTTTACACTAAACAATGTTTGACGGGAGAAGCACTTCTTACTGTCAAAGGTGTTGACAACGATTTTACGGAAATGATGAAAAGGTTAGACATTAAGTATGGAAAGCCAGAGAAGCTTGCTGATGCTGTACTTAGTGAAATTAAAGGACTGAAACCAATGTTTGATTGTGATTATATGAGCTTTATAACCACAGTTGATGTTGTCGAGAGATGTTGGCTCGATCTTAAAAGAATGAACATGGAACTTGAAATGAACACAGCTACGATGATCAGTCAAATTGAGAGACTTTTACCTCCATTGCAGAAGAGGGTATGGGCTCTCCGTAAGCAAAAGTATGGATCACATACATTTCCGGAATTACTAAATTTTCTTTTAGAAGAAAAAAATGCTATGGAATATATTCATTCTGATTTACGAGACAGTTCTGCTAGTCGAACATTACTTAAATCAAAGGTTCACAATTCAACATTGGAGGAAGATTCAGCCGTAGAATCTCTCCAAGCACAAGTAAAGCAAAATCGAGAAACATTGAAGCAGGTGGTTGATGGATTGGCACAGGTAGCAGAGGTTATGTCGCATGGTAATAGATATAAACAGAACGGTGATGGAATGAACTCGAAGAATAATATGCCTATGAGAATAAACCGTAGAAATTGTTGGTATCATGAGACTGATAATCATGATATTGGCAAATGTACAGCATTTAGTAGATTGGATGGTCAGACTAAAATAGATTTGATTCGCAAACAAGGAGGATGTTTTAGTTGTCTCAAGATTGGTCACTTATCAAGATACTGTTCGAATAGGAAACCGTGTGATGTCCTGGATGAAAATCAACAAATGTGTGGGAGGATGCACCATCAAGCTTTACATGGAATTCAAGTCAATGGATCAACGTTTCACAATTGTATCAGTATTGTTAATGGAGATAAAGGTAGAGAAGACGTTTTGCTCATGATAAGCAAGGTTCCGAGCAATGGAAACTATTTGACAGCGCTATGGGATCCGGGAGCTAACATCTCACTTATAACACATGATTCTGCTAGGAGACTGAACCTCAAGGGAAGAGATGTAACATTGTCCGTGACAAAGGTCGGCAACACTACTGACTATATCCAAAGTAAAGAATATATAGTTTCTCTAACTGATTTAAATGGACAGGAATTGAAAATAAGGACGTATGGAATGGATCAAATTACGGCAGACGTGACTAGGGTGGACATCCGTGGCATTGCTAAGCTATTCAAAAGCGTGACGGAAAAGGATGTGATTCGACCTGAGGGAAAAGTCGACATATTGATAGGCAGTGATTGCTGTGTTCTTTTACCAACAAAGGCAGAACAAGTAGGAAATCTTCAACTGATGAAAAACCAATTTGGTTACTGTTTGAGAGGTAGTCAAACACTTCTTAAAGTTGGTACGATGTCTCATCATTTTGTACGTATTCATCATTTATATGGACAACAATACGACACTGGTAGTTTACATATTGCAAATTTTAATGGACTGAACTCAATGCAACCCGAAATGCGGAAACTGTAAGTGTGGTAAATGTCCGATCGGAAATGGTAATTATACTATAGCAGAAGAACGAGAACTGAACATGATAAGAAAGGGACTTCATTATGACAAAGATGAAAAACGTTGGACTGTAACTTATTCATGGATAAGAGAATCGGCAGAATTGCCTTACAATATAGGAGCAGCAAATCATCGTCTTGCATACAACAGAGAAACGCTAACAACGCACCGGGACAATCTATGCAAATGCATACAATGATCAAATCAGAGATATGGTTAATAGGAACATTGCCAGAAAACTTTCAGATTACGAGGTCAGGAATTATGAAGGACCAATTCATTATCTACCGCATCATGAGGTTCTAAAACCCGACTCTAAGTCAACCCCAATCAGGATTGTGTTCAATTCCTCTTCAACATACATGGGACATGTGATAAATGATTATTGGGCAAAGGGTCCGAATGTATTGCATGACATGTTAGTGGTGCTATTGAGATTTCGACAAAATAGAATTGGAATTGCAGGAGACATTTAAAAGATGTATAATGCAATCAAACTTTCAGTTTCTGATCAACATACGCATCGGTTTCTATGGAGAGATCTCGATGCAAGCAGAAAACCGGATCATTATGTGTTAAAGACGGTCACTTTTGGGGACAGACCTAGTGGCACTATTGCAACAGTTGCATTAGGAATGACTGCGGAAATGAGTAAAGATATTTATCCAGAGGCAGCCGAAATGATTCTAAGAAACAGTTATGTTGATGATATCATTAACTCTGTCGACAATAACGATCAGGCAAGAAAGGTAATGGAAGACACTGAAAAATTACTTGCAAAGGGTGGATTTACAATTAAACATTGGATTGTTACAGGGAAGCAATCCGACCAATGGAACGGATTACATATTTCAAATGAACCAAAGGAAGAGATTCTAGGAATGATTTGGCAACCGAGAGATGACATGTTTAAATTTCAAGCAAAAATAAATTTTTCAAGTAAACGTCGAGGAATACACATTGATAAAGATTTGCAACAAACTCAAATAGATGACATACCGTTGATACTCACGAGAAGAATGGTTCTTAGTCAAGTTGCGAGCATTTATGATCCCTTAGGGTTAGCTTCCCCATTTGTTTTAACCGCAAAACTACTTTTGAGATAATTTTGCAAGACAGATGGAGGAAATGGTGGATCGGATGAACCAATAGCAGATACAATGAGACAAAGGTGGATTGAGTTCTTCAAGGGAGTCTTTCAACTAGAGTCGATTCAGTTTCCTAGATGTATTAAGCCAGAGGCTGCATACAAGAACCCCGTATTAGTAGTATTTTCAGATGGAAGCAGTGTAGCATATGGAGCCTGTGCATACATAAGATGGCAAATCGGTCCCGAAACATATGAAGCGAATCTGATTATAGCAAAAAACAGGATAGCACCAACAAAACAATTGTCGATTCCGAGGTTGGAATTATGTGGTGCAGTAATTGCATCGAGAATCAGAGAAAAAATAGTGAAGGAGATGGACTTTAACTTTATTCGAATAATTCACGTGGTAGATTCAACAATAGTAAGAGCTCAGATACAAAGAGAAAGTTATGGCTTCGGAACATTTGTGGCAACTAGAATAGCCGAGATTCAAAGTAAAACAGAACCTTCTGATTGATGGTGGGTACAAGGGGAACAGAATCCTGCTGATTTGACCACGAGAGCAACAGATCCAACCGCATTGGTAATGGAATCAGTTTGGCAAAAGGGTCCAGATTTTTTACGGTTACCCATTGAACAATGGCCGATCAGGCAAGATTATTCAGAATCAAGTCAATTGCCGGATGCAGTTGGAATCACGATGTCATTTGAACATGAAGAAAAGAGTAGAGACATTGTACCCGATTTAAGTGACATTGATCTGAACCGATTTTCGAATGTAAGCAAGATGTTGCGCGTAACAAGCATAATTCTGGATATAGCTAAAAATAGATCATTCAAAGGTGCAGCGAACCGAATTTCAGCAGGAAATATACAAACAGCAGAAATGATATGGATAAAACATATTCAGAAGAGTCTACCGAAGGATTCATTAGTGAGATTTCGAAGGTTAGGTGTACAAACAAATTCCGATGGCATAATAACAGTTGGACAAAGAATGCAAGAATGGATGAAACGCACTTGGAATCAGACTGAATTTATTCTCTTGCCAAATTCGCATCCGTTTATCAAGTTGATTGTTGCTTCCTTTCATTCGGAGGATCATTCAGGGGTGGATACAACGTTGGCCAAATTAAGGAGCAGATACTGGATTCCTGGGGTACGTCGGATTATTTAGCTCGTAAAGAAACGATGCATCATTTGTAGGAAGCGAGAGAAAAAGATTGTAGAACAGCAGATGGGTATGTTACCGATAGAGAGACTACAACCTGCACCAGCATTTTATTATTGTGCGGGTGACTTGTTTGGACCATTTATGATTCGAGATACTGTGAAGAAACGAACACATGGTAAAGCATATGGTGTCCTTTTTAACTGCTTGACCACCAGAGCAGTATATGTTGACTTGGCAGAGGGTTATGATACAAGTAGTTTTATAATGACATTAAGAAGATTTGTTACTCTTAGAGGATATCCAAGAAAAATGATATCTGATTCAGGTTCACAACTTGTGGCAGCAGGCAAGGAACTGCAGCAAGTGGTTCACAAATGGGACTAGGAACCAATTAAGTCGTTTGGTGAATGCAAAGGTATGGATTGGGTCACTACCAAATCGGCAGATGCCCCCTGGGAAAACGGAGTCAGTGAATCACTAGTCAAATCTGTGAAAAAAGAGTTTGGAGGTTGCCATAGGAACATCGGTGATGACGTTTTCTGAGTTACAGACTGTGTTATTTGAAGTATCTAATCTGTTAAATGAAAGACCAATTGGAACAAAAAATTCGGACCCAACGGAAGGATCATATTTGTATCCAAATGATTTGTTATTAGGTAGATCAAGCATTCGTGTTCCCAATGGAAACTTCGATGAGAACAGCAATTTTAGATTGAGGTGGAAATTTATTCAACAAGTAGTCCAAAACTTTTGGAAAAAATGGACACGAGATTTTTTTCCTACGCTAATCATTCGTCAAAAATGGCATACCAAACAAAGGAATGTAAAAGTTGGGGACTTAGTGATAGTGCAAGATTCAAACATTGTCCGTGGACGATGGAAAATGGCGCAGATCGTCGAAGCGAATGCCGGAAGAGATGGGTTTGTGAGAGATGTGATTCTCAGATATAAAAATGTCAGTCAAGGAGTCTCATACAATGGATGTGAGGATCAAACCATACGCCGTTCCGTACACAGGCTTGTTGTAATATTACCAGTTGAGGAACAGTTAGAGGATTGACTATTTGCTGGGTGAATGTATCGCTTGAACGATATATATGTATTGTTTTTGTAGAATTTAATTAGGCTATTCCAATATCAAAACTGTCGTTTCTATCCCCATTATCAACAATCCCGTAAATGAATGACAAGGCGGAACACATAACTTGGGTGTATTATGTCAATGCGTAAGTTGAATTACAGATTAAGAACAGTTATCTTACAGTTTCGTGTACAGACCAATGAATATGAACTGATAATTCCGTTTGTTTTATATATGAACATGATTCGAAGATGTTATTATGTTACAATGATAATCGTTTGGGAAAAACTATGGAACGCGTGAATAACATTTACATATCAATACAGAGATCAACGTGTGGAAAAACTATGGAACGCTTGAATAACATTTACATATAAAAGACAAAGGACAATCGGAATCATTGATTAAGTTGAAAGTGAATTTACGGAGCATTTATGGTATTAATTTGATTATTGTGTTTATTATGTGACTGAAAATTTGTTTTTTGTTTGTTTGTAGGTTGAATCGATAGGAATAAATAGTTACAACCTGACAATTGATTTCATGTCCAAGTTATACACCTAGGAACATCTACGGTTAATGTAAATGAACTCTCTAAGCTTCTGGAACTATATCATAATAAGCAAAGCGCTGTTGAACTTTTGAATGGATTTAAATATGGTTTTAAAATTATTAGGACCTAGACGTTCATGTGACTATAGAAATTTGTTGTCTGTTTTGAAAAAAAACCTTATTGAAGCTCAAAAGAAGTTGAATAATGAGATATCATTAGGTTGAATTTAAACATAAACCTATTTCAAATCCTCGGCGCTCTCCTATTGGTTTAGTTCCTAAAAAAACTGTTGGACTTAGATTAATAACTTATTTGTCTTACTTCCGAATGAAAGTATCAATGATTTTATTGATACTCAGTTTACAAAGGTCACTTATTCATCATTTGACAATGCTGTCAAACTTGTTAAACAAATGAGAATTCTGCTTTAATGGAAAAAATGAATATTAAATCGGCATTTTCTTTACTTAAATTTTATCCTGGTGATTTTGATTTTCTAGGCATCAAGGTAAATGGTCTTTACTATATCCAAAAAATAATGCCCATGGGATGTTCTATTAGTTGTGCTACATTTGAAAATGTTTCAACCTTTTTGCATTGGTCAGTTGAAAATAAAACGCATTCTGAAATTTTGGATCATTATATTGATGATTTTATATTTGTTGGAAAAGCTCATAAAGATTACTGTCTCTTTCTTATGACTGCATTTTCAAAAATTTGTTCAAACTTGGAAGTTCCTATAGCAATTAAAAAAACAGCAGGTCCTGGAAAAAACTGGAATACATAGGTTTGTTAATTGATTTAGGGCTCCTTCCTCCAGAAGGTCATTTTTGAGGCGTCTATATGACTCTTTTAAAAATGTTAAAAAATCTCGTCATTTTATAAGATTGACAAAGGGAATACGAGATGATTTGCATATGTGGCAATATTTTTATAAAGAATTTAATGGCTATACATATATCCAAGATTAAGATTGGGTTTCAAATGCTGATTTACATTTGTATACTGACAGTGCAGGTTGTTATTTACTGGTTTGTGCAGCTTATTTAAATAGGCCATGGGCAATTTTACTATGGCCATAATTGGGGCAAAGTTTTATTAAGTGAAATTACTTATTTGGAAAATATACCTATTGCTTTGGCCATCTATTTATGGAAAGAAAGGTTTACGAATAAGAAGATAATTTGTCATTGTGATAATATGGCTGTTGTTACAATTTTAAATTCAAAATCTTCAAAAACTGACAGGGTTATGTTTTTGTTAAGAAAAATAGTTTTGTAAACATTATTATTCAATTTTCAATTTAAAGCGTTGCATATTTTTTTCAAAAGACAATTTTATTGCTTAAGCTTTATCTCGTGGACAGATGAAAAAGTTCAGAGAAGTAACGAGCAATGCCGACCGGACGCCACAGACTATTCCACACGAATTCTTAAATCTTTTGTTATAGAAGGTTCAAAATTGTTGAATTATTCAATTTCTCAAACTACCAAAAATGTTTATGAAAATGCATTGCATTCGTTCAATATGTTCAGGATGGAATATTCTATTTCCTTAGTTGGCCACCAAGTAACAGACAAATTATTGGTTATACATGTATTGTTTTTTTTGTCACTAAATCATTATTCATCATTACAATGAGATCATATATATCTGGAATAAGTTACAAATTAAAAATTCAAGGGAATGAATATTTAACTTTATCTTGTATCATTCAGAGACTTTTGGGTGGTTGTGATAGACTTTACAATTCTTGAGATCTTCGGGAACCTTTGTTTATTGATTTTTTTATTAGATTAAATGTGGCTTTGAGGCACGTGTGCTCTTCTAATTATAAATCAATATTGTTTCAAACAGCATTTAACCTAGCTTGCTATATTTTTACGTTTGAGTGAATTTGCCATTACAACGAATGTTATGCAAAGCATGTTTTACAAAGGCGGGATGTTTATATTGACCTTCTTAAATCAGCTGTTTATTACGATAAGTTTTTTTTTCAAAAACTGATCAAAAAGGGAGATCCACTACAGTAACTTTAGTTGTAAAAAATAAATAAAAATGAATCAAATGGGATCTGTCCTTTACAAAGTTTGAAAGCATTTTTGCAAATAAGACCTGGAAATGATGGTCCTCATTTTTGCCATATAAATGGAAAATCATTGACAAGATTTCAGTTTCAGACTGTTTTAAATAAAGGGGGGTTAGATCTTGCTTACACAAAGTTGGGGGCAAGGCTATTAAACATACTGATTTTGATGATATCCATTCAACTCTTTTCGCTGATGATGGCGAATCTGTTATATATTGGCAATGACATTTTTATTAATGCTATTCAGTCAGCATTAGAGTTGGTTACTAAGTATCCAAACAGATTTTTATATCAAGATGAATTTTAAACTGTTTAAAGTTGCAAGCCATCGTGCATGGACACATGAAGTTGTATGTCAGTTGAATGAATTATTTTAGTTGTTGAATGCATGCATCAAGTTGAACAGCTCTGTTGAATATACAACAGTTTTGTTGTTAGTTGTAAATACATAGTTGAATAAAAAAAAAATGTTGTGCACGTTGTTTATATTTGTACTATTGTATAGTAAAGTTGATTACTTCGTTGATCTTTTTATAGTAAAGTTGATTACTTCGTTGATCTTTTTAGAGTAAAGTTGATTACTTCGTTGATCTTTTGTATAGTAAAGTTGATTACTTCGTTGATCTGTTGTATAGTAAAGTTGATAAATACGTTGATATGTTGTATAGTAAAGTTGATTACTTAGTTGATATGTTGTATAGTAAAGTTGATTACTTCGTTGAAATGTTGTATAATAAAGTTGATTACTTCGTTGATATGTTGTAAAGTTCAGTTGATTACTTCTTTGATCTGATGTATAGTTCAGTTAATTACTTCGTTGATCTGTTGTATAGTAAAGTTGATTACTTCGTTGATCTATTGTATAAAAAAGTTGATTACTTCGTTGATCTATTGTACAGTAAAGTTGATTACTTCGTTAATCTGTTGTATAGTTTAGTTGATTTTCTTCGTTGAAATGTTGTATAGTATAGTTGATATACTTCGTTGAAATGTTGTTTAGTATAGTTGATATACTACGTTGAACTGTTGTATAGTACAGTTGCTATACTACGTTGAACTGTTGTATAATATAGTTGATATACGTCGTTGAACTAATATTTAGTATAGTTGATATACTTCGTTGAACTAATGTTTAGTTGTTAAACTCCGTTCAATTAAGATGCTTGTTCAAAACCTAGGTTTTTTTCATTTGTTTTGTGTGTTTAAGTTATTTTTTTTGTCATGGATTGATAAATTGTTTTATAAAAGTTTTGCGATGCCTACAAACAAGTTTGCTAGCATTTGGCTGAATTTATTACAGTTGGCGTCTGGTAGCCCAGTTGCCATTTGGAGAAAACATATGATGGTTGCCCTTCTATGTTTTTATCTGGGACATTTATGAGACATTGTCGATGAATACAGATTCATAGGCCGGTTGATATATAGTTGAATTGTCCTAATAAATCCATGACAAAAAATTGCCAAAATTCAAACTTACTATTTGTTGTTTTTTATTATGATTATTATTTAGTTTGTCTTACAATTTATCTTCATTTGTATAACGAAGGTAATCTGGAGTCATTGGAAATACTATGAGTGATTTTAATGGATTTGGGTTTTCTTTTATCTGGTATATCGAATTCCTAAATTTATATCTGTTGGTTTCTTTCGAATATTTAATAATAAGATTTAATCATTAAGCATTAAATCAATTTAATAAATTAAGATTATCGTCTGCTAAACTAGAGTTATCTTTTCTTTAATTTTGAAGGACTTGAGCGTCTTTCATTTACCTACATAATTTCGTAAGCGGTTTTCCCGCTTTTATTTGGTATAAAATTGCATGCTTTTCGTGATTGGTTCATCGTGTGATGTGAACTGAAGGAACACAAAACCCACCCTACCCATCCTTGAGAATATGTTTTGCTCTCTGTTGTATATTTTCAGATATCGTTAAAGACAAGTCATGGATTGGACAGAATATGAACTGAATATATTGATTTACTGAATAGCTGAATTTATTACAGTTGGCGTCTTGTAGCCCAGATGCCATTTGAGGAAAAAATATGATGGTTGCCTTCCTATGTTTTTATCTGGGACATTTATGAGACATTGTCGATGAATACAAATTCATAGGCCGGTTGATATATAGTTGAACTGTCCTAATAAATCCATGACAAAAAATTGCCAAAATTCAAACTTACTATTTGTTGTTTTTTATTATGATTATTATTTAGTTTGTCTTACAATTTATCTTCATTTGTATAACGAAGGTAATCTGGAGTCATTGGAAATATTATAAGTGATTTCAATGGATTTGGGTTATTTTTTATCTGGTATATCGAATTCCTAAATTTATATCTGTTGGTTTCTTTCGAATATTTGATAAAGGTTGAGGATGAACACATATTCGGCCACTTTCATTTTTGACAAAACGATCTGAAATGTTTTTTGGAATATTTGATAGATTTTTTTCAAATTTAAGCTAGAATCGAAACCTTTTAATGACAAAACCAGTTTAAATCTTTCACATAAAATAATTGAATCAATTTGCCATTTACACAAAGACGAAATTGACTGGATCTAATTTAAAAGAAAAATGATCTTTTGTAACTTGCCAATTTAAGACCAATATCATTATCAAATAGTGATTACAAAATACTCTCATACACTTAAGCTTTAAGAACAAAAATAAAAACCCTTAAATTTAATCATTAGTGCTGATCAAACAGGATGCACAAAGAACAGATTTATAGGTTTTAATTCACGCAAAATACTAGATGTAATAGAATACGCAGATAAGTTTAATATAGAAGGAGCAATTTTATTCATAGAATTTTTGAAAGATTTTGACACATTAGAATGAAATTTTATGTATTATACTTAAGAATATTTAGGTCTAAATAAACCCTTCATAATTTGGATAAAAATCTTTTATGCAAATGTAAATAGTTCTATATTCAAAATGGGTGGATATCTGCCCCTGTTAGACCCCTAAGAGGTGTTCGGCAGGGATGCCCGTGCTCTTCTTTACTTTTCGTAATGTCAGTAGAAATAATGGCTAACCAACTAAGGCAAAACAAAAACATAAAAGGCATAGAATTAAAAATTGATAGTAAAACACATAGCTTGTAAATCACGGAAGTTGCTGGTGATTCAGCTCTTCTTCTAAAATCAAAAGAAGAAATCCGAACAGCATTAAATACAAATCGAAATTTTTTGAACTTTTTTCGGATTACAACTAAATAAAAGTAAAACGGAAGGACTGTGGATTGGTAAACGCAAACATAGTAGAGATAAAGAAGATGAAACATATCGTAATAGGCTACAAAATAACAGATATTAGTATATCGGGTTCAATATAATTCTGACAATTATAGGATTTGCTATCTGCACGTCATACTTTTTTTCCAATCAAAGAAACAAATTTACTAATGTATTCATTCTCTTTAAATCTAAATTTGACAAATACGTAAGGTCATACAATCTACACAAAGAACATACTACATTCCAAGTGTTTCAAACTTTAATTTAACAGAAATTTGTTTTTCTCAAAGAAACAAAACACTTTTGTAATACTTTTAAGACACCTTAACTAATATCAATAATTAATTAAGCACCTAAGTAGTTTGAAATCCAAGTAGAATTAAAAACCAATTATTCAGAGAACAATTGAAAGTCTTTCCACATGAAAAACAACATTTATTTGAATAGGAATCTAGTAAAATTTGGTTTAAAACTTTCAGCGTCAAATGATAGCTTATTTCGCGCTGATTCCAAAATATATGGTTTCTATACAATATTTTTTAAATACGGGAGATAATTTGTTACTTCCGGTTTTAAAAATGTTACTCCAGGTAATATCATAATAATTAAGATTTTTACTTGACACTGATACCAAAAATATCTGGTTCTATATACTTTTATAACAGTCAAGAACAAGAGATTTGTACACAAGAAAAAACAGTGCTTGGGGAGATAACTCTAACAAGAGTTCGGCTTAACACACTCATTTTTTAAATCGTAATAACTGTTCGATATCATACGCACAAAATCTAAGCGACATCTTATAAAAAAAAAAGCACCGTAAGAAAAAAGCGGCGGAAGAAGAATAAAAGAAAAATTATTTAAAACCAATTGTTCGGAGAAGAATTGAAGGTCTTTCAAAATAATAAACAAGTAATTAGATATGAAAATTGTAAAAACAGGTGTTAAACGTCATTAACAGCTTCAAATGATAGCTTATTGTACGCTGATTCCAAAAATATATGGTTTCAATGCAATATTTTTTAAATAAGGTAGCTAATTGAATATTTCCAGTTTGCAAAATGATACTTCCGGTATCATTTAACTGTTTAATTGACACTGTTTCCGAAAATATATTGTTCTATATACTTTTACATACAAAGAGTACAAAAAATAGCTACTTCCGGTTTACACAAGGTCACTTCCGGTTTTCTTATCAAGGTCATATTGCTTGCAACTTAATGCAAAAAATCCCAGGGCTTTATTATGCATACATATAAGATAAAAGCAAAGGTCAAAATCTAGAACGTCAACTAAACATATGACCTTGTGCTCAATTTCAAGGTCATAAACCAAACACCTCAAATCAAAAGACCCTAAGTCTTAATGATATTTGGTTGATGAGTTATATCACCATATGCATATTTTTAAATAAAAGAGGGGAGGAAACTATAATGTAATGTTAGCGTACCCTTTAAACCAATACATATGTTGTCGATATAGTATATGTTGTTTGAAAAGATGTGAAAATAAGCCAAAATCAAAATTAAGAAACGATCTTGACCCTTGAGCTTGACACCATTTTATTTTGTTTGGACCAAGGACCTTAAATCAAAAGACCATAGATCTCTATCAATTATGGTTAACATATTACATTTACATTTTACTCATTTTAAACACAGAAGGGGAAATAACTCTCATATGGAGTGTCCGGACCGCTTCACTAAAAATAATTTTTATGATCCTTAGGAAATAACGAACAAATTGGTGACATTATTTTGTCGTTATCTCTAACGGATGCGAAGGAGATATGTACACAAGAAAAACAGTGTTTGGGGAGATAACTCTTACAATAAAAAGTGTTCGGCTCAACAGGGTTAGTTTTAAAATCATAATGACTGTTCGATATCATATGCACAAAATCTAAGCGACATCTTGCGAAACAAAAAAACACCGTGAGGAAAAAGTGGGTGAAGAAGAAAAAATAGTAATTAGAAGACAACCAATAGGTCTTTCCACAGAAAAGTGGGAAGACCTAATGATAGTAATCAGAAGAAAACCAATAGGTCTTTCCACAGAAAAGATAAGATATATAATCGCCAAATTCAACAAAACATATCCATTAAAAAGCATGTTCTTACCTTTAAACAAGGTAAACCATCCGATAACGAAAATCGACATTCAACACACTTAATTCATGTAATTGATAATCGAGATAAACCGACACTAGTTAAGCGATTTCGGATAAGTGTATTTTATTATTATTGAACATTGTATTTAATTGTAAAAAAGTATATAATTAATTTCAGATCAGTCTATTATATTAATATTGAACATTGTATATAGTTATATTATTCTAATATGAAATATAAGAAAATAATACTTATCTATATGAAACTCTTTTTTTTTCTTAATTTATGTGTTCATTCCGGTCATGTGATGTTGTCATTTTAGTGTTATATGCAACATTGCCATGAAAGCGGGAGGTTTTGATAGCTACAAAACCAGGTTAAACCCACCATTTTTTTCTTAAACTGTCCTGTACCAAATCAGGAATTGCAAATTTTATCTTATAGTTCGTTTCTGTGTGCGTTGCATTGTCGTTGGTTTTTTGTTGCCCTTTATTATTTCTGTTGTTTCCCTCAGCTTTAGTTTGTAACCCAGATTTGTTTTCTAAAAATCGATTTAAGACTTTCGAACACTGGTATACTACTGATGCCTTTATTTATATAAACTTGCTAGTCGGGCAATACCTCTTTTAATACATTGTCCAAAATGCTGAAACCAATTAATATTTTTTAGACAACTGTTGAATTGATGTATGGTATGCGGTTATTCAGTCACGTGCATATTTGTTAAGCTACACTGTTTGTTTATAATATACCGGTTTCCGTAGGTCATTAGTATTTTCATTATGACGAGCATTGTTTAAATTTATTGTTTATCTACGATTATATGCTTTCCAGAAAATGAACACATGCATATAGTAGTACGAGCGGGAGTTAGCGTCATACAGGCACATATTTTTGTTGCTGTTTTAAATTTGTAACATGTTTATTACAGTCGGTCCTGGATCAAGCCTTCAATTTTACCCTGGTAACATTTCAGTAACGAAGAGGAAAGGCGATAAACTTGGGCCTATTGAGTGTAGAGCAACATGCAATCCAGCTTGTCAGTACAAATGGACCAAACCAGATAAAACAATTATTAACGACAGAGAACTGATGATAAAATCATTATCTATTGATGATCATGGACCGTTTATATGCACAGCATCAAATAGACTTGGTGATGTAAATAATAAGCTTGATGTGACCGTAAATTGTAAGTAAAATTAAGTACAATGAGGCTACATGCCGACCTGTGAACAATTTCGCCTTGGTATCATGCATGTATAAATAAAGCATCGATATTCAATTTAAACAAAAACAAATGTTTTCAAACTTTCTTTTCTTTCTTAATCCACAAATCTAAGGGAAATGTATGTCATCTCATATATACAAATCCAATGTTTTACTAAAAACACTCGCAAATACCATAACAATGGGGAAAATTGTATGTTTGGTAATGTAAGTGCTTCATGAAACCTTAATTAAACAAGAAGAAATCTAAAAATGTACACACACTAGCTATAGAATTATTGAGGAACTGATGATTAATTTGTGCTTTGTTTGGTCTGCACTAGTTTTGAAAATAACTTCAATCTTACTCTTATCCGAGGCTAAATATCTACCTATGTCAACGCTTAGTGCAGTAAAAGTGTAGATTAATAATACTATCAGAAAAGGACACTATTTTGAAATTTCGTTACCATAAATATACATTCCAAACGTGTCAAACGTTCTTTTGCAGTCTGTACCTCGCGACATTCTGTATTTTATATGTCTCAAGTCTGAACCTATTATTCAGTGGTTGTCTTTTTTGATATATATCATATTTGTTTTCGTTTATTTTTGGGGGCCTAAATCAGGGCCGTTAGTTTAGATACATAATGAATGCCGTTCGTTGCCTTTAAGTCGTTTACTTCTTCATCATTTGGTCCATGGTGCATCTAGGTTTTTGTAATTTATTTGACCGTTTAAATAAAATGTCACAGTTGTGTCCATTTAAAAATATGAATTAAGTTAAAAAAAATACCACATCCCTAATCATTATTGTAACTGGCGTAAGCAAAGCATTGGTATATTTCAAACAAAAAAAAAACACACAGTTTTCACTTACATTATTGATTTCACTTTCAGATATATTGATGGTTGTCTTTTCATTAACAATCCGAACTTTTCTGATTTGGTTCCAAAAATAAAATAAAAATTAAAGAAAGAACAGACACGGCTCCCTCTGCCTCAATTTTAGACTTATACCCAGCCATTTCAGAACCAGCAATTATGACAAACAAGACGATTTTAATTTTGAAATTATCCATTTCGACGACCTTAGTTGCAACATACCAACTTCACCTGCATATGGAATATACATTTCCCAACTTATTCGATATTCAAGAGCTTGCACCTCCTACTCAGACTTTGAAACACGTCACCAGTGTCTGAGCAGAAAGTTGATGAACCAAGGGAATGTCAAAGAACGTCTCGTCCTTTTCTAAAACAGTTCATCGGAAAGTACCAAGACCTTTTTGATAAATATTCCTAATCAACTTCATAAATAATACCTAATGGTCTTGATTTATAGATTCCGTAAATTGACGTTGTTTATCATCTTAATAACGTGTTATATTATTCTTTTATTTGTTTTTGTTCTATTATTAATAAAACTTTTACTGTTTGATCTATTTTCTGTGATATTCATTCGACGTGGCTCGGAACTTATACATACCGTCAATGTGTTATTTGTATTATCTATAATTTTTGCTGGTGTGTTTTGTACGTGTGACTTTTTGTGTTTCTTTGGTACATATGATGTGGCTCTGTACTTTTAAAAATCCTCTCATTGTGTTACTGTTATATTATAATCATGATGCCATTATCATATTGTTCTACTCGCGTAGTTGAATTAACCAGATGTGGATTCGAAAAAATTCTAAAGAACTTCTCGATAATTTTCAACCTCGTTTTTTTTTCTGAAATAAGTTCTTACAAAACTTTTGATTTTTCAACCCTGTATACCACCGTTCCCCATGTGAAATTATAATTTTGAAAATACTTTGAACAACAAAATTATATTATATTTCTTTCTGAGAGACGTTTACATTCTGACGTCAAACACGTGACTCTAGACAAGAGTTAATTTGAATGCAGTCACAGGACTTGAAATATTTCAATCCTTTATGGGTTTATTAAATAAACATATATGAGTAAGCAATGAATGTGGTTGTAAAATTTGATAAATGCTTTTATGCTTTTCCGTTAGATATGTGTTTGTTTTTGTTGTTTTAATTGAGATTGTTACACATATATGTCTGCTGCACCCCTATTTTAACAACTGTAGCTATTATGTCTGTTTTGTTGACGCATCGTTGTAAATATAGCGGAATTTGATGCGACTGTCCTACAAGTGAAAGGTTTAGCGCTATAAAACCAGTTTCAATTCACCATTTGCTACATTTGAAAATGCATGTACCAAGTCAGGTATAGACACAGTTATCAGGATCTGACGTGAAAACATGTGCGCTGCCATTACTAAGTCACGTGGTACGTCAGCCATAACAGTAGTGAAATAACGCACGTTGTGACGTGTGCATCAATAACAACATTATCGATCTTTTGTTTACTTTTTTATTTTATCCGTTTTTTCTATAACTAATTAATGTATAGTGGGAAAAAATATAAAAAAGGTGATGGAAGTTCTTGTGCAGTCAATGGTTGCTGTGTAATATCCGTCGAAAATTAAATTTATGGAAAGAATCAATGTGTGAAATACATGGACAATTTCACGAAGACTGTGCATGTTTAATTCCATATAAATTGCATCTAATGCCGTCGGATGGTCTAATGAGAGCAGAATGGACGAAGGCCATTAATAGAAAAACTTTGCCGAAAACAGTTTTCGTTTACTCGGAACATTTTCTAGATGGAATGCCGAAGGACAGAAATCCATTTCCAAAACTGAAAATGGGTTATGAAAGGAAAGTTACAACTGGCCGACGCAAAAATCATAAACATGAATCAGATGTTAAAAAACGTAAATTGATTGACTGTGATGATGACATTTCAGATTTTGAAGAACTTGATTTAAGTCTTGAAGAAGCTGACCAATCTTTGCCCGAAGCCGTCTGTAGTTTTTACGTTGTCAACCCGACTACATGTGCGTCTACACACAATGAAGAAAATGAAGAAAATGTTCAACTCTTGGATTCCATTGTTGGCAGATAAATTGAAAGCTCTTATAATTTGGCTTCCAAGAGAAACATTAAGAGACTGCTGCACAGAATCTTTCAGAGAAAACTACCCTCGAACTACGTACATAATAGATTGTGCTAAGACATTTATCCAAAGACCTACTAATTTAAAAAGTCGGGGCGGGACATATAGCAACTATTAATCTCACAATACGGCTAAGAACATGGTAGGGATATCTCCTCATGGACAAATCATGTTCATATCAAAAGCGTTCGGACGTGCAAGTGACAAATTAATTGTTGAAAAAAGTGGTTTCCTTAATTATCCGTTACCTGGTGTTGAAATAATGGCCGATAGAGGCTTTACAATAGAGGATTTACTTTTCCCCGGAAGGGTTAAACTTAATATTCCGTCCTTTAAGCCACAATTGAGTGCTGAGGACGTCACTTCAACACGAAGGATTACTCTCTTGAGAGTCCACGTAGAAAGAGCAATCAGACCACTGAAAGTGTTTAAAATCTTGAGTGGTACAGTACCTGTGTCTTCAATAAAACTTTTTGACGACATTCTTATGGTTTGTTCTGCACTTGTGATCACTTGTGAATTTAAAATATGATCTCATTCGAGATACATGTACAGAGGAAGACACTGAATGAATTATATCAAAACCAATGTTGTACTGTATATAATTTTGTAGTAAATATGAATTCGTTTCATTAATTGTATTGTTTTGTTTTTTGTGTATACATTTGTAGATATTTTTGTATTTTGTTTTACAACTTTTCGGTACTTGCACATCATATACAACGTAACATGTACTACAAATGACTAGTGTACCAAACATTTTTAAAAAGACGCATACATGTGTGTAATATGTACCCAATAAAACAACCACTGTGTGGATAATAAAAATGAGCCAATTACCAAAAGATAAAATTTCAACTACAATATTCTCACCACAAGACACCTTAGATATTTATGACATAACATGCCATATTAAAATGTTACTTGTAAAAGTAATACTTCTTCAACCCATTTTAAACATCAACACTGTGTTAACATTGTGCATCATTTGATCTCCAAGATAAACATTATTGATCTACATGTGTATTCTTACATACTCAACTATCAAAATGATCGTATTAGAAACAAAATGCCATGATTTCAAAATAGCAACTTTTATGAAGAAAAATGGAAGAATAGGCATCTTTTCACTTAGAAGATGCACATTTTGCATCGTTCAAGAATTTAAAATACAATGAATTGACTAGTGTTTAGTTGATTAATTGATTGTTGGTTGCTTAACGTCCAGTGGCACATACTTCGTTCATATTCAGGATGATACATGTAGCTTGATTGGTATCTTTTGTTGTGTTGACTGGGGGAAGTTCACATTAGAAACTTGACTACTGTGAAATCAGATATTAATTAGTGTTTTTATTCATTTCAAAAATATAATTAATTAAGTGATGCTATTTTAAGATACATATACATGTATATTTAATGTTGAAATTTTACATGACAAGAATGAATGCACTAACTAATTTCTGAATTTACAGTATTAAATGATTTTCCTGATTATATTAGCAACAAGAACACTTTGAGGGGGTTTGTATATTTTTTTTAATTCTGAGGATTTTTTCATTGAAGTAATTAACAATCATACATGTAAATAAATATATAAATGTTGTATCTACATTATACATTTACATGTATATATAATTCAAGCAAAATAAAGAAAAGAACTTGGTATTAATGTTCTACTTGATAAGTAAACATAATGAAAATACTACATGACTTTTAAATAAATATTAAAATCCTAATGAAATGTGTATGATACAACAATCGCATGAATTGTATAAAAGCTTTGCTAAAAACTAATCTATCATCTTCAATTTGATCAACAATAGTAGGCGTATATACAAAATATAGTCCTGGTATCTATGATGAGTTTATTTACTACCACTGGGTCGAATTTTTGAAATACTAAGGCTTTTCTACCTTAGGCATAGATTACCTTAGATGTATTTGGCAAAACTTAGACGCGCGTCTGGCGTATATACAAAATTAGTCCGGGTTTCTATGATGAGTTTATTTACTACCACTGGGTCGATGCCACTGCTGGTGGAGATTTATTTCCCTTAGGTATCACCAGCCCAGTAGTCAGCACTTTTGTGCTGACTTGAATTATCATTGATATGGTTATATTTATAAATTTACTGTTCACAAAATTATGAATTTTTGAAATACTAAGGCTTTTCTACCTCAGGCATAGATTACCTTAGCTATACTTGGCAAAATTTGTAGGAATTTTGGTCCTCAAAGCTCTTCAACTTCGTACTTTATTTGGCCTTTTTAACTTTTTTGAATTCGAGCGTCAATGATGAGTCTTTTGTAGACGAAACGCGCGTCTGGCGTATATACAAAATTTAGTCCTGGTATCTATGATGAGTTTATTTACTACCACTGGGTCGAATTTTTGAAATACTAAGGCTTTTCTACCTGAGGCATAGATTACCTTAGATGTATTTGGCAAAACTTACACGCGCGTCTGGCGTATATACAAAATTAGTCCGGGTTTCTATGATGAGTTTATTTACTACCACTGGGTCGATGCCACTGTTGGTGGAGATTTATTTCCCCTAGGGTATCACCAGCCCAGTAGTCAGCACTTTTGTGCTGACTTGAATTATCATTGATATGGTTATATTTATAAATTTACTGTTCACAAAATTTTGAATTTTTGAAATACTAAGGCTTTTCTACCTCAGGCATAGATTACCTTAGCTATACTTGGCAAAATTTGTAGGAATTTTGGTCCTCAAAGCTCTCCAACTTCGTACTTTATTTGGCCTTTTTATCTTTTTTGAATTCGAGCGTCAATGATGAGTCTTTTGTAGACGAAACACGCGTCTGGCGTATATACAAAATTTAGTCCTGGTATCTATGATGAGTTTATGACATGAATTATCATTGATATGGTTATATTTATAAATTTACTGTTCACAAAACTTTGAATTTTTGAAATACTAAGGCTTTTCTACCTCAGGCATATATTACCTTAGCTGTATTTAGGAAAACTTTTAGGAATTTTGGTCCTCAATGCTCTTTAACTTCGTACTTTATTTGGCCTTTTTAACTTTTTTGAATTCGATCGCGAGCGTCACTGATGAGTCTTTTGTAGACGAAACGCGCGTCTGGCGTATATACAAAATTTAGTCCTGGTATCTATGATGAGTTTATTCATCATTTTCTTTAAATAAAATGTGCGCAGTCTAGCAACATGCTCACATACATATTGTTCATCATATGGTACTTCAATGAACTGAAACGTAAACGTTTACCTTTTCTTAGTCCAGTACAAAACATAGTTAACTGAATTTGCATAACAAATTCTCGATTCCCTTTCACTTTTAAAACTTAAATACCATTTTTATTCATATGAACATCATATTTTTGACCTGTGAAAAGTAAAATCACAAAAATACTGAACTTAGAGGAAAATCAATTCGAAAAGTCCATAATCACATGGCAAAATCAAATAACAAAAAGCATCAAAAACGAATGGACAAGAACTGTCATATTCCTGACTTGGTACAGGCATTTTCAAATGTAGAAAATGGTGAATTAAACCTGGTTTTATAGCGCTAACCTTCTCACTTTGATAGTTCATACAATGTTGTCCACCTGGCAGAAGGACTTTTAATTTCCAGCAATGTGTCGCCTTTAAAAAAGCCATCCGGACTTGCAGATAGCCAGTTCACTTCTGATGATACGTACGTTACCTTTTAAACGACACGCGTACGATATCCATTTGTCAATAAATACTCCTCAGCTGCAGTTTCACCTTCTTGGCCGTGCTTTGTAAATTTATTACCTACAAACTTTGGATGAAGGTGTTCACGAATAAAGTTAGTACTGTCTGTAGTTTCCTTAATCGGAACTTTGCTTGCGCTGCTTGCAGTGAGTCTAATTTTTTTTCGTCTTTCCACAGAACACTCTTGCTGTGGTTAATAGTGTCAGTTTGTAATTTTATAGTATGGGTCAAGTCGACAGCAAGATATTTAGAATAAAAAGATGAGCACCTTTGACAAGAATCTAATGAATCATGTTCACCATGATCTTTAGGAATGTTCTCCTTAACGGCTGGTTTGCTGACGAAACTTTTATTAATTGTTGTTCCTTTTAGCTTGAACATGGGAAGAAGGGGAGACTGTTCTACAGCTGTTCTTAGTTCTTGGGAAGAACAATACATTGGTGTGTCATGAACACCTGGAGCATTTACATTTAAATCTTCTAGTAAATTTTCACCCTGTTTTGGTTTTTTGAACACTATGTTTAACGAAGTCCTTTGATCAATGTTTTTCTTGGTACCTCTGTTCCACGTGGCATAGTCATCTGTACAGCTAGCACCAGTCATGTTATTCCTGACTGCATGTTCAACCTTCCAAAGCACTGCACCTATATGATTACAGGATATCCCTTGTTCTGCAATACAAGTATTCCATCCGTGTTCAACAGTTCAGTCCATAGAGCAAATTACATAGGCTTCGTTCACCCTACTTACTGTCTGGGAAGCACGAACTTCTGCTTTCAAATACATCCTGGCATCCGAGAAAATGTTATGAAAACTTTGTCAACATTGCCGCTCTGAAAATAGTTGTAGCTTTGGAAACTTTTGAAGTTTTTCATTTCTGCACCATCCACGGCTTTTGACGATATCAAATAATTAAAAATGTCCCCCTACATGATGGTTGGCTACTTTCTCATGTCGTCAAAATCCACTCCGTTACGTTATTTAATTCTGAGGGCATTGATCCTTTCACCTGAGTAGTCATAATACAGGTAATAATCCAACAATTTTTACGCACTGATTCGCTTTGTTTACAATTTCTTTCACTAATGCAATGGCGGACTGCTATCGTGACGCGCAAGTGGCAGTTATCTAATCAAAGGGCGATAATTGAATAAATCCGTCTATATGACAGTTGTTGTCCATTCGTTTGATGTGTTTTATCATTTAATTTTGCCATTTGATTAGGGACTTTCCGTTTTGCATTTGCCTCGGTTTTCAGTATTATTGTGATTTTACTTTTTATTATAAACTGCAGATACGTGGGATGACCGGTTCAACTCCAGTATTCACTATTTGGTTTACTATCACGACGTCGAACACTGCATTTTTTGTGTAATTTTGTTTTATCCGACAAGTCATAAGTCAATCTGTTCACCCAAACACTTAAGTTTCCCCATGTTCCTATAACTGTCGATTATTTTTTTGATTTTTTTGTTACAACGGAACATCATAAGAAAAAGTGGACCTTGAACATAGATATTTGTTTAAAAATATCATCATAATGTACATTTAACTGGAAAGCTTAAGTTCAATTGTATGAGGGATTCAAATACTGTTTTGTCCGTCTGAATAACCAGTTGGTTAAGTAGAAGAAGGGAAAAAAATAACTACAAGGAAAATTCAAACGATAATCCCTTTTCAAATGGCAAAAACAATATCATAAAACGAAGGAAACCAGTTGTGAGTCATGTTCTGTACTCGGTACATGCATTTTCTTATGTAGAAAAGAGTGGATTAAATATGGTTTTATGGCTATTAAATCTCTTCCTAGTATGACCGTCGCATAGTGTTATAAACGTACTAATTAAATAAATAGGTCGCGACTAACTTTTACTTGTTTCCTTACTATCCTCAACACAAGATAAAAAAAAAATCAAAATTTATATGAAAATTCTTTCAAGGAAATCGTAATGTGTGACATCATTGAAACTATATACCTATTGTGTATTGCTATTTTAAAAATCTAAAATATTTAAAGACACCCATACTACTTTAAAGCATAAATAATATCAATTATATTATCTGAACACTGTTATAAATTGCATTTTAACTTGCCATATTTTTTTCAGATGGTCCTTCGGCAGTAATACTTTCACCACAAACAAAACAGTATACTGTAAGGTATGGACAAAACATTCCTCCTATCAACTGTACAACAAATTGTAGACCTGAATGTATATACACATGGTTTGGTCCTCATGTTCTCTCTGGTACCAAAAACGTTCTAAGTTTTGAAAATATACAGAAAAATCAAAGAGGGGACTATAACTGTAAAGCAATTAATGAAGTTGGCAGTATGCAGTCAGCTGCAATCAATGTGAACGTGCAATGTAAGTTATACGAGCTAACTGATCCATGTTGTACCTAAGGAACCCTCGTCCCGTTTCCAAAAAAATACGCTATTTATAAATCGGATGAGTTGTCTTTTCATCTTTTCGGCCCCTTTTATTTTTTTCAAGTTAATAGATACGTTGGAATAATTTATAACTATATAATGCTTGCTTTTAAAAATAAATTGATAAATGTGTTAATATGAAAATACGTTGTCAGTCTTTGGGTGATATATATTTTTCTAAATACATTTATAGTTCTACTTGATATGTTCTCAATCAAATGAAATAACATATAACACATATATCGTCTATAACAAAGTTGTGTACCGGTACAATTAATTGTATTTCCTAATGCGGTTCATTGCTACACTATTTTGTCCCTTATATTGATCGGATGTTTCCGAATACTTTTTTTGTTGAAGAAACATTTTTTTTTAGATTTAAAATATTCCACTATCTTGACAAACTATTTTTACGTTTGATCTCTATGTGTCTTTGTATCATATCCAATTACTGATATGGAACGGGAACATTTTGAACGTTTTTATGGCAGCACCGTTATGTGTGTGCACTCAACGACGATTGATATGTACTTAGTTTCTAACAGTGTCTGACACATGTAACAAAATGCAAAGAACTTACTGCTTTACAACAGTTTGCAAAAAGTAAAATCAAAGATTCTGAACTCCGATGAAAATTATGAATGATAAAGGGTCTTTTTATGCCGAAATATTTGTAAAATCGATTTCATTCCATCTCTTGTTTGTACAGTTTTCTTTTCAGTATCTTTTCCTTAAGACGGATATATTATGTTTATGTTTGTACGGAATCGTCGTGAAATAATTTTTATATTTGCTAGACGTTGTGGGTGGGTCCTTAATATGTATAACTTTCTTTGTATGACTCTCTAAAGGTCTAGGACATTCGAGAAGCATTGCAATCAGACAGCATTTTACTTTTCACTATGTGTTACATATAACATAAACAAATATAAAATTTGATCAATTACACAATTATCCATTACTAATTTCAGATGAGCCCATTGTAAACAAAGTGACGATAAATGGTACGAACTTTACTGTAAGTGAAAACACGAGAGTTATATTATTTTGCAATTTCGAAGGGAATCCTGTACCAACAATCACATGGACAAAAAATAACATAATCCTAGGTGAAGATGTTGAAAACAGCGGACGGTCTTTTTATACAATTAACGCAGTACGATGCAAAGATACTGGAAATTATTCGTGTGTAGCAAATAATTCACTTGGAATGTCATCCGCACAGCAATCACTGTTTGTCACTTGTAAGTAATACTTATTCAAAAATCAATCCCAAACATTTAGAATGAATAGAAGCTAAAGACTTGAAGGACAGTCTTAATAGCACTTGTTCCCATAGCGTGATCAAGACAGGATGCTAAATCGTCTTATTGTCGTCTTCGGTATCTCTAGTATTGCTTCTTTTATACTTTTTGACAGTGTTCCAACCCATGTGAAAGCACAATATTAATGATTAATTTGGGAAGTAAACGATTAAAGGCTCTCAGATTTACTCTGTATCTGGTTTCCAACTACATAATATTATTGTTTGTCAAGAACCGGCAATGACATACCTTCAATCTAGCTTGAATAAACTTAATTTGGGCCTTGGAAAATCTTATTTCTCGTCTTTAGACTTCATGAGCACAAAACTAGGATGAACTCTTTCTTTACATCCGACGCACTTTTCTTGATTTAATAGACAGCCACCAATATATTAAAGACATTGTGATACACAATAAAGTGTGTTTGTGAACAAACAAAAAACAACAAGATCATGCGCGGTTATAACTTTAAAGTCATACCAAACGAGTTTCTTTTAATTATAATTTTCAGGTAATTTATGAGGCAATCTAGGGATTTTATTGCACGTGATTTATTAGTACTACAAATCTTTAACGTTTAATCGACACACAATATTTTTTTGGTGCTATCTGATTAAAAACGGCTATTTAACGTTTGAGGTTTTGTCGAATATTTTGATAATAACCTGATAAAAACATATTTATACTATATATTATGTGTTTCCATTTGTAATCGCACTTTTATTCACCAGTTGATAAACAAAAAATGAATTAACAAAAAAAACTACAAGGTTACATTTAATTCAAATCGGGGGTCTCCTTCTAACTGACAACACCAACAGTAAGAATAAATGAATATGTATATGGGTGTCGCGGTTGGTTCTTGTTTTGTCGAGGCGCGCGTCTGCTGTATTATATTATAAGCCTGGTATATTGAATAACTATAAGCTTGTCGTTATGTTCTATTGTATTGTAAACTGTCCATTTCTGTGTAGTAACATCTCAGCGGCACCAGCATATGGAGTATATGTGTCTCAATTGATACGTTACTCTAGAGCTCAGAGTACGTTGATTTTGTTGAACGAGGAATACGGTTTTCTCTAAAGTTGCGAAGACAGGGCTATGAATCAATCAAATTAGGGTCATCAACCAAGAAATTTTACGGTCGCCATCATGAGCTGATTGGCCATTATGACAAAAGTGTGTCAGAAATCATATCTGATACTCCTCCTCAGTCATAATAACCTCCCATCATTACCGAACTGAACAAAGAAATAATACGACGGGTGCCGTATATGGTGCAGGAAATGCTTACCCTTCCGGAGCACCTGATTTCACTCCCAGTTTTTAGTGGAGTTCGTGTTGTTTCTTAATTATTATTTATAACTGTTGATGTAAATGTCCTTTGGTTTTGTGAGTCTTTGTTTACTCCTTGGATTTTATTGTTATTGTCTTATTTGTGTATTTCTGTGTCCTGTATGTCCTTCCATTTATTTGTATTGTAGTCCTGTCATGTAATGTTGACATTTTAATGTTATATTTAACATTGCCATAAAATGAGAGGTTTGGCTAACCACAAAACCAGGTTCAACCCACCATTTGTTCTTAAAATGTTCCAAGTCATGAAATGGTCTTTGTTATATATTTCGTTTCTTTCTTGTTGCATTTTAGTGTTTCTCAATCGATTTATAAATTTAAAACAGTGGTATACTACTGTTACCTTTATCTATTGTCAAATTATTTCGGGTTAAAGCATATTTCAGTATGACTGCCTTATTTCAACCGCAAATTATCATGCTTAAAATTACTCGTACAAAAATGCAGTCAGTTGACGAATAAGAGTATGAGAAGACATTATTTCCACGGCAGTACTTTTCTGAATATTTTTATGAAATAAACGTTTTGTTCAAAACGAAAATCTCTGTACAATTCAAGAATATAATTTAACCATTTCATTTATTTTGAAATTTGTGAAGGGCAATATGAATAAAGCTTTGCAGAAGCGACTTTTAATCACTACATTCCCTTCTTGTAGGTTTTCCAAGACTCAATGTATTTAAACAACAGCCTCCGAAAATAGCAGGGCTTTTAATTGGAGAACCTCTTAATCTTACTGTTCATATAATAGCTTATCCAAAGCTATTGAAAGTAAACTGGACTTTCCAGTCGTCTTCTACATTAGATGATGAGAGAAGTCATAATTATACAACCAGTCTAACATCTGATTTGTTTACACATGTTGCATACTTCTACAAGTATCATCTCAAAAAAGATGATTTCGGAAATTATACATTAGCAATACAGAATGCCATTGGAGGAATAGTTGTACATTTTTATGTTGATCGGGCAGGTATGTATATTTATATTTGTATACATTTTAAAAGAAGCCTTTTAAAATCCGTTCGTCAAATTGGAACAGGTGACTCTTAAAAAAAGATGACTTTTTTGCCAACAAATGATTTTTTTTACAGACTAGATTTTGAATGTCATCGGGTTATGTGTCATAGGGACAACAGCTCGACGAGTAAAAAGTAAAACAGTTTGAGGCTACCAATGGGTCTTCAAAATAGCACGAAAAACCTTCACACGGAGCCGGGCTTTAGCTGGCCCTAAACATGTGTACTAGTATAGAGCAAATGTATGTCACACTAGACTTCAAAACTAAATTAATGAACAAAAAAAAAGATTTGCAAAGGCCAGAGGTTCCTGACTTGGGACAGAAAATGCGTCGCGGTTAAACATGTTTTTTTTTTATATTTCAACCCCCTCCCCCTATTCAACTGGCCTATGTAGAATAAACAAAAACATAGCAATACACACCCGTTAAATGCAGTATTAAAGAAGTCCAAGATGTACATTGTATCGGCATATGATTTATTAAATGATGTGCATTTACCGTCTGTTCTTGACTCTTTAATCAAATTTTAATATTGGTGTATTAATAATCAATTCAGGGAGGGGGGGGCATGTTGTAACATGTTAGACACATGTTCAGAAAGGTCGTTTGTTGATGTGGGTCATAAGTGTTTCTCGTTTCTCGTTTTTTATATAGATTAGACCGTTTCTTTCCCGTTTGAATGGATTTACACTGGTATTTGTTAGGGCTCATTTTCTTTTATCTATGTTAGTCCCTTACAGTTATCGGCTCTATAGTCGGGTGACCAAAGTTTCAATTTTTCAAATTTTTATTGTCAGAAATAATACATACGACCATTTGATTCGAAAATAGATGTACTAAAAAAATTTATCTCATCGTCAAACGAATAATTGTACATTTTTTTGTTCAGAAATCGTGATCAAAGGTCACTAACCGTTTTCAAATTTACCATTTGAGACTCTTGGTCTAATAGCTTCCTTAGGAGAATCAATTCTCTAGCATGGGTATCGTGAAAGGAAATGCAAGCCCGGGAATATCGTATCAATCGGAAGATATATTCTACGTATGCAGACGCTGCTGGAATGTTGCAACATAGATTTTGCAAGTTCAAAATTGGTTTTGTGGCATGCCAAACCTCCCGCTTTTTATGGCAATATTAAATATAACATTTAAATTACAACATTACATGATAGGACAAAACACAAATAATTGGAGAACATATAGGACAGAGAAACACACGAATAATAGCTAACAAAAGGTGCCAGGTTTAAAATTTAATACGCCAGACGCGCGTTTCGTCCACACAAGACTAACCAGTGACGCTCTGATAAAAAAAGTTTGAAAGCCAAAACAAGTACAAAGTTGAAGAGCATTGAGGACCAAAAGTTCCAAAAAATTCTGCCCAATACGGCTATGGTTTCTTGCCTGGGATAAGAACATCCTTATTATTTAGAATGATTCATACTTGTGCAAACAGTAAATTTTTATAAAATGACTATATAATTGATATAAATGATAAAACCGGTGAATAACTACAAAATAAAAACAGGTAAATAAATAACCTAAATCAGCATATAGAAATTCACAGCGTTAGACAAACTAACAAACGTTTCTAAAATAAGTAATTCAGAACTCAAATCATTTTTTTTGTTGGAAAGTTAGAACAAGGCTCTTATACTTAGCTGAAATATATATGTTCGTACATGCAAGGCTAAGCAACGAAATCTGAAATATAAACATTGGTCCAAAGTCTCGTGATTAATAAACACGACTAAATTCTAAAACATTTGTTTTATCTTCAGTTGATTATGTAATTTCTTTTGGACTGTGTTATAATATAATCATCTTAATGGGATGAATAGCCGGTCTCGAAATCTCTGATATTTATTGTTTAGGTTTGCCAGCCACACCAACTGATCTGCTGGTAATATGTGAAACTAGTCCAATGGTAGTTCTTTGGAAACCAGGATTTAATGGTGGGACACCCCAATGGTTCACAGTGATATGGAAAGATATGAAAACAAACACGTCGATAGTCAAGTCTTCAATACCTGATTCTGATAACGGTCAATATGTCAAAGTTACAACGTCTTCTCTTATTGATGGAACAACTTATTTTATATACGTAGAAGCAAGTAACAAGTATGGGAGAGTAAGAGCAACAATGTTTGACAACTGCACTACAAAATCAGGTTAATCTATTAAAAAACATTTCTTTAATGTTAAATCATTTCATAAAACTAACAAATCTAAGGATGGGGTTTCGCTGATATAACCGTGCCTGAACATTTTGGTTTTTCGTTCCTGATTGATGTTTTATATATTGTTCATGTATTGTCAAACTGTGGGATATTAAATCGATAATCAGGTGCTGCTGAAAGCTACACAGAATGGAACGGTTAAGAGGTAATTAAACGCCAAAAATAAATATATTAGAATAATTTTAAAGTTAAAAATAATCGACGAAAAACGAGAAAAAAACTGGATTCAATATCATATTGTGATAATCGCGATATATCCAAAATATTGACTGTTCTTCAGTTGCACACCTGATGGATTTGGTAAAACACGCAACTAGCTTGCAAGTATAGTAACAGTTATAATAGATCAATGATAAGTATCAACCGAATTTATATGGAGAATACATACATCCGTTTATCTCGGCTAGATAACCACATTTTATTTTTATTAAATGTGTATTATTAATACATTATTGAAACCGTTTATGTACATATACAGTGCATCGACGAAGATTTTAATTGGACACTCCGAGAACATGCTACCAACAGACGATGAATGATGTAACTTGTTGATTTGTTTGGTTATACCATGTACAAACAACTGTCGTACGAAAAGCTCTCTTTTTGGAAGACTTTTCAATTTGAAACACATTTTATATTACGACATTCCTTTTTGTTTTTTCCTTTTTTTAAAGAATGAGTTTTGTTTGGACAGCAAAATTCAGTTGCAGTGCATTTTGATTAACGATCAGGAGAAAGTTCATTCTCATCAACATTTAATCAAGCCTAAGAAGTTACCCCTGCGCGTTACTTCTGGTACGCAGTAATGTTAAGGCAGTTCTCCATAAGTTTTCAAAGATTCTATCGCAATCTAATTGTGACGTCATGTAGTCGTTTCTATTGGTTGTCAGCACATTTATTCTTACACGCAACGTCATTTCAAAGCTTGAAAAGGCATCAAAACAAGCAAGTGCGTGTCAGCTGGTTATGAAGTTTTTATACGATTTGATGATGTTCCTGACGGAAAACATGACTCGAATATTCAACCGTAAGTACAATATCACTTATCTTATGTTTGTTTTCATACGATTTGTTAAATTCGCGAAACGTTCGGTGTTGTTTACTTTTCTATTCAAAAAAGGGGGAGGTGTTATCGAATTCCAACTTGACCATGTTTATTTTACAATCTTACCGCATGATCACTACGAAGTGGTTAATTTTTTAAGTCGAAAATAAATGTGGATTCGAGCATATAACACTATTTGTTATTTGTAGTGTTCTTTATTTATTTACGAATAAATAACCATTTGATTTCAGAAAAAAAAACCAATTAAATATTTACATAAATGTACTGATTGATTGTCTAATTAGATTGACAAGTGTCGTTAGACAAACCTGAATTTGAATTTATTTCATCGGTACTTCATTTCATCGAAAATAGTGTAGAAATAAAAATGTGGGTGTATTTTTCAAATGAAAAGTTATGAATAAGCAATTTGAAATATTGATGTATACAAAAACAACATAACTCTGAAAATATTGAGAGTTCAAATATATTGTATGACAGACTTCATTGTTTATAAATCTTTGTCAAAATAACTATAACTTTCATTCAGGAGAAATTAAAGTAGAGGATACATAATTGCACTTTTTTATAAATGTGTCATTTACTTCTCTTTATTTATCCAGTATCAGGCTATATAGTTGTAAGTGTGTGCACATTATGTAAATGTAGCTAGCTAACAAGTACAAAGTATTTATAGTTTAAGAAAAAAATCCTTTTTTATATCCTCTATCATATCATAGCATTAATAAGAAAATATATACATAAAAAAGGTGTCAAAAAGATAGCCTTGTATTATAAAAGGTAAAGATATTTAATCATTTTTAATCAATAGTTGCATAAATTATCTCATTTAATTTTGGCATATCAAGTTTTTCAATTATTCATGTGTTTCTCTATTTTCTTTAATACAGAATTTGACCAGACTGTGCTGTACTTTAAAATGAATTTGTCATCAATTAGAATTGAATATAAAACAGGTAAATTTCAGTATAAAAAAAGAAGATGAGATGTAATTGCCAATCATGATTAAATAATGATACATTTGTATGGAACGCAACGACTGCCTTATGATAATAATCAGCATTATACGCAGTGTTCCCAGCATTATATGAAGTGATCACAGCATTATATGTAGTGCTCACAACATTATATGAAGTGATCACAGCATTATATGCAGTGCTCACAGCATTATATGCAGTGTTCACAACATTATATGAAGTGCTCACAACATTATATTAAGTGCTCACAACATTATATTAAGTGCTCACAACATTATATTAAGACTTAGTGCTCACAACATTATATTAAGTGTTCACAACATTATACGTTTGTTGTTGTATGATGAGATTGATGTATGATGAGATTTATGAATGATGAGATCATTCGGTAAACTTCGTTTTTTAGCGGAGATTACCGAATCCATAATTGGTAAATAACGGTAATGCCCAGCAAACAAATTTAAAAAGTTATTAAAATCATGTTATCATAAGGTAGCATACAATATTTAAAATTGATTGAAATAAGTAAGGAAAAGATGAAACTGAGAAGTGAATGATTGAAGTTGTTCTGTTCGTCGTAAGACATACGAATGGCAAAATGTAAGTTAAATAATAAAAAGTTTATTTAATGAAATATCGAAGGAAAATTTGTATGATATATTCTCGAGTTCATTTCCTACTGAAGAAATTTAGCAAGGTGCCACTTTATAGTCCGTACTCAGTTTTAAAAAGCTTAATTACCTTTTAAATAAAACAATCAGCTTTCTATAACACATAGGTGCCATATTACGCTAGCTTATATATGTCATGATAAAGTCATTTTTGGCATCGATTTTCAGAATTTGGCATTTTTACATGAATAAGTATCTAACAGATATGGAAAATGCAGTTTAAAGCATTTCACTGTAGGTGTTAAACATAACTTTACATCAATTATTCCATTTTTTTACAAGCTTTTTAGCACGGCAAGTACTAAGATTGTCTTCTAAATATGATTAGCAGTCTTATATAGAAATTTAAACTTTCATAGAAAAATTTAACCTTTCAAGACCCTGTTTAACATTTTCATTTAAAGTTAACATCTCTTATGAAAATTGAGTTTATGGGATGAATAAAACGTTTACTACGTTTGTTCGTCAGTTTGCACGGTACATATATATATATAAAAGTGGTATGCTTGCCAATGAAACAACTTTCCACAAGAGACAAAATGACATCACAGAAATTTTAAACAGCTAAACGGCCACAGTACGACCTTCAACAATGAGGAAAGCCCATACCGGATAGTCAGCTATAGAAGGACCCAAAATGATAAACGAAAAATATTCATAATTTATGTACAAACAAACGATCGAAAAACTAACATGTATATAACACATTAATTAACAAACGACAACCACTGAAATAAAGGCTCCTCCTGACTTTGGACGGCCACATATATGCAAAATGTGGCGGGTTTTAACATCTTAGCGGGGTGTTGGTATCCTCCCTCTAACCTGGGACAGTGGCGTAACAGAACAACATAAGAACGAACTATGAAAATCAGTTGTAAAAGGCTTGTTAGTTTTCTCGTTTGAATTGTTTTACATGGTCGTATCGGGGCCTTTTATAGCTGACTATGCGGTATGGGCTTTGCTCATTGTTAAAGGCCGTACGATGACCTATAGTTGTTAATGTTTGTGTCATGTTGGTATTTTGTGGATAGTTTTCTCATTGGCAATCATACCACATCTTCTTTTTTATATTAACTCATTAGATGGGTACAAATATAAATACATATGATCTAACAAGAAAATAGAGTGAACGTGCATGTGGGCGGGTACTTGTATATCCCACCAATAAAAAGACACTATAAGTACTGATCTGAGAGTATATATAACTAATATAGTACTATGCTGTTGATTAAAAATAACATCACTCCAGACCCTTTTTGTTTTCCACAAAATTAATATTGCCAATAATTAAGAAGTTCGGGGTCGAATCGATTCCAATAATATATTCACCTGTTAACTATTACATTTTCTGCACGTTCCGCATCTGACAGGAGTACCACGAAACGCTGTATTTAAGATTTTGCTATATACACGGGTCGTAATCACAGGGTTGAAACTACTTAATTCAATCATTGTCACATTCTTCCCGGTTGTAGTACTTTAATCAGTATGACTTTCTAAGATGACAATACGAATAATAAAAATCTGGACTTAAAATAAGGCGTATAGGTACAGCATGTACAGTTTTCAATTTGTTAGACGTAAAACAGCGAATCAAAGATTCAATTTTATTCATAACTCATAAAGGACAAAACTGTTGATTAAAAAATACTCCTTTCCAGAGACTTTTGTTTTCCAAACAAAATCAATAATACCAATATTAAATTGACAAGTTCCAGGTCGACGGGTTCAAACAGAAAGATGTTTAAAGCAGAGAAAACTTCATCTTATAATCGGCATGACTTTATCAGATGACAATACCAATACTAAAATAAGGCTTACGCATAGTTATATTCAGTTTAATTCAGTCACAGACCCGCGATATCACGGATGTGTTCTAGTAAATATATATACATATTAAGTTGTGAATATGGTGAAACTAATCCTCAAAATAAGTTTAAAATGTCCTGGTGTGGAATAAACTTGGGTTAAATTGATCATACTTCTTAATTTACTTATTTCAATCCGTTTTAAATATTGTATACTGCCTTAATGATCACATATATAATAATAACTGTTTAAATTTGTTTGCTGGGCATTGATTTACCGTAATTTACCAATTATGGATTCGATAATTTCCGCTTAAAAACGAAGTTTACCGAATGAGCTCATCATTCATAAATCTCATCATACATCAATCTCATCATACAACAAAAAACGTATAATGTTGTGAACACTTAATATAATGTTGTGAGCACTTAATATAATGTTGTGAGCACTTAATATAATGTTGTGAGCACTTAATATAATGTTGTGAGCACTTCATATAATGTTGTGAGCACTTCATATAATGTTGTGAACACTGCATATAATGCTGTGAGCACTGCGTATAATGCTGTGATCACTTCATATAATGCTGTGAACACTGCGTATAATGCCAATTATTAACATAAGGCAGTCGTGGCGTTCCATACATTTGTACTACAAAATGTATTCTGTTTTATAAATTTATCAGTAGTTTAACCTAAACTCAAACTAAATTTGAAATCTATAATTTCATTTAATGAATTGTTTGCATTAATGATTATAATTTAAGTATGGTACTAGAATTTGAATTGATAGAAATTACATTTGAACAAAATGCATTTCTTTAATTATATAACTTCAAGCTCATGCTCATTGCTGTCATTATATACATGTCAGCTTACAATAACACTTTTTAAAATATGATCAGCTAATTTTTTAAGAAACTTCAAAACAATCAAGACTTTTAATTACTTAGAGCTGCACATTATTAGATTTACAAACAGTTTCATTACACATGTATGACATGTATTTTCTTGGGTCCTGATTTCACAAGTCTTGTTGACAGGATGAATTCCTGATAGTGTGTTGAACAATCATTTATGATGAAGGTGATCACAATCTTTGGAGAAGTTATAATAATCATTATAGTATATTTATATATTAGTTAAAATATTCCAATGTATTTGAAACATCCACAATGTACATGACTTGTGTGAAATTGTGTGTTTAATTATGGTAGTTGACTTGTTTACAGTGAGTTAAATTCATAATGACCAATGATTTATTAATTTTCATTATTATTATATTTCAGATTAAAGAAGATATCCAAACTATGATAAAGTGACCTATATATCTACACTAGAAGGAAAACATAGATTTTATTATGTCAATTGGATAAAGGAAGGATTGATTTCAAAATATTCATAAAAAATCATGTGTAAATTTTACTTCAAAATTGCTATGAGAATAAACAGTGATTAAGCATTGTGAATAGAAAAGGCAAATTCAATATGATTCATGTACTACAAGGATACAGTGATTAAAATAAATGTGTAGGAAATCATTCATTATTAAGGAGGTAGGAAGTATACATTATTCCTTATAGGATATTACACTGTTTTAATGGAAATGTTTATCAACAGTTTGACAGGTGACATTCATTGTCTATGACATTAGTAAAACTACAAATGTATTTTATTCAACACTTAAATGTGATTTTCTTTACTTTTAGCAATAAAAATGAAAGAGTTCTTATGTCAGACAATATTTCCAATTCTTTATTCAGGTAGACCAATTCTGAGTATAATCACTATTACTCCTATAATGCTGATTTTGATCTTATACCTATATATCAAAATGGTTCTCATTTGAGCATGATATTAAATTACATATATATGACTATGCAAAAACATCTGCAGCTGAATATTATAACAGGGGTATAAAGCAAGGAGAAAGACTAATATTATCAATATACATGATATAGGGCCCAACTTGTGAAAAATATGAAAGAGAAATATAAACATTATGGATATTTTCTTAACTATAAGGAATGAGGATTTCACAAAATTTGATTCAAACTAATTGCATTAGAATTAAGAGACATTTAGTGGCCAAGTCAAAAGCCTAAACAAGCCTTGGCTACTGGTGCCCTGCTTGTTAATTTATTTGCTCATTAATGTATCTAAAGCAGACCATTCAAATATACAGCTCATTGAAAATCAATGGGCCATTCTTTGATGATCTAGTGACTACATGACATTATTAGAATAACAATGCACCAAGTACAACATAATATATTAAACATTTCTCTGAGCAAGAATTTAGGATTCATGCATCAGTCTCAAAGGGATAATTATGACCAATACTCACCATGCTCACTGCACAAAAATAAAAAGGGAATATAGTGCTGATTAGTGTCTGTCTGTTGTAGTGATTATCAGACAAAACAGTATAACAGAAAAGGTTGCAGACATTAAAAAATGCAGTTTGTATGAAATGAAGGCCCCTTCAAGCATTCCTAGACCCTTAATGTATCTTTATAGAATGCACTGCATTAATGTGTGTTGTTCAATGAATGGTCAATGTCAATGGAAAACTGACCACATCGTCTTATTTTTATATTTGCAAATCAATGAAAGAATGACTTCAACTGCATACAACAAATTTCATAAATTAGCAGTGCCTTAATTACAGTGCAAGATATAAAAAAACGAAATTCGCTGATGAAATATGTTGTTCTCCGGACCCCCCCCCCCTTTTCCAACTATATTATTTATCCAACTGTACTGAAAACACAAACAAATACAAAGTATAACTATAAGGTGAGAGTGTTTATAAAAAATGAAAACATATCATACGGACAGAAAAACAAGCTTAATTTTGATTATTAGAACGAAAATCAGCGTTTTCTGTTAGCAAAGGGGAGTAACTCGTTTGGAACATTGAAAGTCAATGGAGCGTTTTAATATCGACGATTTAACTGAAATACTGAAGAGTCGGTTATAAATACGAGTAGAACAAGGGCATACTGGCCTTTAAGGTCGATATTGTTTGGTTTTCCAGAAAGAGAATTTGAAATTACACTTCGCTCACATATGGCAAAGAAAACAGATATTATAAGTAGTGATAAAAATGTGTCCGAAACTCCGAAAAAGCACAAAATGTGAAGTGATTTGCCTTTGAAGTTGGTTTTATATGTATTATCTTTAAAAACAACACTTTGCCATGATTTTTTAATGAACTTTAGATCGTAAACTATCCAATGGTGTTTTAAACATTAAATTTAAACATCCGTATGCCCTTGTTCTACTACGATTTATTTGTCAGTATTTTACTTTCTATTTCTGGTGGTCACGTGACCTTTTCCTTTGTTCTAAAAATAGATTTATTTTTTTCAAAATCTACATCTATTGTCTTTATACACACCGACTATACTATGAGTGCAGACAACTATTTATTAATCGAACACTAAATTTGAAAAGACTGCAATTTTGTATCTTTTCATGTGGCGAACAACCTTAACATCACTGCGTAGATCTATTTCTAGTGCTGTTTCCAAAAGTAGCGTTGAATGGAATGTTCTAAAGAAAAAATTAATGCTCAATTATCTATTATAAGTAGACCGAATTGCATTGATATATTGCACTTTTATTCAATTATTTTGACCTTTAGATAAAAGTAAATTGTTCTGTTTGTTTAAGTTCCTCTTTAACAATTGGGATCATAAATTATCGTTGTTGTTGTACATTTAGTTTTCAAACGACCATCAGTGTCAATTTTTAAATGATAATTAAGATATGAAGCAGATTTAACTGTGCAAATGTATATGTTTATGATATTTTTGTAAGACAAGACAGGCGTATTTTCTTGTATATTCTTAATAATGAAACGTTGCAGAACATTTTTTTATAAGTTTTCTTTTAGTTTGGAATAGTGAAATTTTGTTAAATAACTGAACCTTTTTCAAATATAATCGGAGGTCTGGGTTGAATTAAGTGAAAACACTAATCTCAAAGTCATATTTCCCTTTGATAATTTAGGGAGTTATGAGTGTGTGCCACTTTTACTTTGGGTAATTTACGAAGTATGCGCTATACAGTTTTTGATGAAGTATAAAGCGTCCGAACATCTTTACTGCTAAGATAATAAGCTTCAAATTGTTAGCCGGTATAACGTAAAAACAACGAACCAGAAAATTTCACTTTATATATAATTGATATTTGATAATAATGTCGAATAAAAGTTGCACCATTCCAGGCTCTCTTGATATCCACATTGTATGGTCCGGGTTGAATGCAATACCGATACCAGTTGTATATATCACCTGTTAATTGTTTCCTTATCTATACGTATACTGTAAATTGGGAAATTTTGGCGTCGGTATATTTTGGTGATCTTCCCTCGAAAAGCATGTGTTTTTTTTGGGGTGTGTAACTTTGGTGATTGGATCAATATATACGTTTAATTTTGGATCAACAGTAGGGAGCAAACTCATTCCTGTTTGCCTTTTTGTTTGCCCGCTTATTGACAAAATATTGTTGAAATTCTCAAACACGACAAAGCTAACTTAATGAAGAAATAGGATACGGATGCAATTGCAAATAATTCCGTATATCGTGATTCAAAGCTGGATGAAAATATGAAATAAAATTATTCTTACATATATTAAATCTTTTAGAAACCAGAATTAAATTTTGTATTTACGCCACACGCGCGTTTCATCTATAAAAGACTCATCAGTGACTCTCGAATCCAAAGTAGTTTAAAAGACCAAATAATGTACGAAGATGTTTATATTTTGTCTTCAAATACCATATGAAATAAATCTCTCTATTGAGGTACATTTTACTTAATCTCTTGACAATCAACGTTTAATCCTTATGCCTCTGGCAGTACATGCTAATCAATTGAAGATAAAGGATTACAAGAAGTATGGATATTCTAATTACCAATAATGGTGTCAAATCAGCATTAGAACATACTCACCTCTTCTCGTCCAATGAAAAGTCAGTTTTCCCCCTCTTATTTTCATAGTACATGGTTTTCAATGCACTATGAAATGCTATACAGGAAAGACTTTTCATTGTCAGTTAATTTTGAAAGTGAAGTCCTAATAACTGCACTAACGAAGTGTACAATTCCCTTAGGCGTTTTCCATGGGAAAAGTGCCTACAAATTAAAGATGAAAGAGCAAAGATTAAATCAAAACGTTTCGAATTTAGCAAATTTTCATACATGTTCTTACGGTACACATATATAGAATACACAAAAACAATTTGGGTAAGGATGTAGGTAAAATAATACTTATTTAATTTATATACCTGACATTTGAGTGATTTTTTTTTCTTTCAAGAAAACAATGCCAGACTGCTGATAAATATATATAAAGCAAAGATATTTTTTTCGGAGAAACACAATACATTGTAATTTATAAATAAAAAGTAAGCATTTAATGTTGAATGGTCTGAATTCAAATATTTATACAGAGAGTTTTATATTTAGAAAAAAAGTAAAATTTCAAAAACTGGATTTATATAACATAAAAAAAAATCAAGATATATACAATGTAAGTATTTAACTTAACCTGAAGCAGAAGAAAATCAATTCATCCACAATTTGGACTCACAAACTATGTCCGAGCTTTTACATTCCATCCATTGAAATGATTACCTATGTTTTACATTTAGTTCATTATAAAAAGTGAACTCTTATTTAGGTTTGAATATTACAATTGGAAAGGATAATTTTGTAAGGTCACTCGCATGTGTGAATATGTTCTTAATTGGTCAGACAATACATGGTCATGTTTTATGAAGATTTTAGCCCTCGACTTCGACTTGGGCTTAAATCTTCATAAAACATGACCAAGTATTGTCTAACCTATAAATAACCTGGCATATTTATGACATGTGTGAATTAAAATTCATTGTTGTGTTTTCTAAATAATATCAGAAAATTGGTAAATTATCAATTAAGTGATAATTATAAAGTGTTGTCAAATTATACCAGGAATTCATTATACGATTTGGCTATGCATAGAATTTTATGAAATATACGGAAGATATTATAAAATATAATATTTCCCCCAACATTTAATATTACTATATTGTCGTATTAGTATATTATTTTGGCGTTTACTTTTTAGTGTTTGCTTTATTTTCGTGTGTTTAATTTTGGCACTTTCATTGAAGGCACTAAATAAACCAAAATAAAACTACAACCAAAATAAATCATTAATGAAAATGAATTGGTGAACCAATAATTCGCTTTTATCAGCCAGTTTGGATCATTTTTGTGAAATAAGCAACATTATGTAAGAAACATCGATGATGAGTTATTCACTCGCCAGGGAAGAATCAATCTTATTCAATTAGTATTAGTATGACCTTCAATGTAACCCCATATTTAGAGATGGATTACGCATAAACAAGGCGTGTCCAGTTATTAAAAGAAAAGAAAATGTCAGCATTTAAAGTAAAACAAGGGTAAACCATTTCACTGACTGATTCGATCCACTAAAATAAGTCTAAAAATGATGATTAACATATCATTCTTAACCTATACTTTGAAATTAAACAGACATATAAAATTCAATTGTACGTGTTTTCATATAGACAAGCGGCAAGAATGACAAGGGAAAATTCGAATTTATATCATGTAAAAGATATGCCTAAAAGAACTTTAGACTTAACTGTTCATACTTTGAGAAGAAGTTAGCAATATCCTTTAACTCTACTTTCCGCTATATATATGACGTTCTTTCACTAAACAATTCAAAATTTGGTGACTATGTGGATCGCATCTATCCCATCGAATTGGAGATAAAGGATACTACAGATACAGTTAAGTCGGCTTCATATCTTGACTGACATCTAGAAATTGTCAATGAGGGTCGGTTGAAGACAAAACTTTACGACAAAAGAGATGATTTTAGCTTTCCAATTGTGAATTTTCCATTTCTAAGTAGCAACATTCCAGCAGCACCTGCATACGGGGTATATATCTCCCAATTGATACGATATTCCCGTGCTTGCATTTCCTATCATGATTTTCTTGATAGAGGGTTACTGCTCATAAGGAAGCTATTAAACCAAGAGTTCCAAATGGTGAAGTTGAAATCATCCCTTCGTAAATTTTACGGACGCCATCACGAGTTGGTTGACCGTTATGGAATAACCGTTTCACAAATGATATCGGATATGTTCCTTACGTCATAACTACAATCTCCTTCCCTTTCATGAATTTGACCTACCGAATTAGACTATTTACCGGATTTGTAATCACATAAGCAACACGACGGGTGTCGCATGTGGAGCAGGATCTGCTTACCCTTCCGGAGCACCTGAGATCACCCCTAGTTTTTGGTGGGGTTCGTGTTGTTTATTCTTTAGTTTTCTATGTTGTGTCATGTGTACTATTGTTTTTCTGTTTGTCTTTTTCATTTTTAGCCATGGCGTTGTCAGTTTGTTTTAGATTTTAGAGTTTGACTGTCCCTTTGGTATCTTTCGTCCCTCTTTTGAACGACAAAACTATTTTATTACAACATGTACCTCTTTGATGTTAACATGATTATCAACCGATGTACGTTAGACGCGCGATTCTACGTCAGAGGTAATGGTAACCTAATTATATGCCTGTCAGGGTAAGGACTTTACGGGTGGATTTAACATAGAATCGTACAATAAAAAAAGAAATGAATGAGGTTGTTAAATTTGATACATGTATATGAAAGAACAGATGGTATAATTGCCAATGAGACAACTCTCCACAAGATACCAAATGACATAGAAATTAACAGCAATAGGTCACCATACGGCCTTCAACCATGATCAAAGCCCATATCGCATAGTCAGCTATAAAAGACGTCGAAATGACAAATGTAAAACAATTCAAACGAGAAAACTTAGAGCCTAATTTATGTACCAAAAAATAAGCAAAAAACAAATATGTAACATAACCACTGAACAGGCGCATACATAAAGCATGTGGCGTGGTTAAACATATTGTTTTGTGCTTCTTAGTTACATATTTGTTTGTTTTATGATGATTAAGATTATAACACAATGTTGACGGCTGTCCCCCTATTTTTGACATTTTTTTCTATTATGCCTGTTTGTTTTGTTTGCGCATCGTTGTTAATATATTGGAATTTAATGCGACCGTCATAAAAGTGAGAGGATAAGCTGGCTATAAAACCAGGTTCAGTCATTCCTTTTCTAAGTAAGGAAATATCTGTACTAAGTCAGAATTGTGACAATGTTATCCATTCGTTTAATGTGTTTGAGCTTTTGATTTTGCCATTTAATAAAGGACTTTTCGTTTTGAATTTTCCTCGGAGTTCCGTATTTTTGTGATTTTACTTTTTGCTATATCTTTATATTTATGTGTATGCTTATATCGGGTTATATTACTATAAACAGTCTTTGGAAGTCACCTCAATAGTCAAATAAATGACCTCTAGACTATATTACACACGGAATGCTGAAACATATTATCAAGCCAATGTATTATATACTTTTGAGAAACAATTTAGTATGTTATACATAAAAAATGAGAGCTTCACTAAACCTTGTGTACATTATTTTGAAAGCTTATACCCCTTTAATTGTTTTGTGAGTGTGTTCACTGAAATCATTTCTGCTAAAAAGGGGAATGTCCGCTTAAATATTTAACGGCACAAAACATAAATCTTATATATCTTTCTTTGTAGAGGAGTTTATCAAATCTGAAAATGTTATTGCCGTCGGTGTTGGAGCTGGAATAGGAACATCTTTGATGATATTGACACTAGCAGTAATTGTTGTTTTTATTGTGAAACGACATCGTCACCGTAGAAACAAAGGTATTTAATTAAGATACATAGTCTTAAATAGATATATCTATACGGGCAGACATTTCGAAATTTAAAAATTTCACGATACACTTTGTCAATAAACTGTTGCCTTTACAAACCAAAACAAATACTGATGGCAGCTTGTTTATTTATGCTCAATGTTCTTTTTATTTGATTTTCTTTCATATTCCATTAAATGAGTATAATCATTCAACATTTTATATCGAAAACAGGAACGAACTCAGACTGGCGTCAAATGCCGTATGGAGGTCAAAATACGATTTGTAACCTGTAAACGTTTAACTCACAACATTCCTAAAAATAGCATATAACTAGGATAGAATTCAAGATTAGGTTTGTAATACTGATATCACATTTACTAAGAACAATGAAAATAACAATACTAATTATTATCAAATTGTGGTAGTAATTAGATAATTATTTTATTATCTAGCTATGTCGATGTTTCTTCTAAATCAAACTGTAAACCAAATATATCGTATTAATTCAGTTGACCCAAACTAAAGTTTAAAAAATGAACTGGATGATTAATAACCTTTACCATAAGACACGAAAACAATAAACATAAATATAATTTACAACTACACACGATCAGACATTTGACAAAATCCGATGAGAATAACAAATATAACATCAAAACTAAATACATGAATTTAAGATAGAAAAGTACCGTGGAACGTCTTATATCAATGCGAATTCACACTCATCAAGCAAAACAGTCACAATCGGGAATAAGTCACGTTCGAAAATTAAAAGATCAGACGACGTTATAAAAAACCACAATCTAATACGTTGTAGAAATGTCCTTAGTTTGGACAAAGACACATTGCATGGATCAACCAATTCATGGTGTCGGTAAAAAAAAAAAATTAATCTGTCTTCCTCATAATTTTCTTGGAGCAGTTTCTGCATTAGGAGTACACTCCTGTATATGAAGTCCGTATCGTGTGAACATGCACGAGTATAACGTATCAATTGAGATATGTAAACACCATACGAAGGGGCAGAGGGTGTGTTACTGCTGATAAATGGAAAAATAATAATTGGGCAGTTGAAATCGCCTCGTTTATTAAAGATTTTCATGTGAAGTCGTCCATCTGTGTCAATATTGAGGAAAAGATCAAGGTACGAAGCAGTCCTTCAAGTAACAGTAGTATCCTTAATTTCAAGTTCACTGAGATATATGAGATGTATTAATTGGCTGAAATATGGGCTATTTAATAATAGGACATTATCAATATATAGGAAAGTTAAATAAGAGAATTTAAAATGGAATTAAAAAAAAAGTTTGTGTCTGCCCTCTGTTATACCCACTCTGAAAATATCAGATTTAATAACTCAAAAATAGCAAAACGGTTGTTGCCACATTTGAACATTTATTCAAATTTATTTTGTCATAAAACTACCATTGGACATTTAAAAATAAATAAATCTTTAGAAACGTGCACATAGATGTGTGCTAGTAATGTTGTGACTGGCCTCCATGAACAAATGTTCACTCCGCAACGACAAAAAATAATTATCGAAATCAAAATCATTATTTTATTCAAACAAGTTGTTGTCCATTTCTTAGATGTGTTTTAGCTTTGGATTTGGCAATGTTATTAGCGACCTTCGTTTTAAATTTTCCTCGGAGTTCAGTATTTTTGTCATTTTACTTTTTCCTTTTGTTAGCCACTAATACATGTAAAACAACTTCATGAAGTAAAGTAACCGTCATCTATGGATGCTGAGTTTATAGATATAGGAAAATGTGTTTGTTTGTATCGAAAATTTGTGATAGCGTACTTTTTCACTTGGCCACTTTACAGTGTCTTTTTGTTAAAAGAAATATTGACCTCAAATCATAAACGTGGAGTTTATGAAATGAAAATTAGTATCGGATACAATAGTCATTGATACTTTAATCTCATAACCCGCGCGTAACAACAGCGGTTGCAACCATGTAAATACGTCGATTGTGCAACATTTCGTTATTCAACATTCCGTTGCGAGGTCGACACATATCCGTACACAGCGGATTTATATTGCTACGCAGGGAGCAGACATTAGTGAATACTTAAAAAACGACTCGTTACATTTTCTAGCAGTTAGAATTAAAAATTAAATAGTAGTTTGTCATTTTTTTTTAAGAAAATTACATTCGAATTTACATCCTAGCATGGTTGAGCACTAGCACAATCGATGCGATAAGGAAATCGTTGATCACTTTTATTACGTATTTATTTGTCAAACTTATTTTCTTTAAAGGCAATATATGTTTTGATCAATTTTTTATAATTCAAATCCGATAGAAGAAAACAAAACTATAAACAAATGTTTGTTTTACATATGGAGAAACAATGAGAATAAAAATCGTACAGGTTTTTGTTCATATTTATAAATAACAGTACTATTTTGTATGGTAATAGTAGTATTGTTTTTACCGTTATTTTATTTCAGAAGGTAATGCTATTTACGAATCAACACAGTCGAGTTCAAGGCAAGTATTTATAATTCACTAACCGAAATTATCGTCCAACCCATATTTTGTATTCAAACCAAAAAAACGGGGTATGGAATCGAAAATGTCATAAATGTTATCAAAAACTTCAGAAAAAAGTATTCAAACTGCAGGAGTATGGCACATCTGACTAGCTGAATACATAAATAGGATTATAAGTGTTACAGCAGTAATGATTGAGGGTATACATCATTTAATTTGATCACCATTATACATCATGAACCATCAGTTAGTCTACAGATTAATTTTAGATAAAACTACAACATACAGGTAATAACTTTTAAAGAGCGTCTACAAATGCAACATCATGACATTTGTTTCATGTTAAATGAGAAAACACGTGATTTTGTATCATATTTTCATCATTATTTGTTGATTTTTTACATATTCAATACCAATTAAATAACGAATTTGCTTAAAACTCAAAACCAAGTCCGTGAGTCTATGCTTATTTTAAATCGTCACAACATAAATGCATGTACATAATGATTTAAAGGCACAATTATGAACATGTTTCCCTTATTGCATGTGCTTTCTATACTTAAGTTGACCTTTTTTAAGATAATTTCAGCAGCAATATTTAAGACATAAACAGGTAAATACATTTTATTTTGGCGTTATTCATTTCTATTTCAACAAAGCAAAATTGTATTCAATAATATACCAACAAATGTGACATAATCCATTTACTGTTCGTTGACCTCCACACGTTGACATGTTTGTACTAATATACAGAAGTGCGGTCGTCAACGTATCCTCTACATTTTTTTTACAAATGGTTAAATTGTTTGCTGGATGCAACATGTGCAATGTGTAAGACTTTTGGCTAACGGCAACTCCTATTGACAGAACATAACATTGTCCACAAGTGTAGAACCGAAGTGCTTATATTCACCCTTGAAACTATATCATATTGTTACTTTGTAGAAAACCATCAGCAAACGAGGATCATCTATATAATGACCTTCAACAATTCCAAGGGGGTAAGCTCTGAAACAAACGAAAACTTTCTTTTCGATTTTATAACTTGTTTCAGTCAGTGCTCCATTAACTGCGTTGATCTTAAAAACCAAACAAAAATATGCAAACATTTAAATCCAACTAGAACACACCCATGATATCGCGGGTCCATGACTGAATTAAAGTATATAACTATGTGTAGGCCTTATTTAAGTATTGGTATTGTCATCTGATAAACATGATAAGGTCATGGCGATTATAAGATACAGAGTTTACTCTGTTTCAAAACCTTTCTGTTTGAACCCGTCGACCTGGAACTTACATATATCAATTATTGGTAATATTTATTATTTATAAAACAAAAGGTCTTGGAATGGAGTTTAATTCTTTTATTCGAGGTTTACATCATGCCCGCTAACAAATTAAAAACTGTACCTATACGCCTTATTTTAAGTCCAGATTTTTAGTATTAAAGTCTTACTGATTAAAATACTAAAATAGGGAACAATTTGACAATAATTGAATTTAGTAGTGTCAACCCTGTGATTATATCTCGTGTATATCGCAAAATCCTAAATACACCGTTTGGTGGGTTTTTTAACACACTGGTATTAAAGAGATAATAGTAACTGCAATTACGATTATCCAAATATGGCGACGGCAGATATAGGTAAAATCTTTACAGTCAATTTACTTAAATGTAGCATGTTTTTGTCACTAGTTACTCAGCTGCAAGGTTTTTCTATACCATTACATCATATTTGAACCGTAATAGTGCACAGGAATTGTCTAAGCGCTTTTGGAAATTGCCGTTGAAAAATTCGGGATGATAATCGTAACTATATGGAATTTTTCTTGTTTGATAATCGTAATTTCTTTATCGGATAATAGTAACTGAAAAATTAATTGTTTCTTTGAGCATTTTGATGGTATTGTGTGTATTAAAATGCAAATGTATAGTTAATGGATGACATTAATGGAAAATAAAAAAAAATGAAGAAACTTACAGGTTAATATTTAAGGCAAATTTACTTATATATCTTTCGATTTAGTGGCGTTTTTTTTTTACAAAATGGAAGGGGGGTAGCAATATCCCATATCCCAAAAGTGCAAAACTGTTGTTCTTAATTTCTTGTCAAACTGTCTCAAGCGAATACTAAACGTCTTTCCTACTTCATACTGGCATAACGGGTATGGACTAGAATTGAACCCGCAGTCGCTTCCCGGGGGAAGAAATAGCACACATAGCCACCTTCATTAAATGATCTAAAACAATAATTATTATATTTACTATGTTTTTCAGGATAAATCAATGTTCTTTAACAGTCTAAGGGCCAGCTGAAGGACGCCTCCGGGTGCGGGAATTTCTGGCGACATTGAAAACCTATTGGTGACCTTCTGGTGTTGTTTTGTGTATGGTGAGGTTGTTGTCTCTGTGATACATTCCCCATTTTCATTCTCAATCTTATTAATCACAAATCTGATGTAGGGTGACACATGCGTTTCCCCTGACAATTATTGCCATATATCATAACTTCCTAAAAAATTGCCTCATCGCTCATTCCCATAATTTGTGACATTCCTAGTTCTTGGGAGTTTTCTGTATTTTAACATAGTTCTTGTTTTTCCCATATCCAAATTTCTTAAAGCTTGTTCACCCTTCCAATTTTATGATATAATAGTATGTAGCTGTTTTCATTAGAACCATTAATAATGTATCCACAAAAAGATATGTCATAAGATGTTGAGTCGTGATTAATTCATCTCCATAATTTCATCATGTGCTATCAGATATACTTTTTTAGTGTCAATATCAATAAAACACTATCCAGTTACGATTATCTTCGCATTTTTTAATACCATAATTACGATTATCTTTTTATCCGAGTTACGATTAAAATCCCGAATTTTTAAACGGCAAATTTCAAAGCGCTTATACAATTCCAGTGCACCGTTACGATTCAAATATGATGTAATGGTATAGAAAAACCTTGCAGCTGAGTAACTAGTGACAAAAACATGCTACATTTGAGTAAAATGACTGTAAAGATTTTACCTTTATCTGCCGTCGCCATATTGGGATAATCGTAATTGCAGTTACTATTATCTCGTTAATACCAGTGTAACAGAAGCGGAACGTACAGATAAGGTAATAGGTAACAGGTGAATATACTATTGGTATCGGTATCGGATTCGATCCGGAACTTGTTAATTATTGGCAATATTAATAATGTGGAAAACAAAAGGGTCTGGAGTGGTGTAATATTCAATCTACATCATTGTCCTATATAAGTTATATATAAAGTTGAATTCTTTGATTTGTCGTTTTTACCCGATCACGGCTGACAAATTGGACCTCGTTATTTTAGTATTATAGATGTATCTCCATGCAAGTATCTTTTAGTAAGATAGTTTATAAAAGATAAATATACATATTCAGTCTAGTAATTTACCATTAAACCACAAATCCAATGATTGAGTCATCATTTACTTATATTTTTGTCTCGATATGACGAAATCTAAAAAGCAACACTTAGACGTGGTATTTTGGACGTCGGCTGCGTCGGCGTTAACAATTAGGTCAGCTTATGAGAGACCACTACTGAATGAAATTGGTATGCAGTTGTATATCTTATTTCCATTGATATTCTTTGACCCGGCCACTCAGTTGTTGTCTATGAATATTTTCCATAGTTTACATTAAGGAAAATTTAAGATGGACCACTAACGATAAGTCGATCACATTTGAAATGCAACGGTATTCACACGCCGTGTTGCTCATGGAAAGTAAACGCTATCCAGTTTGTTGAAGTATTTTTAACATGTGAAGCCAATACTAACATCACAGGAACTTGAAGGATTGTGTGCACAACCACAAAAAGTAATAGGAAATTATGATTTACCATTATTCGTTTATCTGACATTCGGTCCGCAGGTTCAATATAGAAATTGTTAGAATGATATTTGATCATGTTGATCATTTGATAGATATACGGTTTATAACTTGATTAACTTTTAGTTAGGTGAACAATATCAGCAGTTTTAATTAAGCAGTTAAGCATTTTATTCTGTCACGCTCCTGGTATTCTTGAACAGAATAAAACGTAGGGAATAATATTATAGAAAACATAAAGTACAGAAAAATCCGAAGAATTCACTATGTTATCATGTTTTTCCCTCATGCATCAGAATCTTAAGTTTTGATATACAACTAATAACCTTAGTGTTGACATGTCGGAAATGTCTAATATGTCCACATCATATTCGATCAGAACATACTTAAACTGGCTTGGACTGCATATAGTGAACTTGCATGAAGTGAAAAGTTTATTCCCGTATCCTCGCAGTTCATTGCATATAGCAAGAAATCATATATACAAACCAACTTTGTTTTTAATGAAATTTGTAAATAACATTATCAAACTGTGTAAGTCAATTGAGTTGTATTTTCAACCAAGAGTACACTTTTTAGATAACATATCAGCTCAAAGGACACAGACTGCTCTCGTAAAACTAATGAAATTGAGAATGGTAATTGGGAATGTGCCAAGGAGACAACAACCCGACCATAGAGCAGAAAACAGCAGAAGGTCACCAACAGGTCTTCAATGCAACGAGAAATTCCCGCCTCGGAGGTGTCCATCAGCTGGCCCCTAAACAAATATGTACTAGTTCAGTGACAATGAACGCCATACTAAACTCCAAATTGTACACAAGAAAGTAAAAGATAAAATAATGCATGACTTACAAAAGCCAGAGGCTCCTGACTTGGAACAGGTGCAAAAATGCGGCGGGGTTAAACATGTTTGTGAGATCTCAACCCTCCCCTATACCTCTAGCCAATGCTAAAGACCACCAAAATTATTTTATTTTCAAAATATTATTATCAAATTATGGTAAAGTGATGGTTTAGCTATGGAGAAAACAATCTATGTAATACTCTGTATTTTCCTTGATATTTGCACTTTATATGTAAAGAAAGGACTTTATTCTATCTTTTATAATAATTGTTTTTAATTGTTATAACACGAAATAATGCATGGTTGGTGATATGTATATGTGATATGTAATATTATGAACACACAAAGTTCCCTTTGGTGATGACCATTATCATATGCTGTGATCACAACATTATTTGCAGACGTAGCAAAACTATTTGCAGGTTTTAAACATTATATGCAATAGTCACAACATTATATGAAGTCGCGACAACATTATCTGCTGGTTGCGGCACATTGTACAAAATGTATGTAGTGGTAAAAACCTTATTTGCGGTATTATATACTAGTACTTACAAAATACTTATCTTGCACTGAAAGTTCCATTTAAGGAATGACTGTAATATTTTTTATGTTATTTAGAATAGATAGAAAAAAATATTACAGTCATTTCTTATAATTTAATTGTAAATTCCATTTTAAAACGTAGAAAACTATGTAAAACGTTGATGAAGTCACGGTCACATTACTAAATTATGTCTATGAGCGGATTACAAAATAACGTCAGCCAATAAAAAGACGCGTTACATTCAAAATTAAACCATACGCTTTTAAAGAAATGTTGCAGATGTTAAATGGTTAAGTAAAGTTTTATTTCGCTGCTCACCAAAATAAACATTTCCAAAATTTGATAAAAGTTTATCTCTGAATCAACCTATTTTTGGTGTTAAATACACTATAAAGAGATTTAACTGCATAGTTTGTCCGGTGTTATCAGTTATTCAAATGTTGCCTATTAGCGTAATTTTCTGCTTTAACATTAAAATGTTAATTACTGTTTTCAAAGATCATTTTTGGTTTTTATATACTAATATCAAAATGTTTGACAAACGCTTTTTATTTTCCTTTTAATATTGTTTTGTCTCACCTTGTAATATAGTTAAAGGTATGTATAACAGGCTGCAGCCAAAATTTTCCATAAAGCTATTTTAAATGGTACAACCCTCTAAAAGAACATTCTACACTCAGATATGTTTACAAAATTTGAACTAACACAATCATGTACTATTATCAATCATCATCGTCCATGAGCGTTACTTTAATCAATAACACACGTATAATGTTGTGACCACTGAATATAATGTTCCGACTACTGCATTAAATACTGTCACAACAGCACATCATATTGTAACATTAGTATAAAATTTTCCGACAGCTGAATATAATGTTGTCACGATCGCATATAACGTTGTAACCACTGCATGTAGTGTTCCGACAACTGTATATAAAGCTTTAACGACTGCATATAATATTTTGACCACAACATATAATGTTGTAGCCACTACATATATTGCTTTCATGAATGCATATAATGCTGTGATCACTTCATATAATGAAAATTCTCAACAGAAGGTAGTCATAACGTTCTAAATATACCAGTCATATACAAGGTAACTTGCTTGACCTTTTTGTAAAGATAGCACACATCTCAAATATAGGAAGCTAATTCTATAAGATTAATGGCGGTTTTGACACAATGGAAAACAATTCACCATAAGTGTTGGCCAATTCCAAACTTACGTATGCCTGAAATATGCATAGTATTTGGATGATTTTATCATAAGAATGTTATAATTGAAAACATAACGACAAATGAGGTTGCCATTTTATTTCGCCACAGGAGTGCCCGACACTAGATATGTGAGACAACTGTTTATAAGGTGACGGGCAAAATATCTACTATCTGATAGTGACAAGAACCATGTCGATTAAAAAATAATAAGTTATTTAATGTTAAACATGTAGCCTCCCAAACGAATATACTGCAAAAGCGAAGATATTATGCATCTTGGTTTTACGCCTAACTTCATTATTAATAAATTATCATTTTGAAAATTAAAATCACAAAAACACTGAACTTTGAGGAACTTCCATAAAGGAAATTTCCAATTCAAATGGCAATATTAAAAACTCAAACACATCAAACGTATAAATTACAACTGTCATAGTCTGGAATTAGTACAGGTATTTTCTTATGCACCCAAAGGTGGATTTAACCTGGTTTTAAAGCTAACTAAACCTCTCATTTGTATGACTGTCGCATCAAATTTCATTATATTGACAACGATGAGTAAACAAAACAAACAAACATAATACTATATTAGCTAGGTAAAAGTGTCAAAAATAGGGTAACAGCAGTCAACATTGTATTAGAATCTTAATCACTATAAAAAAACAATAAATAAATATGTATAACACAGAAGCAAACAATTTAGACCACAAATTTTATTAAAAACGATACAAGAAAAGAATACACAATTAAAGCATAGTACAATTATATAATGACGGGATGTACAGTTAGCCATCATATATGTTTCAAAGAAACATAAAAAGGAATATAGACAAAGCACATTAGCAAAAATGAAAGACTTATTCCAGTTCGTCCATCCTTCCGTCTGTATGCATATCTTGTTTATAAGTTCTATCACAGTGCTAGTTTGATATTTTAATTAGTATTATTATAATTTTGTTTCAGATATCAACAAACAACATATAGACGACCAAGCAACGTATGCCAATCAGAGTTTTTGAAACTAACTCCGCTATAAAAAATGTACACAATATCAAATTGATAATTACGATATTTGTTTAAGTTATTGAGATATGTTTATGCAACATACCATCACTCGTTTTTTTGTGACTATTATTTATGTCCGTCGTCTAGCAACACCAACACCAATAAAATAGTTGTATATATATAAAATTATGTATTCACCTCCTTTATTAGGAACGTTTCAAGAAAAGAATTAGCATTAGTAAGGGGTTTTTTCCCGCAACAAACTTAATCCTTGTTTATCAAATCTCCATATTGGATGATATTCTTTCCATATACAATCTTATTTTTTCTTATTGGATTGCATTCAGATATCTTCAGGTACTAGCAAATAAAAAGAACAGACAAGGTTTCGTCAATCTCACTGCTTATACATCGAATTTAACATACGCAGTTATCTCTGTAACAGAATCTTTGCAAACGAGAATAATTTAATTTTGAAATTATCAATTTTCCCCCATTTGTTGAACTATACCAACTTCACATGTAAAAGTGATATGCATTATGCAACTTATTCGGTACCTAAGAGCTTGCAGCTGATAACGGACTGAAAGAAACGTAATCAGTCACTGAACATATATGTGGCAAACCAGGGTTATGTCAAACAACGTCTCGATTATTAGCAACTATGCAAATAATATCTGAAGTAATGAGTCTAGGTACTGATGTTGTTCCTCATTTTAATAACGTTTATTTTAATTTGTCTTTACAAGTGATTATCAATCATGCACTTTTGACGAAGTCAGACGTAAAATATAGAATCAGTCAGATTATATTGATTGAGAAGAAAGTACGAGGCACAATATGAGAAAACTGTTCCATATATAACGTATCGACTGAGTGAAAGTCCTTATTTAATATATTACATAATTTTCGTGCTAATAGAGCAAGTTTTTAAAATGATATTAATGCGGTGTAACTTTTGTTTATTAACATGGCGTCAATATTATTTAATAAATACTAACGTCCAATCAATTTCTCAAAATAGTAACAAAACACATAAATGTTAATTGAACAACACGTGACCCATTTAACAAATGAAACATGAAAAAAAGGCATATGCAATAATAACCTTAACTGTTTAGTCATTTTGTATGCCCTATTTATGGGCAATATGTTTTTTAGTCTGTGTGTTCGTTCGTTCTTCCGTCCGATTGTTCGTTCCGCTTCAGTTTAAAGTTTTCGTTAAACTTTTTGGACAAGGTAGTTTTTTATGAAGTTGAAGTCCAAGCAACCTAAAATTTGATATAAATGTTCTCTAGGATATGATCTTTATAACTTTAATGCCTTATTAAAGATTTTTCCATATTTTCAAGGTCCTCTGAACATAGAAAATGATAGTGCGGATGAAGCATCCGTGTACTGAGGACACATTCGTAGTGGCTCGGTTCTTAACATCCCGCAATTGTGTTATGCTTTGGCAATATTTTGTATTCTTGTATTCCATTTTTCCTTGATATGATTTGTGTGTAAAAAGTAAACTCATAAAAAAACTGAACTCAGAGGAAAATCTATTTGGAAAGTCCATAATCACATGGCAAAATCAAATAACAAAACGCATCAGAAACGAATGGACAAGAACTGTCATATTCCTTACTTGGTACAGGCATTTTCAAATGCAGAAAATGGTGGATTAAACCTGGTTCTATAGCGCTGACCCTCTCACTTTAATAACAGTCTCATCAAATTCCGCTACATTTGCATTATGCGTTAAATAAACAGTCACAATTAATAATAGTTATCAAAAGTACCAGGATTATAATTTTATACGCCAGACGCGCGTTTCGTCTACATAAGACTCATCAGTGACGCTCAGATCACAATAGTTAAAAAACCAAACAAATACAAAGTTGAAGAGCATTGAGGAACCAAAATTCCAAAAAGTTGTGCCAAAAACGGCTAAGGTAATCTACTCCTGGGGTAAGAAAATCCTTAGTTTTTCGAATAATAAAAAGTTTTGTAAACAGAAAATTTATAAAAATGACCATATAATTGATATTCATGTCAACACCGAAGTGCTGACTACTGGGCTGGTGATACCCTCGGGGACGAAACGTCCAAATAGTCACAATGTTGACTGCTGTAACTCTCTTGTTAACATGTTTACTTACTGTGAACCAACTTATTTTCGCGGGTACTTTATTTCGCGTTTTTCCCCCTTCTTGATCACTTCGCGGCTATTTAATTTCGCGATTATCTGATTGACTTGATGAAGTTTATTAAGGAAAGATCAAAGATTGACATATTCGCGACGATTTATATTCGAGATAATTTTCTACTCGCGAAAGTCGCAAAAATAAATCGCTCGCGAAAATAAGTTGGTTTACAGTATTATGTATGTTTGTGTTGTTCACATAGTGACATTGAATATCACAGAAATGCATTCGACTGTCATACAAGTAAGAGGGTGAGGTTTCTCCAAACAATCGCCATTCACGTGTTTCTTCATACAGAATATTATGGTATCCTTTCACTTAATCGTCTTCAATGAAGATGATGTTCTCTCACTGCAAATTTCAAAAAATGTGACTATATTTAACACATTTTAAATTTATATCTAATTGATTTTGAGATAAAGGATTCAACAGATACAGTTAAGCTTGTGTCATATCTTGACCTACATCTAAAAAACCCAATTCTGGTCAATTGGAAACAAACTTCAAGACAATAAATTTATTATTGCAGCTTGCCAATTTTGAACTTGACATGTCTATAATGAAACATTTCTGCATACGAAGTATATACATCCCAATTAATACAATATTCCAGGGCTTGAATTCCCTATCATGATTTCCTCGAAATAGTGTTGCTACTCACAACGAAGCTATTACACCAAGAGCTATGGTGAGTTAAAACCATCCCTTTGTAAACTTTACGGACGCCATCACGAGTTGGTTGACTGTTATTGCTCAACCGTTTCACAGATGATGGTTTCTAACAAAATTGCAACACGACGAGTGCCACATGCGGAGCAGGATCTGCTAACTTTTCCGGAGCACCTGATATCACACCCAGTTTTTGGTGGTGTTCGGGTTGCGTAGTCTGTAGTTTTCTGTGTTGTGTCTTTTGTAATATTTTTTGTCTGTTTATCTTTTATTTTTTAGCCATGGCGTTGTCAGTTTATTTTCGATTAAGGAGTTTGACTGTCGCTCTGAACTTAATACCAGGTTAGAACTATTATAAGCAACACGACTGAACCATGTTCAGAAGGATTGTCTTACCCAGCCGGAGTACCTGAGATTACCCTGGATGGTTTTTTGTAGTTGCTTAGGCTTTGGTTTTCTATGTTGTAGTTTGAGTAGTATTGTTTATTTTTATTTTTTTAGACATGGCGAAGTAATGCTTTATTCTACAATTTATGAATGTCCATCTTGTATCTAAAGCCTCTTTTTAGCTCATCTGTCCCCACGGCCCAGTTGAGATTTTCTCATCACTTTGCGTACGATGTCCGTCGTCGTTAATTTTTACAAAAATATTCTCCTCATAAACTACTAGGCCAAATTAAACCAAACTTGTCCACAATCATCATTGGGGTATCTATTTTATAAAATATGTCCGGTGACCCAGCCAACCAACCAAGATGGCCGCCATGGCTGAACATAGAACATAGGGGTTAATTATAGATTTTGGCTTATATCTCTGAAAACAAAGCATTAAGAGCAAATCAGATGAATCGGAGAACCCGTTGTTGGGTTGCTGCCCCTAAATTGGTAATTTTAAGAAAATTTTACCATTTTCGGTTATTATCTTGAATATTATTATAGATAGAGGTAAACTGTGAACAGCAATACTGTTCAGTAAAGTAAGATCTACAAATACGGCAACATGATAAAAATGGTCAATTCACCCCTTAAGGTGGTATGGGAGTCTAAAATAAAAATGATAGAATTTGTTCATACTTTGTCAAAATGTAGTATCTATTGATACATGATCAAAAATATTAGGAAAATGATAGGTCACCGTGCATTTTCTCAAGCTACAGGTTGTGACAAAATGACAAATTTTGTATGGATTATACAGGAAAAAACACCATTTTGTGAATAAAAACTAAACAAAATGATAGAATTGTAAAATAAATTAGGAAAAGATTGCTTTCAGACAATGCTTTGAGAATATCATAAGGAAAGATAGGGTCACCGTACGTTTTTTCCGGCTAAAAGACAAAATAGGAAAATTTCATGTAGAGTCCTTCAGAAAATGCACTGTTATAGAGTTACCTCCCCTTAAAATGCCAATTTGAAAAATATTCAAAAACAACCAAAATTAATCTACACTTGTAAAAATATTAATATTTCTAAGTTATATTCTTATAAATTAGATCTTTTAAATGAAAATTCACATTAAATTCTGCATTCCTGCATCAAATTTTGCTAACTTGATAGAAAATATTGACCTTAGATTCTCTGTTTTTTACAATCCAACATGGCGAAAGAATCCATACCACCTTAAGGAGTTAATGCCCTTAATAGTAATTTTTCAACAATTTTTGGTAAATTTTTGAAATCTTTTTCACAAATCTTCTTCTCTGTAACTCCTAATTCAAATTTAACCTAACTTGTCTACCATTATCATTTGGGTATGTAGTTTAGGAAATGTGTCCGTTGACCCGGCCAGCCTACGAAGATGGCCGTCATGGATAAAAATAAAGCATCGGGGTAAAATATTGATTTTGGCTTATAACTCTAAACCCAAAGTAGTAAGAGCAAACCTGACAGGGTTGAAATTGTTTATAAAGTCAAGATATATCTCCCGCTGCAAATGTTTGCACCTGTCCTAAGTCAGGAATCTGATGTACAGTAGTTGTCGTTTGTTTATGTAATATATACGTGTTTCTCGTTTCTCGTTTTGTTTATATAGATTAGACCGTTGGTTTTCCCGTTTGAATGGTTTTACACTAGTAATTTTGGGGCCCTTTATAGCTTGTTGTTCGGTGTGAGCCAAGGCTCCGTGTTGAAGGCCGTACTTTAACCTATAATGGTTTAATTTTTAAATTGTTATTTGGATGGAGAGTTGTCTCATTGGCACTCACACCACATCTTCCTATATCTAAGATATATCTGCCCTGATATTTTCAGATGAATCGGACAACCTGTTGTTTGGGTGCTACCCCTTTATTGGTAATTTTAAGGAAATTTTGTCGTTTTTGGTTATTATCTTAAATACTATTATAGATATAGATTAACTGTAAACAGCAATAATATTCAACGAAGTAAGATCTACACATAAGTCAACAATAACAAAATGATCTTTTGACCCCTTTAGGAGTTATTGCCCTTTGTAGGCAATTTTTAACAACTTTTCGTAAAATTTTGTAATATTTTACAACAATCTCTTCCTCTGAAACTATTGGGCCAAGTTCATTATAGATACAGACAATTGTAAGGAAAAAGAATGTGCAGTGAAGTAAAGTAAGATCATCAAACACATCACCATCACCAAAACACAATTTTATCATGACTCATGTATAATTTTCACATAGACCAAGGTCAGCGACACAGGCTCTTTAGAGCCTGTAGTTTAGCAAGTCATACAACCAGTGTGAATACATACTTTTTGATATAATGAAACGCCTGTACTAAGTTAGGAATATGACAGTTGTTTCCCATTCGTTTGATGTGTTTGAGCTTATGTTTTTGCCGTTTGATAACGAACTTCCGTTTGAATTTTCCTTTCATTTTGTTTTTATACTTTATCTTGCATTTTCAACTCCTACATGGACTGTGGAAAATACGCATTTGAATGTGCAAATATTTTGTAAATTGACTACACCTTTTCCTCGTTTGGCTCACAACTGGC